>NC_057354.1:23667629-23970659 GCF_016509475.1 Prionailurus bengalensis
AATGTCACCCAGGGCACATCTAAGAAAATACTCAGTTTCTTTTGCTCTGCAAACCCTTCAGGCCCCTCTTTTCATTCTTGTCATCAGGCTAGGAAACTCTGACCTTAGGATCCGTGGTTCCCTCTCCCAGACCCATATTCACCAAAGGTCTGTGGGCTAAGACTTCATTCAGTATGCACCAAACACCATACCCACACTCAAACCAACCATCTGAGATACTGAAAATGCAATGAGGAATCACAGAAAGTCACAGACAGGAGACCAGAGTTCCCAGAACTCCTGCAACAGAATAGAAATTCAGGTTTCCAGGTACAATTTAAGAATCTACTTTAGCATTTCTTGAGTGGGTGCAGGAACGTGCATTTTTAACAACCACATGTGTGATCCTCATTAAGGACCACACTTTGATGGGGCGCCTGGGTGGCGCAGTCGGTTAAGCGTCCGACTTCAGCCAGGTCACGATCTCGCGGTCTGTGAGTTCGAGCCCCGCGTCGGGCTCTGGGCTGATGGCTCAGAGCCTGGAGCCTGTTTCCGATTCTGTCTCCCTCTCTCTCTGCCCCTTCCCCGTTCTCTCTGTCCCAAAAATAAATGTTGAAAAAAAAAAATTTTTTTAAAGGACCACACTTTGAAAAGCAATACAGAGGGGCGCCTGGGTGGCTCAGTCGGTTAAGCCTCTGACTTCAGCTCAGGTCACGATCTCGCGGTCCGTGAGTTCGAGCCCTACAGGTCATGATCTCGCGATCTCGGGGTCCTGCGGGGCTCTGGGCTGATGGCTCAGAGCCTGGAGCCTGCTTCTGATTCTGTGTCTCCCTCTCTCTCTGCCCCCCCCCCCCCCCGTCATGCTCTGTCTGTCTCTCTGTCTCAAAAATAAATAAACGTTAAAAAATTAAAAAAAAAAAAGAAAAGCAATGCAGAAATAAAGAAAGAGAAAGGAGGGAGGGAAGGAAGGAGGGAGGGAAGGAAGGAAGGAAGGAAGGAAGGAAGGAAGGAAGGAAGGAAAGTAATGCAGTGCATATGCACATTACATAGCTAGGCAAATAGGTCCAGAAAGGGGAAAGGACTTTCCAGAGACCACACAGTGCATGATAGAGATTAGAATTCCAAAATCCTGCCCTAGAGCCTAGTACTCTTTCTGCCATATCCCATCTTCTTTGGAATGTTAGGAAGTGAAGTGTCAGTTCTTAGGGGGGGGTGGAGGGGGAGCAAGAACTTGCCAGGTTGTGTTCCTGCCCAGAAGGGCAGGTGCCTGCATTAGTTTCCAGAAGGTGTGGCTTCAATACCTTGCTTGATTAGATGTCACAGAGTTCAGGGGTAAAGGGAGGAAAAGCCAGGGCACTGTGAACTAAGAATTCTGGTCCCCCTTTTGGACTCCTTTGGATCTCAGTGCCCCCATACATCAGCGGAGGAGGGGAAGCCCTCCTCCAACATCTGGAATCTTGAGGTCTAACCTGGACCTTGCTTAGAAACAGAACAATCTATGCCTGTTTGTCTGGTGTTTTATAGACCTCAAAACTCAATTGAGCAGCTAACACCTGGGACACAGAACAGGGCTTTCCAACCCCACTATTGAGTTGAAGAAGCTGAAGCACAAGGAGGCATCATGTCTGGCTTAAGGCCACACAGCAAGACCTAGCTCCTCTGATGGTCTAAATTTTATGTCTGCTGCCACTTAATACATTCCTCGTACACAGGTCAAAATGACAAATCACAGGTCCCAAAACACACCTGCATTCCTTCCCACTGCCTGGATGTCCTTCTCTGCTCAACTCCTGTCCTTAAAGTCCATTTTATTTATTTTATTATTTCTTTTTTAAAGTAGGCTCCATGCGCAGTATGGGGCTTGAACTCATCACCCTGGATCAAGAGTCGTATGCTGTACTGACTGACCCAGACAGGTGCCCCCTCAAAGCCCATTTTAAGCACCTCTGGCTTCCCTCTTCTTTTTTTTTTTTTAATGTTTATTTATTTTTGAGACAGAGAGAGACAGAGCATGAACGGGGGAGGGTCAGAGAGAGGGAGACACAGAATCTGAAACAGGCTCCAGGCTCCGAGCTGTCAGCCCAGAGCCCGACGCGGGGCTCGAACTCACGGACCGCGAGATCATGACCTGAGCTGAAGTCGGCCGCTCAAATGACTGAGCCACCCAGGCGCCCCTGGCTTCCCTCTTCTTGAGCTCCTGAGTCCTGACCCTTTCCTTCTCTGATGGGAATTACAGTCTTTCTAGGCCTTGTTTGATGTTGGAGTCCATGAAGCTACTGGAAGACAGACAACATGTCCAATTCACTGCTGTGGCTGCACCCCTTCCCCCACAGGGTAGCATAGCACAAGTCCTACACATAGGAGGTGTTATTAAATAGAATAACTAAATAGATGGCCAGGATACACACTCAACACATAGTTACAATCACACATGGGTTCAAACTACCAAATACATTCATTCCTTCATTCAGTAAAAATACTGCGCATCTGTTTAAGGATATGGGAGGAGCTTAATGTGCAGCATGCACAATTACTCAATATTTTATAGGCAAGTTCAAGAGTTTGCAGACTCCCTGCAGCCTATGTATGTAAGACCCCAAGTTAAGGACCTATGTTTTCTGGTTAGGAAGTGTTTTGAATACCTGCTATGTGCAAGCTAGGGACACACATTCAACCACTCATTATTTCAAATGTGTTGAATGCCTGTAGTACTAATGCTGGGGGCTCGGGGATTCATTTATCAATCCGCCCATTTATTTAAAAAGTTTTTTGAGGGTCTACCATGCACCAGACCCTGAGCTTGGCATTGAGGACAGAGAGATGAAAAAGGAGCACCGTGAGACCCGTGCCCTTGAGGCCTCATTGGCTAGGGGGGACAAACTAGGGTCCTGTCTTTCCCCTTGGCTCCATCCCCACCCTATCCCAGCTCCCACTTCACAAGGGTGGATGCAGGGTGGAGGCTGAAGTTGGAAGAGGCAGGGAGGACAGAGCAGACCACAGCGACCTTACCTCCTTCTCTCAGTCCTTCAGCTCTCTCTTCACCCATGACCCCCCCAAGCCTGCCTGTGTGTTTGACTAAAGGGCAGGGATTGCTGAACTTGCTGGGTGAGTCCAGTGAGTCAGAGGCGATTCAGGTGAACAGGCAGGTTGGCAGGAGGGCAGACGGGCACAGGGAGAGCCAGTGGCCCTAGGACAATGGCTCTGATCGTGCGTGTGCGGCGACTGACGGGGCTGCCAGGCAGCCATGACCGACAAGTGAGGCTCAGCTTTCGGGGTGAGGCTTGTAGGGGTGCTCTAAGGATTTTTGCAACTGGGGGGCTCCCATTCCTCCTCCTTAGGCCCCCCAATCCAGTGCCTAGGCATCTCTCCAGCCTGTCTCTTCTCTCCTCTAGCCCATTTCTCTGCCTCTTTCCCCTCCATCTACTACCTTTCTCCATGGGTAAGCCCAGCCCAGGGGGACTGGACCCTGTGCTGGGTGTGTATATGTGTGATTTGTGGGAAGGGGCTGATAACTGACTAGTTTTGATTCTGAGCAGGCTTCACCCAGAAAACAAGGAAAATTCACTGTGGTCAAGAAGCAGATATTGGTGAGGTGAGTGGGGTTGGGTCCTGGATAGGGAGACATTGATCTGTGCTCATGTAAGTCCCTCCTCAGATGAGTTGGGGGGCATATTCCTGGTTTTGGGGGGCTGTGTTCTCAGGAAGTGGGGTTAGTCTCTCAGGCTTGAGAAGACAAGACTGGGGGGATTAGTTCTTGATTGGTAGTTACCCTCAGATCAGTCCTAGTTTGCAGTCAATCCTGTGTTGGGGGGAGGTGTTGTTCCAGGTTTGGGACATTGGTCATCAAGTTAGCTCCAACTTTGGAGGGTTGGATCCTATCTCCTGGATCCTAATCTAGGATAGGCTCTGGATTGGGGGTCAGGGTAAATCCAGCATTGTGTGTCACAAGATTCCTCTTATCTCCAGCTGTTCCACTGGCCACACTACGGGGCTCCGCTGGCTGCGGAATGTCTGTCTGTGCAGGTGGTTAACTGCAGCCGTGTGTTCAGCCCCAGGTGAGTAGGCCTGGGGAAGCCAAGGATGCAGGTGGGGCTGGACATGGTAAGAGGGGATATTCCCCTAGGTCATTCTTTTACCCCCATGCCACATCCCCAGGTCTCTGGGGACCCTGGTGATCTCCCTGCAGCAGCTACAGCGTACTGGGCATTTGGTGCTACGGGAGGCCCTAGTGGATGAGAATCTGCGGGTATCCCCGGTGAGTCTCACCAGTCCTCAGCCTGCCACCCTCAAGCCTGAGTGTCCTTCTAGATAAGAGAGTTCCATTTTTCAGAGAGGAAAACCCAGATCCAGACAGGAGTGGTAACAAGGCCTCCCAGACAGGGCTTCTTTCATTGTAGCCCCTGCCTTAGTCTCACATGGGCCAAGAGCCATTCTGTGCTGCTCCCTACCCGGTACAGACTCAGTTCTTGTGGGAGGCAGAGATGAACCTGACTCAATTTTCCTGGTGTTTCATGGAGGGTCATCTAACCTGGTAGGAATGGACCTGGGTTCAAATCTCAGATCCACCATTTCCCTACTGATAACCTGAACAAGTTATTTAGCTTCACCAAACTGTTTCCTCATTTACCTTATATGGAGTCATAGGAAATGTTGAACTTTTCAATCAGTCTGTTGTTTGTTGAGCTCTGATTATAAGCTGTGCCGTGTGTGTTGTGCTGGGCAATAAGGATTGAGTGGTGAGCAAAACCAGATAAGGATTTGCCCTCTTAGAGTTCTGTATCTAAAGAGAGAGGCAAATATTAAACAAATATTCACACTAATAAATGCAAAATCGTCACAGATGTGTGTTACAAAAGAGCTGGTAGGACCCTGGGAAAGGGTATAACCAAGGGATGTAACCTATATGGGGGTCAGCAAAAATTCCCTGAGGAAGTACTGGTTGAACTTGGAATGGAAGGATGACAGGAGTTAACTAAGTGGGAGGGGAGAAGGTTTCAGGCAGAAGAACTAGCATATGCAAAATCCCAGTGCTCTGAGAGAGCATAACTGGGGTGCAGGGCAGGAGCAGACCCCATATTAGATAGGACTGGAAAGGTTGGCAGGAGTCAGACCATGCAGAGCTATGAGGGCCACAGTAATGAATTTCCAAGAGCAACGAGAGAATTTTAGAGTCATGTTTGGCCTCTTCAAGAGGTAACATGCTCATGCTAAGTTTTTCATAGGTTGTAGTTAGTCAAGATTATTAATGACCAGAGAGGAACCACAAAGTCACCACGGATGCAGGCTAGGAGGGTCTCTGTTTATAGGTGGAATAAAAGGCATTGTCCTTGGACTTCTCTTAGCCCGAGACAGTTCAGGGGGCTCTAGGGCACATTGTGTGTCTGTTTTCAGATCCAGGTGGAACTTGACCTGAAGTATCAGCCCCCAGAGGGTGCAGCTGGAGCCTGGGCAGAGGAGGACTTTGGAGCATCCATCCGGGACAGGTACCCCACCTCTTGCCCCCTGCAATCTAAGCAAGGCCTGATTGTCCCAGCCTAGGTAGGCCTTGGGAAGGCAGAAGTGGTACCTAATTCCTCTCTGGATCTGCTGGATGTGGTGACCCTTGGCCCTGTGCTGCCTGGGTTGCAGCTCTGTAGTCAAGCCTGGCCCCTCACTCCTTTCATTTATCCTCCTTCTAGCTCAGAGCTGATCATCCCCAACGTGGGCTTCCAGGAGCTGGAGTAAGTATGTGGGGATGGTCTGGGGTTACCAAGTCAGTCTTGGTTGGGATTTAGGAGTCAGTGATATGGGGTCAGTCCCACCGTCTGGGATCAGTATTGGATCAATTCCAGGGTGAGAAGTCAGTCCTAGAATCAGGGGTCAATTCCGGAATTAGGGATCCCAGATTAGGGGTCAGTCCTGGAAATAGTGGGGTCAGCCTAAGGGTCAGAGGTCAGTCCTAGGGTCAGGGAAATCAAGGGTGCCCAGAGAGGAGGGACAGGTTCCAGACATGTCCCTTGAAGGCCTTTCCTATCAGGCCTGGGGAGGCCCGGCTGGAGCGGCAGGCAGTGGCATTGGGCCACAGGCTAGTTCGAGGCCTAGCTCAGCAGGACAATGAAGATGGTGAGCTGGAGCTGGAGCTGGATCTGGAGGATGAGCCTGATGTGGAGCTTTCTGGAGTTGTGTTCAGCCACCTCAGGAGGTAACTTGTACCCACACCTGCTCCCATACCCACCAGTGTGTCAACCTTAGGCGCTTATTCGTGTAGGCCCATGCTCATCCACACTCACAAACAGCCCCAGGGTATGGGTGAGGAGTGGATGTCCTGGAGTTAAGGCATAGACACTGCCACATTCGCACACACAGTTACACTGGCACACATAGAGCTTCTGGAGCCCATGTAGGGGACGAAAGCTTGAGGAGGGTAGGGAATTTTGTCTCTTTTGTTCACTGTAGTGTCCCAGGACCTAGAATAGTGTTTGTTGGTACATAGTAGGTGCCCAACAAATCTTTGTTGAATGAATGAATGGTTTCAGGGCTCCAGGAATGAGTCACATTCTGGGTGTAGGGTTGAGATGGATGCAAGACAGACTGGAAGGATTCAGAATCCAGAAGAGAGGAGATCTTATCCCTAGCACTGAGCAAAAGTACGTAGGTGATAGGGGAGAGGAAGTGAAGTGAGAGCTGACCTTGTACTTCTGGCAGTCGCACCCGGGGCCTGGCTCGAGGGGATCCTTTCCAGATGTCCAGAGCTCAGGACTTCCAGGTACCACTCTTCCTCTAGACCCTAGCCGTTGGTGAATACCACCCACTCTCCACACACGTGGTTCCCCTGCCCTCCTCCTTACTTGGCAGGGATGGCTTCCTTTTCTCCTCCTTCTGCACCCTTCAGGTAGGGGTTACAGTGCTGGAGGCCCAGAAGCTGGTTGGAGTCAACATTAACCCCTATGTGGCAGTGCGTGTCGGGGAGCAGCGCCGAGTGACCGCCACGCAACGCGGGACTAATTGCCCCTTCTACAACGAGGTGTGTGCGACCAAGGAAGAATGGGGCTTGACAAGAGAATGGGAAAGACCCAGCATGTACCCAGTCCGCAGAGGGGACGTGGCCTAGGTGGAATTGAGCAAGTGCCTGCGGTCAAGAGGGGCTTTATGAAGGAGAGGGTACAAAGAGGCGCCAGCAGGGGAAGGAGAGCGTTCTTTTTGCAAGAGGCAGGGGCCAGCTGGCGTGAACCCTTCGCATATTACCAATGTTCTTTCGCCTCTCTTGTTTCCCCACTTCAACCTAGTACTTCTTGTTCGAATTTCATGAGACCCGGCTTCACCTCCAAGACTTGCTGCTGGAGATCACGGTAAGGCGGGTAGGGATGAGGGGTTTCCGCCAGAGAACGGAGGATACCGAAGCTCCAAAACTAACACCATTTTCCCCCAGGCTTTCCATTCGCAGGCCCTCCCCTTTATGGCCTCCCAGATAGGCACCTTCAGGATGGACCTGGGCATTATCTTCGACCAGCCAGGTAGCGAACCCTCTCCTGCTTTAGACTCATCTGCACCAAGGGGAACTGACCCTCCGGGCACTGATCCCTAGATACTAACTTCGGAGAGAGAAGCCTCTTGGGAAGGTGGACTTCCATGTACTGCCTCTCCTCCCTACTGAGTCCGACACGAATGCGGGTCAGTGCAGCCCGCCGGTCTCCTCTGACCCGTGGCCTGCCCCTCCGCCCCTCCGCCCCCAGATGGCCACTTCTACCAGAAATGGGCTCCGCTGCACGACCCTCGGGACACCCGCGCTGGGACCAAAGGCTTCGTCAAAGTCACTTTGTCCGTGCGGGCGCGCGGGGATCTGCCTCCTCCGCTACCAGCCCCGGGGCCAGGTCACAGTTCGGACATCGAGAAGTGAGCTGGGGTGAGGGTGGGGGTAAGAATAAGACCGGGCGTGGCCTCCGGGACGCCGTAGCGGGGGTGGTGAAGCCCGACACCGCGGCGTTCCGCGGCCTCAGCGCCCCACTCCCTTAGGAACCTGCTCCTGCCACGCGGGGTGCCGGCCGCGAGGCCGTGGGCGCGGCTGCGCGTGCGCGTGTACCGGGCCGAGGGGCTGCCCGCGCTGCGTCCGGGGCTGCTAGGCAGTCTGGCCCGCGCCCTGCAGGACCAGCGCGTCCTCATGGACCCCTACGTGCGCGTGTCTTTCCTGGGGCAGCAGGTAAGTCTCTCCCGTCCCCACTCGGCCGAGGCGCGGGCCCCGGTGCCGTGCTGACCCCACTCCGCCGCGGCCCCCAGGGCGAGACGTCTGTGCGCGGCGAGGCGGCGGCGCCCGAGTGGAACGAGCAGCTGAGCTTCGTGGAGCTCTTCCCGCCGCTGACGCGCGGCCTCCGTCTGCAGCTGCGGGACGACGCACCCTTGGTCGATATGGCCGTCGCCACGCACGTGCTAGACCTGAGGCAGATCTCACACCCGGGCCGCGCGGGTGAGCGCCTGCGGCCAGCGCTTGCTGCCTCCGCCTGGTCCTGCCCGTCCTGGGTCCCTCCCCTGGCCGCAAACTCCAGCCCTGCTATCCCGCTCCGCCCCTCCACCCCCACCGACCAAGCCGTCCCCGCCCTTCGGGGCCTCACCTGTCGTCCCCAGACTACAAACCCCACTCTCGGTTTGCCTCTGTTGACAAAATTCTACGGACAGCCGCATATCCAGTAGCCGCGCCAGCTGTGCTCTCCCTGAAGATTTGCACGCAGAGAAAATAAACCCACTCACATCTTGCGTTCACCCCGCCCCTCACGGGATCACCTATAGCTCCGCCCCAATCGTGATTCCACCCCCAGAACTCGGGCTTCTGCAGTAGAGCTACGGGTTGTTTGTCCCAAGGGCCTTTGGGAGCTGGGGTAGATTAGATGTGCTCTCGGGTTTTGGTCCGTAGCTGTCGGTCCGCAGCTGTTCTCAGACTTCCCTCTCAGAGCTGCCAAAGCCCAATCCGACTCCCTGCCCCCTTGGACTTGCAGGAGATAAGAGTATGCTGCATAGACTGACCTAGTACCCATCTGCCCCGTGCTTCCCTCCAAAACGCTGTTCTTGTCCCCCACAGCGGGGTTTAACCCCACTTTCGGCCCGGCATGGGTGCCTCTCTATGGCTCTCCCCCCAGTGGGGGACTCCGGGATGGTCTTCAAAGTCTCAATGAAGGACTTGGCCAAGGCATTTGGTTCCGCGGCCGCCTGCTGGTTGCTGTGTCCATGGAAGTATCGGAAGGGAGAGCTGAACCTGAGCCTCCCCAGGCCCCACAGGGGCCCAGATTGCCCAGGCTCATGAGAAAGAAGAAGAAAGCCAGGGGGGGCCAGACCCCAACCGGGATCCCACAGCACCTGGATGCCAGTCCCAGTGGTGATGGTCCTGAGATTCCTGGTGCCATGGAGGTGGAGGTGGAGGACTTGCTGCCTCTGCCAGAGGTGGGAGCTGGGGTTTTAGCAAAGGGAGGGGGTCACTCTCAGCTCTGGAGTAACTGGCTCTCTGGCGTTAAACACAGGGGTGGAGTCTGAATTTCTGGGCCTGGATAAAGAATGCAGTGTGTGTATACATGTGCTCTTGTGTATATACATATGTCGGGGGGGGGGGGGGCTGAGCACTGAGAGGTAGGATACTTGTAGTGGTATTTCTAGGTCTTGGTTGCAGTCTTTCTATCAGCATTGTGGCCAAGCAAAGTTTGGATTGCAACCTGGGTGGGGGTGGGCTGACTGCCGTCTGACCCTCCTTCCTCAGAATGCCCTGGCGCCCTTGCAAGATTTCCTGCTCTTCGGTGTGCTTTTTGAGGCCACCATGATTGACCCTGCCTTGGCCTCCCAGCCCATCAGCTTTGAGATCTCTATCGGTGTGTGGCCTAGCTGAACCCCTGAGGGTCATGGGTTTAAGGGTGGGGATTCTTGTTCCAGACTTAGGCCCCTGGAAGGGAAATTGACCTTCAGTAAGGGGTGGGCTCTGGCTTTTATTGAGGCAGAGTTAGTTTGAAGGAGGGGTCAGACCCTAAGCTGGGTTCCCCCTGACCCTTGCTGCTCTGGGCAGGTCGTGCAGGCCGCCTGGAGGAGCAATTGGGCCCAAGGGCCAGGGCTGGGGAGGGAGCGGAGGGCAAGGCTGAGGAGGCACAGCCTTTGCTGGAGACGGAAATGGGAGCCGGGCTAGTGTTGGAGGAGGAGCTAGGGACCCCTGCTCAGCGGCCTGAGCCCATGGATGGCAATGGGTGAGTACTCCTGGTGTCTGGAAGGAGGGTGTTGGGAGATCCTCAGTGGCCCAGGACTGCCCCTCGCAGCCTCTGCTCTTCTACCCCCCACCCCCCACCCCTCTGGTACAGGCCGTATTTCTGCTTGCCCCTGCGTCACCGAAAGCCATGTGTGCACGTGTGGAGCCGCTGGGAAGATCACACGTGGCGCCTGCAGAGCACTAACTGTGTGCGGAAAGTGGCCGAGAGGCTGGTGAGAGCGTGGCGGGTGCCCACAGGGAGAGGCTGGGATGTCGGGAAGACTGTGGCCTTTGAAAGGAGCTCTGGAGCGAGGCTAATAGGTAGAGCACCTGGGAGCCAGCATGCCCTAGGTGCAGGGCTAAAGAGCCAAAGAGCTCCAGTGGAACAGAGGAGACCAGAAATTGTGGGAAGACAGGGCTTCAGAATTGATACACCCAGAAAGGGGCCAGGTGAAGGCCATGGGTAGAGCTACTGGGGGCCCAGCCCCACTGCCGTGGAGCTGGTAGAGAAAAAGTTGGAACCATGACCTGGATGGAGCTGAAGAAGCCCTGGGCATGGAAGTGCAGCAGTGAGTGGGAGAGGCTCTGGAGTGGGGATGTGGTCTAAAAGAGGGAGTCTGCAACCCTTTGACTCTGACCCTCTGGCCCTGTCGCGCAGGACCAGGGGCTGCAGGAGGTTGAGACTCTGCAGCGCAGGCCGGGGCCTGTTGCCTGCACACGGCTCAAGCAGGCGCTGGAAGAGTTGGTGGCAGGGAGCAGGTGAGCTGGGAGCCTCAGCCTCACTGCTGCGGGGCTTCGTGTCAAACTCCAGGGTGAGGGAAACTCGTGGTGGCTGTTTGGAGCCAGGGTGGCTGGAGGCTGCGTTTGCTCCACTCTTCACAGGAGAATAAGGAGATGACGATCCCCATCAAGGGAGCGTCATAGAAACTATTGGGGGTTAGGCCACTCCCCTCCAGTAAACTCCCTTCCAGCTAATCTCCCCTCCTACTTCATGGAGAACATAGAAGCTTCACCTTCCTCCAGCAAGTCTACCACCTTGCCAGCTTCTGCACCCATCTGCTCACCTTCCCTTTTGCTATAGTGGAGGAAGGGTCCCTGCTTCCACAGTCATGGCTGTGATCTTGATTTCATCTCTCATCTACGGAGGAACTAGCTCTGCAATTGTCCACTTTCTCTCCTGCAGCATCAACTGGTCCCTAGTTACCAGGTCATTACTGTAACCATGTAAACTTGTTCTAATGACTTCCATCTTTGACCTTCACTGCCCTGAATTCCATAACCTGCTCCCTGCTCCAAGTACTTGGGTCTTTTTCTTTTTTCTTTCTTTCTTTCTTCCTTCCTTCCTTCCTTCCTTCCTTCCTTCCTTCCTTCCTTCCTTTCTTGCTTTCTTTCTTCTTTCTCTTTCCTTCTTTCTTTCATGTTTATTTATTTATTCTGAGAGAGAGAGAGAGCAAGAGATCATGCGAGTGCTCTGGGGAGGGGCAGAGAGAAAGGGAGAGAGAGAGAATTCCAAGTAGGCTCCATGCTGTCAGCACAGAGCCCCACGCAGGGCTTGATCCCACAAACTGTGAGATCATGACCTGAGCCGAAACCAAGAGTTGGACGCTTAACCGAGTCACCCAGGCACCCCATAAGTGTTTTTCTGATCCTCTTCTCAAAAGAGTTATTAATCCATTTATTCAATAATATTTATGGCACTTACTATGCCAGACACTGTTTTAGGTGCAGAAATAACAGTGAAAAAGCATTCTTTTTTTTTTTTTTTTTAAGTTTATTTATTTATTTTGACAGAGACAGAGCAAGCAAAGGAGGGGCAGAGAAAGTGGGGGAGAGAGAATCCCAAGCAGGCTCCACGCTGTCAGCACAGAGCCCAATGCAGGGCTCAAATAACAAACTGTGAGATCATGACCTGATCTGAAACCAAGAGCCAGACGCTTAATTGACTGAGCCCCCAGGTGCCCAGTGAAAAAGCATTCTTGGGGCGCCTGGGTGGCGCAGTCGGTTAAGCGTCCGACTTCAGCCAGGTCACGATCTCGCGGTCCGGGAGTTCGAGCCCCGCGTCAGGTTCTGGGCTGATGGCTCAGAGCCTGGAGCCTGTTTCTGATTCTGTGTCTCCCTCTCTCTCTGCCCCTCACCCGTTCATGCTCTGTCTCTCTCTGTCCCAAAAATAAATAAACGTTGAAAAAAAAATTAAAAAAAAAAAAAAGCATTCTTGCCCACAAAAATTCCTGAAACTTATATTCTGGTGGGGGATAGTGTGGAGGTTGGATAGAAATAAGTAATAAACATAATAAGGAAGAAATATAAGAATTATGATAAGGATAGTGTTAGGGAGAAAATAAAGCTAGGAAATATTAGAGAGAGGTGTTGCAATTTTAGAAAGGGTGGCAAAGAGGGGCCACTATGAAGTTGATATGAAGAAGTTGAAGGAGCAAGCTGTATCTGTAAGGGTGTTCCAGACAGAAGGGATAGCATGTGCAAAGGCACTGTGGTGAAATATGCCTGGTGTGTTTGAGGAGGAGGAAGGGAACCAGTGTGACTCTAGCACAGTGAGGAGAGTAGATGAGGCTGCAGTGTGTGTGGGGAAAGGAAGATAATGGTGGGGAGAGGCATGTGGAAACCTCAATTACCATTGTAATGACTGTCCGTGGCTTCTTCTCTGATTTACTTGAAGAGCCACTGAAGGTTTTGAAAGGAGAAGGGAAGGGATGTGCTCTGACTTATCCTTTAAAAAGGTCAGTGGGGAAGGGATGATATAAGAGAGGAAGCAAAGAGATTACTAAATAGGACATTGTAATAATCCAGGTGACCAATATTGATGAATCTAATTTAGGGTGGTTGCAGTGGACATAGAATGACATGAATGGATTCAAGAGCAATTTGTACTTTGAACGTGACAACTCAGGACTTGTGAATAGAAGGTATAGGGGATGAGGAAAAATGTACAAGAAGGAGTCATGAATGACCCTCAAGATCTTGGCTTGCACAACTGTGTAGATGGTGCTATTTACTGAGCTATGGAAAGCAAGAGAAGGAGGAGGTCTGATGGCAGCGAAGGGAATATCAGAAGCTCATTTTGGGGTATGTTAACTTTGAGATTTCTATTAGACTTATAAGCAGATGTGTCTGTTAGGCTGTTAGCTGTATGAGTTGAGGTCTGGGGAGACTTCTAGGCTGGAAATGAAAAACTGGGAGCTGTAAATACATAGATGGAGCTGGATATGACTGTCTAGGAAGCAGAGAAAAGAGAAACTGAGGGAAGCCTGAGTGGCTCAGTCGGTTAAGCATCCAACTTTGGCTCAGGTCATGATTTCATGGTTCATGGGTTCCAGCCCTGTGTTAGGCTCTGTGCTGACAGCTCAGAGCCTGGAGCCTGTTTCGGATTCTGTGTCTCCTTCTCTCTCTGCCCCTCCCCTGCTCGTTTTCTGTTTCCCTCTCTGTCTCTCAAAAATAAATAAACGTTAAAAATATATATATTAAAAAAAAGAGAGAGAGAGAGAAACCGAGGATCTGGAGAGCTCCAGCATGTGGAGGTCGGATGAGAGGAGGACTCAGGCAAGGGACTGCTTGTAGGTGGTCACTTTTCTGTCCCCATATTTCAGCCTCTCAGTGTGAGCAGATGCACTTGACCCCACACTCCTTCTTGAAAGACTCTGCTGTTGACTTCTATGCCCCTGGTTTTCCTTCCGCTTCCCTTGCTGTTCTTTCTCTTCCACTTGCTCCTTGTCTCTTCTTGACCTCTACATATTCTAAAGGTTCATGTGATTATGTTCCAGCGCTTTATTCTAAAGCTCTTTTCTCTGTCTACGTTCTCTACATTTGTTCCACAAGAGCTACCACCCTTAATCCAGTTTAATTCCTTGTTTGACTTTCTATATAGTGCCATTAAACTGTTTTTCTTTTCACTTTACTGAAATGATTTTATGACTGAAATTATCCTTTGGCAGGGAAATTTCAATGGAAGATTTGTCTGTGTCATATTTTGCTATGTATAGTTTTGGCCAGTGTGGTTTTCTTTTTGGCTATTATTCTACCAGATCCAATTTCCCTAAATCTCATCTTGTGGACCTAAATCTTATCAAGAAGATTTGATTCAGTTTTATTTTATGTTGGTTATTTCTACCCATAGAAGCCTTGGAGCAAAGAGCAATTACTAAGCCAAAAGTGTAACCTCTGGAAGCAGTATTGGATGAAAAATCCTTGGAGTCATTTATTTTCTATCTTTTTGAAAATTTCCATAATAAAAACTTAAGAAATAACCATAGGTCATAAAGGGCCCAAAATATTATGTCTCAAAAATCATTTTAATTTACCCAGAAAATATTTTTTCAGCATCGATTAGGTGCCAGGGCCTGGGGGTACAAGTGGTAATCAAAATGAAGTCCCTGCCTTAGGGACTTTCTATTACTTTTTATTTTGAGACACAGATAAAGCAGAATATGAGAATGGAGAAAGTGGCGGGGGCTGTTTAGAAGGGATGACCAGGGAAGATCTGAGAGGAGGTAACATTTGAGTAGAGACCTGAATGAAGAAGGGAAGTGAGCCATGCGAAGATCTAGGGACCGAACATTCTAGCAGAGGGAGCAGCTAATACAAAGGCCTCGAGGTGGTGATGGGCTGGGTGTATTCACGGAGGAGCAGAAAGGCCAGTGTGATGTGATGGTTGGATTGTGCATGAGGGGAGAGGAATGTTTGATGAGGATAGGGGAGATAATGGGAGCCTGATTATGTAGGGCTTTCTTAAAAATGCTGTTGTTTGAGATGAGAAACCTCTAGAGAGGAGTGAAATGGTCTGGAAAAGCATTGAAAATATCTCTCTGGATGCCATATTGAGAATATTCATGGGGAGAGTAGGAGAGGAGCATAGTAAGACCAGCTAGGAAGCTGCTGCAATAGTTCTAGGCTTGGACTAGGATGGTCCTGGAAAAGGAGAAAAGTGGTCAGATGCTGAACATATTTTGAAGATGGAGCCTGAACAATATGCCGGTGGATTGATGTGGAATAGGAAGGAAAGAAAGAGTAGTGAAGGATGTCTCTGAAGTTTTAAAGTAAAACAGATTTTGGCAGGGGAGAGGTGTGTGTGGGGGCGGTAATTGGAAATTATGCACTTGGTTTGGGCATGTAATGTTTGAGCTACCATTAGTTAATGTTGGGACTATAAAGCCCATCTGAGCCTTTAGTGTTCATTGGAATCCCTCAGAACGAGCATGCAGATTCTAGCAGCAGGTTTGGGGCAGGGCGGAGATTCTGCATTTCTAACTAGGTGATACCACTGCTGTTGGTCCTGGGCCAGCTTTGAGTAGCCAGGGCAGTAGATAGTTACATAGTAGTGCCTTCTGGGGCTCCAAAGTGAGGCTGGCCTCTATGCAGTTGGGAGTGGTCCATGTACAGACGCCATCCTTGGCTTAGGAAAGGGACGTCTTTGAGAACATGACTGACAGGAGCTGTGAGGGAGTCTGGGAGGTGGTGGGAGGCCTGCTCTGAGGGAGGTGGTCCTCTAGGGGTCAGCGTTCCCTCCTCTGACTCCCACCTGCCATGCCCGCTCCTGCTCACTGCAGACAGTTTTGCCATGGTGCTGAGCGCAGGACAATGACCCGGCCCAATGCCCTGGATCGATGCCGAAGGAAACTGCTCGTGCACAGCCTGGTACGGTCTGGGGAAGGGGGATCAGGGGCACCTAGCTGGGGCCCTTCACTCATGTTTCTTCCTGCCCTTCCAGAACCTGTTGGCAAAGCAAGGACTGCGGCTTCTACGGGGTCTGAGACAGGGCAACATGCAAGAGAAGGTGGCCTTGTCCAAGAAGCTCTTGGCCAAACTGCGCTTCCTGGCCCAGGAGGTAACACCTGGCCACCTATTTCCCTACCCTGCACACCCTGGTGGTGATGGTTGCACAACACTGGTTGATGCACAGCAATGTACTACTGAACTGTACACTTAAAAATGTTTGCAGAGGTAAGTTTTATGCAATGTGTATTTTACCACAATTAAAAAAAAAAACAGGAAAAAAAAAAGAAGTCAGGTTGGACTTTGAGGTTGCCTGTGGGGCATCCAAGAGAGATATGTCTAGGAGGCAGGTGGCTCTATGGATCTGGGGTTTAAGGGTATGTGTCAGGGCTAAGATGGATGCTTTGTCCATCGGACCAGTGGAAGCTGCAGCACAGGTGGTCTCAGCTCCATCCATGACCCAATTCTCTGCCCGCAGCCCCAGCCACCCCTCCCAGATGTGCTAGTCTGGATGCTCAGTGGGCGGCGCCGAGTGGCCTGGGCCCGGATCCCTGCCCAGGATGTGCTGTTCTCTGTGGTCGAGGAGGAGCGAGGCCGGGACTGCGGGAAGATCCAGAGTCTGCTGCTCTCGGTGAGGGGTGTGGGTTGCTGGAGACTGGAGTGGGGTGAGGCTCCTAGGGTGGGGGCAGGGGCATGAGGTGGAAGGCTGTGGTTCCCATCAGGGTGTCCCCAAACTCTTTGTTGTATTTAAAAAAACTTAAAAGTTTCTTATTTAAAACTTTTTTTTCAATTAAAAAATTTTAAGTTATGAAATGTCTTATTTTAATTTTTAAATTTTTTACATTTAATATTTACTTAAAGATTATTATTCTTTTTAAAAGTATACGTGAACTCTTTTCAATTATCCTAAAAGCCAAAAGGAGATTGTACCTTTACCTAGGTCCACTTTGATGTGAGAAAAACACCAAGTTTTGTCAGCTCTGGGGCTGCACTGGCCCTTTTGCTGACCAGGCTCTGATAGACCGTCAGGTGACCAGAATGGGAGAGTGATGAGTCTGTTCCTTATAAGTACAGCTGGTTTGGGGGCAAAATGCTTCTAATCAAGGTGTCCCTGGAATAGATGCCAGCAAAGGTCCCTAGTGCTAAGAAGCAGTGACTGTTGGGGTAGGGAACAGGGCATCTAAATGGGTTGGGGCTCAGAGGACAGAGGGGGTAAGCGTGGGGTGTGGCAGTGAAGAGCTTAGAGTGCATTTTGGGGGAATGGGGTTTGGTATAGGAAGTGACGGTGTTGGGGCCAGAGGACTAGGTTATGGGAGTGTTCAGGGTAATGGGTACTGGATAGACGGCATGGAGTGGGGTGTACGGATAGGATACAGGGAGTACTCTTTGGCTTCGGCACTGGGAAGTGGTCTAGTGATACAGAGAGTATGGGCACACCCTGGGGGTGCAGGGACAGGTCTAGGGGGGTGGTAAGAGGTGGGCCCTAACATGCCACCTCCCTGCAATAGGCACCTGGGGCAGCTCCAGGCGAAGTCTGTGCCAAGCTGGAGCTCTTCCTGTGGCTAGGGCTGGGCAAACAAGCCAAGGCCTGCACCTCAGAGCTCCCCCAGGACCTGCTGCCCGAGCCCTCTGCGGGGCTGCCCCACCACCTGTGCCGGGATGGTGAGTACAGCTCGACACTTGCCTCACGTGTGGGGCTAGATGCTCAGCTGGGGTCTTGGAGGGGTCTGGGGTCAGGGACTCCGGTGGTCCCCTGAACAAACATCTCTTTCTTGCCCCCACCGCAGACTTCAGCTACTTCCAGCTCCGGGCCCACTTGTACCAGGCCCGAGGGGTGTTGGCAGCAGATGACAGTGGGCTTTCGGACCCATTTGCTCGAGTCCTCATCTCTACCCAGTGCCAGACCACACGGGTGAGGGCTACACTGGGATGTTGTGGGAAGCGGGGGGCTCTGGGAGACAGAGTGGGGTGAGGGCTGAGCTTTTCCTCAGGCCCTAAGTCTCTTTTCCTGCTCTGGATTTTCAGGACAGGATACTGGATTGAGCCGCCCTGGTTTAGAGGGTGGCGTAGAACTAGAGGGCCTTCTGGATGAGGAATTGTTTTGAGGGGTTGACTGTAGGATTAGCCCCAAGGGTGACAGTTTACAGTTAGGGGGACCAGGCTCCAACCCCACTCTGGCGGGCTGTTTCATCTTCACCACACTCTCCTTCGTTTTGTGATAAACAGCTGCTTAAAGTATCACTTCAGGGCAAGAGTGCTCATGTGGGATGTATGTTGGAGATTCCTTTGATGCCTGCCTTTGACTCCCTCTCTGCATGGCCCCCAAGGTCCTGGAGCAGACGCTGAGTCCCCTGTGGGATGAGCTCTTGGTGTTTGATCAGCTGATTGTAGATGGGAGGAGGGAGCATCTGCAGGAGGAGCCTCCATTAGTGGTCGTCAATGTCTTTGACCACAATAAGTTTGTGAGTGTGGCCTGGGTCCCATCTGTGTTCCCACCCCCGAGTGCCCCCCACTCCTCATCTTGATGCTCCCTTCCCCTGGCTCTGGAGCATCTTCTAGTTTTGTCTTAACTGCCCTGCTCTCTGCAGGGCCCCCCTGTGTTCCTGGGAAGGGCACTGGCCACCCCGAGGGTGAAGCTGACAGAGGACCCTTACCAACGCCCTGAGCTACAGTTCTTCCCCCTAAGAAAGGGGCCCCGGGCAGCTGGAGAGCTCATTGCCACCTTTGAACTCATTGAACTGGACTACAGTGGCCGGTTTGAGGTCAGAATACCCTGGCCTAGCCGGCACAGGCTGTGGACTCTTATATTCTATCAGGCTGTCTGCCTCCAGAGAATATGGAACATGGGCATGTCCTGGGATTACCCCTCCAAGTATTTTACCCCCAGAAAATGCAGGCTGCAGATCTGTCTTGCAGTCACCTCATTGGACTTCCCAACTTCAGGGAACATTAGAAGTACACATATCGTGGGTTCCTTTTGCCAGGCCTTCCACCCTACAGACAGACCCTAGGCTGCAGCTTGATCCTCATGCCTCAGACACCCACCTTCCTGTGCATGACTGCTTCCTGAGATATGCCCCTCCTGCCCATCCAGCCTTTTTAGTTCCTCTGGATTTATATTTCACTGGCAGCTCTCAATATCCCTTCCCCAAGCCCACATTTCCCTCCTTTGGCCTGATTCCTCCTTGACCTCTGATCTCTTGCCCCCTGCAGCCCTCAGTGCCCAGTGATGTAGAGCCCCAGGATCTGACACCACTGGCCGAGCCCCTCTCCGGGCGCCTGTCCCTGCCACCTAACGTGCGTCCAGTACTCAGGGAGTTCCGTGTTGAGGTATCGTCAGTCACATATCCCTCCCACCCCCACCACACACACACACACACACACACACACACACACACACACACACACCTGGGTGCCTTCTGTCAAGTGCAGGCCCCTGAATTTCTCACTTCCTGACCCCAGGTGCTGTTCTGGGGTCTGAGGGGTCTCGGCCGTGTGCATCTGTTTGAAGTGGAGCAGCCCCAGGTTGTGCTGGAGGTGGCTGGGCGACGTGTGGAGTCGGAGGTCCTGGCCAGTTACCGTGAGAACCCCAATTTCACTGAGCTTGTCAGGCATCTGACAGTGGTGAGGACATGGGCTGGGAGCAAGAAATGCTGGGTTAACAAGTGAAAGGGCAGTGGGATGGTGAATTCCTAGCCAGTCATCTTAGGTTAATCAAGGGATCAGCAAATATTTTTAAATTTATTTTTAAATTAATATTATTATTATTTTTAATTTACATCCAAATTAGTTAACATATAGTATAATGATAACTTCAGGAATAGAATTTAGTGATTCATCATTACATATAACACCCAGTGCTCATCCCAACAAATGTCCTCCTTAATGTCCCTTGCCCATTTAGCCCATCCCCCCACCCCAAACCCCTCCAGCAGCCCTCAGTTCGCTCTCTGTATTTAAGTCTCTTATGGTTTGTCTCCCTTCCTGTTTTTATACTGTTTTTGCTTCCCTTCCCTTATGTTCATCTATTTTATATCTTAAATTCCGCATAAGACTGAATCATATTTGTCTCTCTCTGACTGACTTATTTCACTTATTGCTAGAGTGATATACTCTAGTTCCATCCATGTTGTTGCAAATGGCAAGATTGCATTCTTTTTGATTTCCAAGTAATACTCCATTGTATATGTATACCACATCTTCTTCTTCTTCTTTTTTAATGCTTATTTTTGAGAGAGAGAGAGAGAGAGAGAGAGAGAGAGAGAGAGAACATGAGTGGGAGAGGGGCAGAGAGAGAGAGGAAGACACAGAATCCGAAGCAGGCTCCGGACTCCAAGCTGTCAGCCCAGAGCCTGATGCAGGGCTCAAACTCATGAACTGCGAGATCATGACCTGAGCCAAAGTCGGACACTTAACCAACTGAGCCACCCAGGCGCCATTCATCTTTATTCATTCATTATTCGATGGACATTTGGGCTCTTTCCATACTTTGACTATTGTTGATAGTGCTACTATAAACATTGGGGTGCATGTGCCCCTTTGAATCAGCTCTTCTGTATCCTTTGGATAAATACTTAGTAGTGCAATTGCTGGGTCGTAGGGTAGTTCTATTTTTAACTTTTTGAGGAACCTCCATACTATTTTCCAGAATGGCTGTACCAGTTTGCATTCCCACCAGCAGTGCAAAAGGGTTCCTCTTTCTCTGCAGCCTTGTCAACATCTGTTGTTGCCTGAGCTGTTAATGTTGCCATCTTGACAGGTATGAGGTGGTATCTCATTGTGGTTTGGATTTGTATTTCCCTGATGATGAGTGATGTTGAGCATTTTTTCATGTGTCTGTTAGCCATCTGGATGTCTTCTTTGGAAAAGTATCTATTCATGTCTTCTGCCTGTTTCTTCACTGGATTATTTGTTTTTTGGGTGTTGAGTTTGATCAGTTCTTTATAAAGATATAACCCTTTATCTGATATGTCATTTGCAAATATCTTCTCCCATTCTGTCAGTCGCCTTTTAGTTTTGCTGATTGTTTCCTTCGCTGTGCAGAAGGTTTTTATTTTGATGAGGTCCCTATAGTTCATTTTTGCTTTTGTTTCCCTTGCCTCTGGAGACATGTCAAGTAAGAAGTTGCTGCAGCCCAGGTCACAGAGGTTGTTGACTGTTTTCTCCTCTAGGATTTTGATGGCTTCTTGTCTTACATTTAGGTCTTTCATCCATTTTGAGTTTCTTTTTGTGTATGGTATAAGCAAGTGGTCCAGGTTCATTCTTCTGCATGTTGTTGTCCAGGTTTCCCAACACCATTTGCTGAAGAGACTGTCTTTTTTCCATTGCATTCTTTCCTGCTTTGTCAAAGATTAGTTGGCCGTACATTTATGGGTCCATTTCTGGTTCTCTATTCTGTTCTATTGATCTATGTGTCTTTTTTTTTAAATAAAAAATTTTTTTAATGTTTATTTTTTGAGAGAGAGAGTGTGAGTCAGAGCACAAGCAGAGGAGGGGCAGAGAGGGAGGGAGACACAGAATCCAAAGCAGGCTCCAGGCTCTAAGCTGTCAGCACAGAGCCCGATGTAGAGCTTAAACCCAAGAACCACGAGATAATGACCTGAGCTGAAGCCGAACACTCAACTGACTGAGCCACCCAGGTACCCCTATGTGTCTGTTTTTGTGCCAGTACCATACTGTCTTCATGATTACAGCTTTGTAATACAGCTTGAAGTCTGGAGCAAATTTTCTATAAAAAGACAGATAGTAAATATTTTAGGCTTTGTGGGCCAAACAGTTTCAGTTGCAATTACTCAACTCTAATAGTAGCATGAAAACAGACATAAACAGCAAGTAAATGAATAAGTATGACTGTGTTCCAATAGAACTTTATTTATAAAAACAGGCAGTGGGCCAGATTTGGCTTACAGGTTATAGTTTGCTGATCTCTGGATTAATCCATGAACTGGTGGTACTCTCTTGGCTCTGTTGAATGAGTGGCTTAGGTAAGTGTCATGCAATATAGGTCACAAAGAATCTATCTAGTGTCTGAGACACCAGGGGCAAAGAAATGCATTCTTTGTATAATTTGTAATTTCTGTAGTATGGACTTTGGATTCAAATTCTGGCAGTGCCACTTAGGAGCTTGTCAAATCACTTGTCTTAGTTGAGCTTTAGTGTTTTGTTTGTTTAATGATGTTTTTAAAGCTTATTTATTTATTTTGAGAGAGAGAGTGCTAGCACAGTGGGGGAGAGGCAGAGGAGAAAGAGAGAGAGAATCTCAAGCAGGCTCGGTGCTGACAGTGCAGAGCCTGATGATGCAGGGCTCAAACTCATGAACCATGAGATCATGACCTGAGCTGAAACCCAGAGTCAGACCCTTAACTGATTGAGCCACCCAGGCGTCCCTATTTGTTTGTATAAAAGAAAAACCTATTTCTGATTTGAAGAAATGTTGAAGATTGAAGGAAATACATCAAATGCTTCTTGCAGGAGTGCTATAGGGAGCCAGTGAGAGAAAGGATCTTGGTGAAAGGGCTTTGTAAACTGAAAAGTGCTGTGCCTATGTGAGGGGGAGACCGGGACAAAGCATAGTGGTTCCAGACTGCAAGGGGGTAAAACCCCACCAGAACAAACAAACACAAAACAAAAACAACAAAAACCCTAACACATTCTTGACTCTGTTTCACCTGCAGGAGTTTTCAGTTTGGAAACTTCATTGTGCTATAAGATGGTGAAGCTGGAAGCAGTTTGCTCATTGAACTTCTAGGGAGTGTTCCCTTTCATTTCTTATTTCACAGTGCAAATTGAGGAAATCATATCCCTGTCTCCACCTCTCTCCATTGTGCACTTGAAAAGAATGACTAAGTATTCTTCTGTTGTTTAGGTAGAGTGACCTATAGATGTCAGTTAGGTCAGGCTGGGTTAATAGTGTTATGCAAGCCTTCTTAAAAAAAGCCTTCTTTAGGGGCGCCTGTGTGGCTCAGTCAGTTGAGCATCTGACTTCAGTTCAGGTCATGATCTCACAGTTCGTGGGTTTGAACCCCACATCAGGCTCTGTGCTGACAGCTGAGAGCCTGAAGCCTACTTCAGATTCTGTGGCTCCCTCTCTCTGCCCCTCCCCTGCTCACACTCTCTCTCTCTCAAAAATAAACAAACACTTAAAAAAAGTAAAAAAAAAAAAAAAAAAAAAAAGCCTTCTTGAAGTGCCTGAGTGGTTCAGTCAGTTGGGCATTGGATCTTGATTTTGACTCAAGGTCATGATCTCATGGTTAGTGAGACTGAGCGAGTCGGACTCCATGCTGACAGCATGGGACCTGCTTGGGCTTCATTCCCTCTCCCAATCTCACTCTCTCTCTCTCTCAAAATAAATAAATAAACAATGAAAAAAAAAGCCTTCTTGGTGATTTTCTAACTAGTTGTTCCATCTGTTATTGAGAATATGATATTGAAGTCTCCAGCTATTATTGTTGAATCGTTTTTTTTTTTTCCCTTCAATTTTGTCACAGTCTACTTGTATTTTGAGGTTCTGTTGTTAGGTACATATATGTTTACAATTGTTATAGCTTCCTACGAGTTGATCTGTTTATCATCATAAAATGTCCGTCTTTGCCTCTAGTAAAATTTTGTGTCTTAAAGTCCATTTTGTCTGATAGTAAAGCCATTCCAGCTCTCTATGATTACTGGATGCATGATGTATCTTTCCCCATCCTTTTCCTCTCAACCCATATGTGTCTTTTTAAAGAGTATCTTTTAGCACGTAGTTGCATATTAAAAAAAAAATCCATTGACAATCTCTGCCTTTTGCTTAAAGTGTTTAATAAAGTCAATGTGAAGTGTTGGGGTCCGGGAGCTAACGGTCAAGAAAGAATTCTTGAGACATCTTTGGTGCAAAACAGGTGGTTTTATTAAAGCACAGGGACAGGAATTGTGGGCAGAAAGGGCTGCACTGGGGTTGTGAGGAGTGACTGATTATATACCTTCAGGTTGGAAGAGGGTTAGGAATAGTGTAAATCTCTGAGGAATTTGGAAGCCAAGTTTCCAGGACCTTGAGGGGCTAGCTGCTGTTAGGATAAGGTCATTTACTACTGTCTGGTAAAACCTTAGTCACGATATCAGATGATATCAGTGGGCCATTTGCTTGGAGGATGACTGCTAACATATATCTTTGGGGGTGGGGTAGAATAAAGGAAGTTTCCAAAGGGATTTTTACAGGTAAGGCTAATGTCAAGCTAAGGTTGCCTTTTGCCTCTAGCAATAGAGGCAGTTGAGTTCCTGAAGAAAGGTCACCCTGCCTGTCTTAAGCACTTTGCCAAGGCAAAGGAAATTTAATTTTTTTCTGCATTTCTTTTGTCTTTGTTTTACCAATCAAAGTCACATTTGATGTTATTATTGACATGGTTGGGATTTACATCTGCCATTTTGCTATTTGTTTTCTTTTTCTTTTTTCTTTTTTTTAATGTTTATTTATATTGAGAGAGAGAGATACAGAGCACTTGCGGGTGTAGCCACACACTGAAGAAAAAGTTCTCAGACTCTTAGACGGAGCGGACATGCAGGGCTGCCTCTGCCAGTGAAACAGCAGCAAACTGCACTTGGTCTTTATTTCATGTTCGCCAGATATAAACATCAAAGAATGTCAAAGCATGGGAGGAAAACACAAAGAGCCTCCACACATAGACCAAAGACACATCTGGTGTTTACGTGAAAGCATGCAGAGAAGATGTGCAGTTTCAAGGACTGCTAGGCAATTGCAGTGGGTCTGGTTCCTAACTGGCTCCTGGGAGATCGTGGGGCTCTGGATCTTGTAGTGCTATCGCATTCGACAGCCTTGAGACCAGAACATTGCTGACATTTCAGCAATTACCCCATTTACTTTCCCAGGGCTTACGATACACTCTCTAAAAATAACTCCACAAGCAGGGGAGGGGCAGAGAGAGAGAGGGAGAAAGAGAATCCCAAGTAGACTCCATGCCAGCCAGCGCAGAGCCTGACAGTGGGGCTCGATCCTACAAACTGTGAGATCATGACCTGAGCCTAAACCAAGAGTCAGCCTTTCAACTGACTGAGCCACCTAGGCCCCCCTGGTATTTGTTTTCTATATGTCTCATATATTTTTTTGTTCCTCTGTTACCGCTTTCTTTTGTATTAAATAGATATTTATTAGTGTACTACTTTAATTCCTTTGTTGATCTTTGCTTAGTAGTTGCTCTAGGGATCGCAGTATGTGTGCTGATTTTTCACAATCTACTTCAGATTAATACTAATTCAATTACAGTAAAATTTTTCTCTATTATAGGGCCATTCCTTCTTCCCTCCTTTGTGTGATAATTGTCACATATGTATAAAATAAACCCAACAATACAGTATTTTAATTTTTCCCTCCCTCTTAGGATCCATTGATAGATATAGAATTCCCATATTAAAGGGCATACATATTGCTACGGCTTTAAATCTACATTAGCAAACTGAGCATTGATCCTTCATATAATAACAACCACCACCACCACATGTTTCTGATAGCACTTTGTTGGCTCCAAAGTAGTTTTGTATCTATTATGTCTTTTGATATTTACAACAGTCTTTTGAGTGCAGGATCGTATCCCTTTTTGGCCAGGGAAACAGGCTTGGTGACTTACCAGACATGACACAATGAGGCTGTGGCAGAGCTGAGCTGGGAAAGCAGCTTTAGCTCCACTGTTCTGTCTGCCTGTGCTGCTGCCTCTCCCTCCTCCCCAGGTCTTCAGAGACCCAGTTTCTCTCTCCCCACCCCCAGGACCTGCCTGAGCAGCCTTACCTACAGCCCCCACTCAGCATCCTGGTGATCGAGCGCCGGGCCTTTGGCCGCACCGTGCTTGTGGGTTCCCATGTTGTCTCCCACATGCTGCGATTCATACTCCGGGCTCATGAGGATCCCCCCAAGGAGGAAGGAGAAGAGGAAGAGACAGTGGACCTAGTGCCTAAGGGACCAAAAGGTAAGGGGCCTTCCTTCCCCTTAAGGGCCACCAGACAGAAGCCCCTCAGTTCCCCGGTTGAGATGGCTCCAGGGGACCCTCCCGTGGGGCATGAAGTCTGACTTCACCTGACCTCCTCCTGGTGTCATTTCCTCTTTCCCAGGACAGAGGTCTCTGGATCCCTCCTTGGCTGAAGTGCGGATGCCCAGACGGCTTCTCAAGGTGATGGGGTATGGAAATGGGTGGAGAAGGGACTGGGTGATGCTGGGTTAGGGGCGCTCAGTTCTCTCTTCCTCAGGCTCCTCTGAAGAAGCTCCCTTTGAGAAGCCTCCTGAACCAAGGCCCCGAGCTGGAGGAAGACATCCCAGATCCTGAAGAGCTTGACTGGTGGTCCAAGTACTATGCCTCTCTGCAGGAGCTCCAGGGGCAGGTGGGTGCAGAGGCGGGTCCCAGACTGCAGCTGGAGGCCCAGGGGTATAAATGGCAAGAAGGATCTCATCAGATGTGGAGCTCCACAACTTTTCAGAGCTCTTCATTGCATGTCTTTTCTTACCTTCATAATAGTTCTGGAAGCTGATAATTACTGACAGCTGTGCTGTCAGAAATATCATGTGAACTACATATGTAGTTTTAACTTTTAAAGTGGACAAATTAAAAAAAAAAGTAAAAGGAAAGAGGTGAAATGGACTTTAATAATATATTTTATTTAACCTAATATATCTAAAATATTCCAACAAGTAACCTTTATAAAAAACAATGGAACAGGGGCGCCTGGGTGGCGCAGTCGGTTAAGCGTCCGACTTCAGCCAGGTCACGATCTCGCGGTCCGTGAATTCGAGCCCCGAGTCAGGCTCTGGGCTGATGGCTCAGAGCCTGGAGCCTGCTTCCGATTCTGTGTCTCCCTCTCTCTCTGCCCCTCCCCCGTTCGTGCTCTGTCTCTCTCTGTCTCAAAAATAAACGTTAAAAAAATAAATAAATAAAAAAACAATGGAACATTTGACATTCTTATTTTATACTAAGTCTTTAAAATTTGGTATTTTACATTTATGGCACATCTCAATTTTCAATTTCAAGTGCTCACTAGACACACGGAGCTGGGGTTACTGTCTTGGGCAGTGCAGGACTAGCCAAACTGCTAGCCAAATGCAAGTGGTTCACATGGCTGAACTGGGACTAAGGTTTCCCAACTCCCTATCCTGGAAAAGGGGTAGATTAAGGAGGTGAAGGTAGGGAGGAATCTCTGACTTGCCCTTTGATTTCAGACCAACTTTGATGAGGATGAGATGGATGATCCTGGGGAGTCAGGTAGGAGATTTGGCTTTCTTGTTCCTACTCTGTGTGTCTCTCTCCCTCCCGTGACACGAGTATTTCAAATTGTGGCATTTCTGCTGTTCCCAGATGGGGTCAACCTCATTTCTGTGGATGGGGAGGTCCAAGACCAGGGTCGGGGTGAGGCTGAAGTTAAAGGCTCTGTGTCCCAGAAGAAAGCAATAGCCACCCTGAAGGTGAGTCGGGGTCAGAGAAAGGGGATTCTGCTAGGATTCTTGACATTGGTCTATCACTGAGGCCCTTGCCTTTCAGATCTACAACAGCACCCTGGAAGAAGAGTTTAACAACTTTGAAGACTGGCTGAATGTATTTCCCCTGTACCGAGGGCAAGGGGGCCAGGATGGAGATGCAGAGGAAGAAAGGTCTGGACACCTTGTGGGCAAGTTCAAAGTATGTTTGGGGAAGGAAGGGTGGCCAAGGAGTACAGGTGGGGAGGCAGGAGGAAGACTCTCTTCCCAGAGACTTTTCTGTCTTCCCCAAACCAGGGCTCGTTCCTTATTTACCCTGAATCAGAGGCAGTGTCGTTCTCTGAGCCCCAGATCTCCCGAGGGGTCCCACAGAACCGGCCGATTAAGCTCCTGGTCAGAGTATATGTGGTAAAGGTGAGCATCCGTCGCCCCAGCATGCCTCCAATTCCAGTGAAGGTAATGTACATGAAAGCTACAGACTGAGGGTTTGGAAGGAATCTCAGGGATTAGAGTCCACCTTCTTCATTTTTCAGGTGGGAAGTCTTAGGCACAAGTTAAAAGACTCCCCAGGGTTACAAAGCTCACACATGGTAGAACCAGACTTTAGAGCTTAGGTCTTCTGACTCCTTATTCATAGTTCTAAACCCTTAGTTTATAGAACGTGGAATATAACTCCAGGAAGAGCAGAGCTCTTAACCTCAAGTTTCACAACGGCTTGTCATCAAATACCTTCACACAGGGGAGAGGGGTAAAAAAAACAAAACAAAATAAAAAACAAACCTTCACACAGGTTCTTGCCTTGCTGTGGTTTTCACACAGCACTCAGCAGGGTCCTGAAGTTTCCCAAAAGGCATCTCAGGGAATGAGAGGAATGAGTGGGTTTCTCTGCCTACTTCGATCTCAGCACCGGAATAGATTCTGTGTTTCTACCTGGTTTAAATATAAGGATTATGACTAAGACATAATTTAAATAAATGTTTTGTGGCACATCCTAGTGCATAATTCGATAGTAGGAGTCATCTTGATCTTCTGCTTCTCGCAGTATCACAGACTAGATGGTTGGAAATAACTTCCTGATGTAATTCATCTAGAAATGCTAGATAAACAATCTTAAATGAATGCTAAGCTCATAAGAAAGGGAATCCCCAGTGGATCTAAGATGAAGAGGCAGAAGGAATCCCACGTGGAAGCCCTGAAACACAGGTTGTCTTGAGAGGTTTGTCTATACCTGGACCCAGAGGCTTAGGTTCTAATAGCCTGTCTAAGATGGGAGCCACAGCCAAGACCCTCGCATGAAGCAGCACCCAGTGAGGGCTCTGCTCTTAGTGAAAGGTGGGCAAGAGGAATTCTACTCACTGGAAAAGAAGCTTGTTAGGTAAATGGTCTGTTTCAGCCTCTTCTCCAACTGGGGGAAGTAGAAAACAATGTCTTCCCTGAGAATTTATAATTAGAGTTTTGCTCTCACATTGATTTAAGACTTGAATTTATATTATCTGCTCACTCCAGAAAACTCAAAGCTGAGAAATTGGCTTAAAATGGTCCCAAGTTTTCCCTGGTTTCATAGATTTAGACAGCTAAGTTTGGGCTCACAATCCCAAATTAAAAAAGAAAAAAAGAAAAAAAAACTATGAGAAAAAAAATGCCAGAAAAAAACAACACAAAGGAGAATGAAACTTTTAAGGGTTTTGGATGTTAGAATTTTCAAATATTAAAATGTAAAACAACCATCTAATATATTTCACAAATGGAGAACAAGAGGCTTTCAAGAGTGACTAGAAGTTTTGAAAATAATAAAATTAGGGGCACCTGGGTGACTCAGTCGGTTGGGCGTCCAACTCTTGATTTTGGCTCAGGTCATGATGCTTCAGTTGTGAGATCGAGCACTTCATGTGCTCTGCACTGAGCATGGAGCCTGCTTGGGATTTATTCTCTTTCTCTCTGCCCCTCCCCCACTTGTGTGTGCACGTGTGCTCTCTCTCTCTCTCAAAATAAATAAACATTAAAAAAAATAATAAAGTGGCTGCAGGTTGGTAGTTTGCCCAGGAAACTGTTAAAAGTAAAAGCAAGCCGTCTCTGGCAGAGAGCACGTGCAATTTGGGCCCTCAGGATGAGTTAAACCAAACATGAGTCATGGTAAAAAGTGCCAATATACAAAGAAACAAGCCACAATGAATAAGAATAGCAAAAATAACAACAGATTCAGACTCCCGGGGTCAGTGATATTGGAATGACCAGATAGAAAATATAAATAACTATTAGAGAATGTTTAAAGAAATAAAGAATATATTAAAATACATAAGGAACAAGAGATTAAATTAAAAATAAACAGCCAATTTGAAGGAGTAGATAGAACTTTTAGAAATTAGATTTTTTAATATTTTTGAGAGAGAGCGAGCATGAGCAGGGGAGGGGCAGAGAGAGAGGGAGACACAGAATCCGAAGCAGGCTCCAGGCTCTGAACTGTCAGCACAGAGCCTGATGTGGGAGCTCGAACCCACAAACCATGAGATCATGACCTGAGCCCAAGTTGGTTGCTTAACCACCTGAGCCACCCAGGTGCCCCAAGAATTTTTAGAAATTAAAAGCATAATTTAAAAAATTTGGGGGGGGGGAGGGGCGCCAGGATGGTTCAGTCAGTTGGTCATCCAACTTCAGCTCAGGTCATGATCTATCTGTTCATGAGTTCAAGCCCCGCATCGGGCTCTGTGCTGACAGCTCAGAGTCTGGAGCCTGTTTCAGATTCCGTGTCTCCCTCTCTCTGCCCCTCCCCCACTTGTACTCTGTCTCTCTCTCCCTCAAAACATAAACACTTAAAATTTTTTTCTTAATTAAAAAAAAACAGACACATTTTTATTTTAATTTTTATTTATTTTTGAAAGAGAGAGAGAGAAAAAAAAAAGAATGAGCAGGGGAGGGGCAGAGAAAGAAGGAGTCAGAATCTGAAGCAGGCTCCAGGCTCTGAACTGTCAGCACAGAGCTGGATGCAGGGCTCGAACTCATGAACCGTGAGATCATGACCTGAGCTGAAGTCGGACGCCCAACCGACTGAGCCACCTAGGCGCCCCAAAAGTCTAATATTTAAAATTAAAAACTCAGTGGTGGAGCAAAAGATATGAACAAACACCTCACCAAAGAAAATACACAAGGTGAATAAGCACATCCAAAGATGCTCAACACGCCTAGTTATCAGGGAAATGCAAATTAAAACCACGATGAGCTACAGTTTTGCCTATGCTAGAATGGCTAAAATAAAAAAGATTGACAATACCAAGTGTTTATAAAGATGTGGAGCAACCGGAATGCTCATTCACTGTAGACAGGAGGGTAAAAAACACTAAAATATATTCGTGTATATAAATTATACTTCAATAATTTATGCATAGGTTATATATTTACTACATTATGTAGTTACCAAAACAGAAAAGTAACTTTAATACATACGGTTAAAAAACATGCAAAATGGTGCTATATATTGCTTCAGGATGCATGCATATGTAGTAAAAGTATTTTTACTTTTTTTGTGTGAGTCATAAACCTCAAGTAAAGGGTTCTGGCAACTTCAGTGATGAAAAGGAAATTAAATCAGGTAAGGGGATTCAGGGAGTTTCCATTTGTTGGTAGTGTTTTATTTATTAAGCTGGGCATACACATGTTCATTGTATTATTCTTTTTATATTAGTTAAAATATCTTTATCATTGAAAAAATAAAAGTGAACATAGAAAGTTATGATTTGAACATCAAAGTCCTATACATCTTTCCACATATTTTGTTTCATTTTATATTAAAAAAATTTTTTTAACATTTATTTTTGAGAGACAGAGTGAGACAGAGCATGAGTGGGACAAGGGCAGAGAGAGGGAGACACAGAATCTCAAACAGGCTCCAGGCTCCGAGCTGTCAGCACAGAGCCTGATGCAGGGCCTGAACCCACAGACTGCAAGATCATGACCTGAGCCAAAGTCTGACGCTTAACCGATTGAGCCACCCAGGCTCCCCTCATTATATTTTTCATTATACCTATTTGCATGTCTTAAATATTTCGTAATTAACTTAAAAGAAGAAAAAAGTCATCTTGTGCAACCTTTCAGTTGATTCCTCGTGGTGCGAGATACCTCCTCGGTAACTTCTTGCTTACACATAACCTGAGATTTGGTCCAGCAAGGGTAACCTTGGGTTATGACAGTGACACTTCTCTCAGCCCCACCCACATTGTCCCCCTAGGCTACCAACCTGGCTCCTGCGGACCCCAATGGCAAGGCAGACCCTTACGTGGTGGTGAGTGCTGGCCGGGAGCGGCAGGACACCAAGGAGCGCTACATCCCCAAGCAGCTGAACCCCATCTTTGGAGAGTGAGGCTGGGCCCTGGGCTTGGGAATGGGAGCACCTTTACCATCTGACCCTGTGGCCCAAGGCATCCCATTCAGGCAGCTGGCATGGTGATGGTGAGGGAATGGACAGAGGCTGCTGAGCCCCCTGGAACCCCTGTCCCCCAATCAGACCATCTCCTAGGGCATGGAGGTGTCCTCAGCCATTCTCTCTCCTGGCCAGGGTGCTGGAGCTCAGCATCTCTCTTCCTGCGGAGCCAGAGCTGACTGTGGCCGTGTTTGATCACGACCTTGTGGGTTCTGACGACCTCATCGGGGAGACCCACATTGATCTGGAAAACCGATTCTATAGCCATCACAGGGCGAACTGTGGGCTGGCCTCCCAATATGACACGTGAGTCCCACAGACCCTCAGGAGCCATTCTGAGTCTGACCGAAGACATTTAAGGTCACATTCTTGTTGATGTCCCCAGATCCTTTGATTTCATAGAAGGGGACCTCCCTATGACCAGGACCTTATAGCATAGTGGTCAATACCTGGGCTTGGGATTTGGTATCCTATAATAAGTCATTTGATCTCTCTGAGCCTCAGTTTCCTCATCTGCAAAATGGAGATAATATCAGTTATCTCCTCCATTGGAGCATGGGCAATACATCTTGGATTTTCTTGGTTACCATAAGCAAGGACTAATCTGTCTTGTACTGGAGTTATGAACCTGGATCCTATGTCTTCAAGGGTCCCCATCCCTGCCCCTGTGCCCACCTGTGTCCATATGCTGACTCCAACTGAAGCATTTTCCCTTTCTGCCCTCAGGGATGGGTACAATGCCTGGCGTGATGCGCTCCAGCCTTCCCAGATCCTGGCGGGGCTGTGCCAACGCTGTGGCCTCCCTGGCCCTGAATACCGAGCCGGGGCTGTCAAGGTGGGCAGCAAAGTCTTTCTGACATCGCCTGAGACCCTGCCCCCAGGTACCAGCCCCTCTCTGACGGACACTCCATAGGGAGCAAGATTGTTAAGGTACAGGGGCCCCGTGGTGCCCACTCTAGTGTGTCCCCCAAAAGAACTTGCCTCCTTCTGCAAGCAGAGGTGGTGAGTTTGGCTAAGGATGAGATTCTTGGATGGTGGGGAGAAAATGGTCTTTGTTGGTGAGCATGATCCCCAAAGAGTCAAAGTGGACCCCTCAGAGCCATAGCTAATCAAGTTTCCAGAACATAGGGTGGCCCACATAGGGGTCCCACATGACAAAATGTAGCTGCAGAATTGAGCTCACACCTCATAAGTGGCTGGTGGTCTTTCTCTAAACAGAGTCTGTGCAAAGTCATAGCCCCTCCAATCCCACTGTCCTTCCACTGCTGGATTTTTACAGGCAAAAGTTGTTAGAGAAGCATCTCCCCACTTTCTGTGCCTTGTGGACCTGACCTCCCGGACCATGGGCTTTGTCCAACAAAGCAGCTGCCTCAGCTTTGCACTTCTGTTGAGGGGTGGGAGTGGAAAGTGGGAGATTCGGGACCTGTGAGGGACCCAAGCTCATACACCTCTCCTCGCAGGTAGGGGGGGCCCCAAAGTGGCAAGCGAGGTCCCCGAGGAGGTACAGGCATTGCTGGTGCTGCGGCGCTGGCAAGAGATGCCGGAGCTTGGGATCCAGCTGGTGCCCGAGCATGTAGAAACTCGGCCCCTCTACCATCCCCGCAGCCCAGGGCTGCTGCAGGTGAGGGAGGGCTCAGCACCCAACCCCAGAACCCCCGGGGTTCCCAGAATCAGGACTCCCACCTGCTCCTGGACCCTGGGCCCTCAGGATGCACCTTCCCCAACACCTTTAACTGGGCACTGCACTCCCACTTCTGATTCTGGCTCCTGATCCTGATTCCCAGCATCCCCACTCCAGTCTTAGACCCCCATCCTGGACTCCATACCTCCACCTTGACTTTGGTCCTGCAGGATCCCCACCCCTGGCCACCAAGGGGTCAGACCTGGCACTCTGGATCTGACCTCAACCCCAGGTCCCTAGGCTCTGGACTTTGGGAACACCAGATCGTACTTTTGATCTCAACCTTCCACTCCCAGGGCCTTATCCTTAACCTAACCTTAGACCTGGAACCCCCACTTCAGACCCCCACCTTCGACCTCATCCTCCAGGATCTGCCTGACTGTGCCCTCTTGACTCCAGCTCCTCTCCACCTGGGGCAAGGCACAGCCTCTGGCCACAAGGCTATCACGGGAGGTGGGGACCTCAGCAAACCCCTTCAGCCTGGTCCTGTGTTCCCAGGGATCCCTTCACATGTGGATTGACATCTTCCCCCGCGATGTGCCTGCCCCACCCCCAGTTGACATCAAGCCTCGGCAGCCCATCAGGTGAGTTCTGGCCCTGCCTCCCCTGGGGCAGGCACATTTGGACTGCCAGTACCAGGGCTCTCTGAAAACCTGGGCCTCCAGTGAAGCAGCCAGAGGCTGCTGAGCCAGCCTTTTCAACTAGGTGAGCTATTAGGTTCCCTTTCTTTTCTTAAGCCGCTGTGAGTTGGGTGTCTGCCCCCTTCCAACTGGAGCTGGTCTGAGTGGAGTTCTGCATAGGCTCTATGTACTTCAGATATTGTCAGCAATCTACACTTTCCACCTCTGGGCTCTGCTTCCCTTGGGTTCACTCTCAGGGAGGCTTCTGCAGTCTGGGGGCAAGATGGCTGCTAATGGTACAAGGCTTATATCTCATCAACTGGACTACTTGAGCAGAAAAACAAACACCTGTTTGCCAGTAAAAGCAGAAGTCTCAGGGCTGACTCTCATTGGATCAGCATGCGTCAAATCCTGGTCTCTTAACCAACCCTTGTGGGTAGGGGGCTGTAATCCGCTCATTGGCTAACCCTGGGTGATGTCCTAGGTGATGTACCCACCTCTGGAGCCAGGTAGAGGTGAGTCTTCCCCACCAGAATCACACAGATTGACAGCATAGGGGTGAGGGTAGTGGGTGCTCACCAACACAAAATCATGGTGCCGTCAGCAAATGAGAGGAAATTGATGCTGGGTAAGAGAAAACAACAGATACCCAGAAAAATCCATGGCTATCTGGGGTAGAATCAGGAAAGCTGCCGCCCCTCCTTCTGCCACTCAGGGGCTGCATGCTCTCATCCCCACTCTGTAGCTCTCCCTCTCACTTGTCACTGCAAACTGGCTTTCTCTCCCTTGTGCCCTAAAACTTCAGCTTGCACATCACCCTGGCTCGTGGTGGCTCCAACTCCAAATGTGGTGGCGTTTGACGTTACTCAACCTTTCAGCATCCTGATTCAAAATTTATGGGGGAAACTTGGCCCAGCTTTGGTCAATAGACCATTCCTGGTGCCATCTGCTGTGGTGGGGGTGGTCAGTGATAGCTGGGACTGCCCATGTAAGTACCACAGACATCCTGATCACCCAGCTGGGCACATGGAAGTGCTCAATGAATGTCATGGCCATGGCCTAGGTGCTTCCTGCAGCCCCTCTCAAGACCCCAAGAGTCTGAAAACTCTCTTCTGATACCTCCCCCAGCTATGAGCTCAGAGTCATCATCTGGAACACAGAGGATGTGGTTCTGGATGATGTGAACCCACTCACTGGAGAGATGTCAAGTGACATCTATGTGAAAAGGTAAGCCTGTAGGCTAGGCCAGGCAAATGGCTGAGAACCAAGGTGAGACTGCAGTCAGGGGCATGGGCTTCAGGCTGAGCCACAGCCCTGTCTTCTGGGCCCTCTCTGGCACCTGAAGTTGGTGGAGGCCCCCCCCTCCTCCAGTGGTCAGGGGTTGGGGGGGGGGTTGGCGAGCTGGGTTCTGGGTTTGGCCCCAGTGCTGAAGCCTACTCTTCCGCCTGTACCTCTCTCCTGGCTCCAGCTGGGTGAAGGGACTGGAGCATGACAAGCAGGAGACAGACGTTCACTTCAACTCTCTGACTGGGGAGGGGAATTTTAACTGGCGCTTCGTGTTCCGCTTCGACTACCTGCCCACGGAACGGGAGGTGAGCGTCCGGCGCCGGCCTGGACCCTTCGCCCTGGAGGAGGCCGAGTTCCGGCAGCCAGCCGTGCTGGTCCTGCAGGTCTGGGACTATGACCGCATCTCTGCCAACGACTTCCTTGGTAGGGCTTTGCCTCCCTCCTACCTCAAACCCTGGCCCTACTTTCTGTCCTCATTGCCAGTGCCCCCTGGCCCTTGGTTCCCTATTGTAACCCAACCCTGAGTCCCGGGTTTCAGACCCTAGGTCACTAACCTTTCTGGCCTCATTACTGACCTCCGTTCCCACCCAAAGTCCCTGACTCAGTCTTCTGACGTGACCTGAACTCAGGTCACTTTGGACTCTGAAACCATGGCCCCACTTTGGCAGTCTGGTCCCATCCTTGGTCGTTTCACCAGGGTCTGACAACCTGCTGACGTGTGGCTGCGCTTGTGTGGCCCCCAGCTGTGGCGCACCACGTCTTAGTTCCTGATGCCCTGAGGCACAGTCCTGCTGTGGCTCCCCACCACCCCAGGCCCAGACAGACCTTGATCTCCTACCTAACCCAGAGAGCTCTGCACTCGCAGGATCCTTGGAGCTGCAGCTGCCAGACATGGTGCGGGGGGCCCGGGGCCCCGAGCTCTGCTCCGTGCGCCTGGCCCGCGATGGGGCAGGGCCAAGGTGCAACCTGTTTCGCTGCCGCCGCCTGCGGGGCTGGTGGCCCGTAGTGAAGCTGCGGGAGCCAGAGGATGAGGATCGGGAGCAGCGGGAGGTGCGAGCTGGCAAGAGGCAGAAGAAGAGGAGGAAGGGCCGGCCGGAAGACCTAGCGTTCACAGACCCTGGAGGCAGCGTCCACATCCTCACGGTGGGTGTGGCCGGGGCAGGGCCCCGGGTGGGTGGGGGTATGAGGTGGGGTCTGAGCCCACCTAAGAGCTCAGCCTCTGTTCCCTCCTTTCTCTAGGGGAAGGTGGAGGCAGAGTTTGAGCTGCTGACCGTGGAGGAGGCAGAGAAGCGGCCAGTGGGGAAGGGGCGGAAGGAGCCTGAGCCCTTGGAGAAGCCCAAGTGAGGGGCGACACAGGAGGCTGGGCCAGAGCCCGAGGTAGGTGGGGGCGGCCCAGGAGCTTCCTCATCATTCTGACACCACCTCTGTCCCCACAGCCGCCCTAAAACCTCCTTCAACTGGTTTGTGAATCCGCTGAAGACCTTTGTCTTCTTCATCTGGCGCCGGTACTGGCGCATCCTGGTGCTGCTGCTGCTGCTGGCATTGGTCACCATCTTCCTTCTCCTGGTCTTCTACACCATGCCCGGCCAGATCAGCCAGGTCATCTTCCGCCCCCTCCACCAGCCCCCTGACCCTAATTGACCCTGCACACTCTTCCCCTACCAACCGTATAACCTCTGGGGGTCCTTCTCACCAACATGACTGTTTGAGTTCACTGCTTTCTTCGAATGAACTTGACTGTGCCTCCACTCTGACACCTGAACATAGGCTGTGCATGATAATACAAGGGGCAGAAAACAGAGCTGCCCTTGGGTAACAGGTGCTGGGGATGGGTGGCTGCCACTAGGAAGAATGGGACCTGGCAGGAAGCTCAGGGCTCAGGCCGAGGACCCTGGCTGCCAAGCTGTCATGCCGAGTAGTCCACCTGTTGCTCCTGCTCCTGATAATGGCAGGGTCACTTAGTGACAGCTAAGCACTTTACAGACTTCATTAGCTTGTTTATTCTTCAACCCTGAGAGTAGGCATATCAGCCAGAACATTTTTGGTTGCAAGTAACAGAAATCCCAACCCTATTGGATTAAACAAAAAGGCAAAAAGGGCTTGGTGGGGGGGGGGGGGGCGGGGTGGTGTGTGTCTTGCATAGCTGCAATTCCCAGTGTTTAGTTGGCAGCTTGTCACAGGGCTCAAATGATGTCACTGGGACCGATTCTCTGCCTCTGGACTCAGCTCTGCTGTCCTCTGGGGCCAGCTCATTTGCACATAAGGTTCCCCCTGGGAGCTGCAGGATGGCAGCACCAGCCTTGTATCTCCCCATATTCACACCTAGAAGAAAGCTTTCCTAGTCCTGGGAGGTCAAACCTTCTCCCAAACACATATGCTGAGAAAGTAGGGAGGTTCCTAGAGGAGATTCAGGATACTATTAACAAGCAGGAATGGTTTCTGGCTGACCTAAAAAAACAAAACAAGGCTCACTACAGCCGGCAGTATCATCTGCAACTTATAAATGAGACATGTCCAAGGTCACACAGCTCGTGGGTGATCACATCAGAGCTGGGTCTCAGGTCTGCCTCTGGAGATTTTGCTATCATCACCCTAGTTGGCTTCCTGTCCTTTCTACTTGAACCCCTACTACTGTCTTACCTGGACACTCCCTGAGAAACAATCGGATGAAGTGACCAGTTGTCAATGTCCCTGCTTCCCTGGGCTGCAGCATGGTGTGGTGTTGGGCCTGGTCCTCCACACTTATTAAGAGCTATACTGGGAAGCCCTGATGAGGTCCAGAGCCGGGGGTCTGAAGCCAGCCTTGCTCCAGAATGGCCACTGCTACCTTCCCTCCATTTTTCAGTTCTGCCTCCTCCTAGAAGACTGTACAGGACGTGCCTGGACCCCTCTTAGTGCTAGGAGTCAGCAGGGGCTTGGCATAGAGCATGGTCAGTGAGGATGAGGGATCAGATGATTGAACCCAGGGTGGCAGGGAGAAGCCCTAGCTTTAGCCATCACTGAAGAGGTGGCAAGCCCCAGCCTGCACCCATGGCCCTAGCACCACGGGGGTCAGACACTCATGAGCCTGTGGGCCATGGTGGCCCCAGGAAGCTCATACTGGAAAGGTCCATCTCAACCCTGGAGCTGAACCCAAAAGGCCCAAAGACCACAGCAGAGGAGGGACTGAGGATGGGGCATTGGGGTGGATATCAGTTTTGTTTGAATAAAGCCCAATTAGCCAGGGGATGTCCACAGGGGGCTCCCAGAGGGCATCTGGCCCGATCTGTCAGTTCTGATTTTCTTCAGTTCATGGCTGTGCAAAGGGCTTGTTTCCAGGCCCTGGCCACACAAGAAGCACATGAAGACCAGCAAGTACTATCACAATCAATAGATTTATCAACCTGTGCTGAGACCGATGCTCTGAGGGGGTCGGAGGGGTGGGGAGAAGGCTGGGAAATGACCACAAGGCCAAAGAGAAAGGGAACAACAGAGGGGAAGGAGACAGCTACGTTGTTTTCCCGAGATCAATTTTCTTCTGGATGGCTCGAGCCGAGTGGTAGATGAGTGAATCGATGAGTCCAGCCACTGGGAACAGAGACAAGGGCTGACACGGGCCTAGTTGGGCCCTTGGCTGAACCCCAGAGCCTTGTCACCTGACTGGCTAGGCCAGCAAGTCCCCTTCACCATGGAGGTGCTCCTCCTCCCCCCAACCCAAAATCCGCAGGGAGCCCAGGCTTTACATTCCCTGCCATGTCCCAACCCCAAACACGCCCTCAAGCTTCTAACCTGTGAACATGCCCCCAATGATAGCGCACACACCAGTCAGGAAGTGGGTGAAGGACCTGGTAGAGGGACAGGGCAGGGGATCAGCAGGTACCCCTGTTCGCTGCAGGTCCAGGCCCCTCCCTTTCCCCACCCTCACCTGTGCTTCTCCGTCAGCTTCACCATCATGGGCGAGAGCTCATAGAGCACAAAGACTCCGGGAAGTCCCTGGTCACCCATCAGCCCATTGGCAACCTTCTCGTGTCTGGTCACAGAGAACTGATTTGTCCTCAGCACCTGGGACAGGAAGGGAGTCTGGGCCAGGGCCGACCCAATCCCCCTCAGCCCTACCCCTGCTCCCACCCCTTGTCCATAGTGCCTTGACTGTGCAGAGGAGAAAACAAGGCCCCAGCTCGCTTATGAACACTGCAAGGCCCGGGGACCACCTAGGCACCCTCCCTTGGCCTTACCACCCCAGCTGCCCCTCAGTCACTAGCTCTTTATAGTTCACCATTCCCAACTACATCTGGTGGATTCTCTCAGTGGGGGTTTAGGGATGGGAAGGAACTCTCCAAGGCTGCATCATGAGCTCCTGGCAAGGCCGGGCTGGACTTCCTATCTGCTGAGATGTTGCTCCACTGGTGACAGCAGCAAGGGGAGGAGGGGACCCAGGAAGAGTTAGCCCCCAACCCAGGGGAGACCCCGGGGACAATGAGCACCCGTGGAATGGATGGAGGCAGTTTGGACAAGTAGAAAGTGCAAGCGCTTTGAAGTCCGACAGTGTGGGCCCTGCACTCTCGCTGTGAAAGTAAATCACCTACCCTCTCTGAGCCTCTGCTTGTCACCAAGAGGGACCCTGATACCTGAGCTCCTGCCGACTTACCTCCCCGTCTACCTTCATGTACACTGTAGGTACCACCTTCACAAAGTACTGGAACATCATGGAGGCTGCAGGGAGAAGAGAGCACTGGGCATGGGTGCTGGGTAGGGCTCTCCTAACTGGGGGCTACCTCCCAGGCTGGTACCTTGGGGTGCGGTGACGTTGGTGCGGTCTAGGGGGTTCACAATGCCTGGGTAGTCTTCCCCGAATGACAGGTGCCGGATGTAGTGGGTCATGTTGATCTGCAAGCAATACCAGCACCTGAGCCTCGAGCGCTCATGGCCCCAACAGGCCTCACCCCATCAAAGGTTCCGTGGTACAGTGGCAGACAGGGATGCCTGGGCTTGGGGAAGGGATGTGTGGTGAGGCAGGAGGGAGGGCAGGGTCCTGCCTGGGAGAATCTGATCAAGACAGGCAGAACCCCCATGCCCCACCAGGGAACAGAGTCTATGGCCTCTGGACCTCCACAGTCTGAGGTTCTGGCTGCATCCAAACATACGGCAAATAAAGACCGGGCATGGACCTGTTGTGGCAGGTGCCAGATGTGCCTGCAAGTCTTGAGCCAGGGAAGCCTAGGCTGGAGGGGCCCCAGATTTCCTAGCTCCAACTCCTGTCCTGATTCGGTCTTTATCAGCCTCAGCTATTAGAGGGATCTTTAAAAACGTGTAAACTTGATTACATCATGACACTGGTTAAAGGGCCAACAGCCTCCAGGAAGCTCTCAGGAGGAAGACCAGACTGCAGCTCTGCCTGAGTCCTATGTGGTCTGGTCCCCACCAACCTCTCCAGCCACACCAGCCCCTACAGTTGCTGAGAAGTGCCCCGCTCCCTCCTGACTTGGCTGGAGGCTCCCTCTGCCCAGGATGCTCCTGTCCAACCCCATCCCCTATCTCCAGCCTGCACAGATCTCAGTTCTTGACCCTCAGACTGATTCCCTGGCCAAATATGGTGTATTTTTATCTGCTCCCCCATCCCAGGACATCCCTGTGGAGAAATGAAGGCAGCATCCATCTCCCACCCTCATCCGCCCTGCATGGTCTCTGGTACTTACATTGTCCAGGCCAAAGCTCTGCAAGTCATGGACTAGGAGAGAAGGGAGAAGGTGTCACCAGGTGGAGTAGGACTGGCCTCCTGGCTCCCTCAGCATCCTTGCTCAGGCCTCCTCACCCCTCCTTCTGGAGTGGGACTGCCCGGCTCCTCTTTGACCCTTCATTCCCCTCAGCCTGGCTCTGCTGGAGCCTGTGTGCAAGTACACACCCTCCTGGGCCTAAGAACAGACCCCATTTCTTCCCTGACATATACAGGGAGCCCTTTACAGGCATCACACCAGGTTTTCATTCCCACCAAGTCCCTGCTTACACCTCAGGAAACAAACCCCACTGACTCTATCTCCCACTAAATAGAGCTGATGGACAACTGCTGAACCCCAAGGTGAGGCGAGACCAGAGAATGCCATCCAAGCACTTTCCCTGCCCCCCTGCCCCTACCCCCCTACAGCCCCCAAAGGAAATGCCATGGGTAGTCTATACCATCTATTCCAGAACAAGTACTTCCTGCCCTCTGGCCCTGATCCCTCCTGCTTCAAGAAACCCTACCTGAAAAATAAGACCCCTATTCCAGGCCCATCCAAACCTCCCCCCTTCCTGGGAGGGTAGGCTGCCCCAGAAGTGGGGGCTTGGCCTCCCTGGGGGGCAGGGCCACTTACTCTCCACAGCATGTACTGCAGCATGGGGGAGGGAAGGAGAGAGAAGGGAGGAAGAGAAAAAAGATTGAGAGCTTCACAATGAGAACCATGGAGCAAAATAACATGGTAGAAAGGAAGACTGGAATATTCCTGCCTTGGCAGTAGGGTCTGGACCTAGCTAACAAGTCTCCTCTTGCACTAGTCTCCAGGGTAACTCCTCCCCAGCCAGGGAAAAATACGAGGGGTCTTGGGGCAGAAGTATGGTGGCCTAGGAAGAACAAAAGACCTAGAGCCAATAAGCCACTTTCCTAGCTGTGTGACCTTGGGCAAGTCACTTGCCCTCTCTGGACCTCAGTGATCTTTACAAAGGGCTGTCGTGAGGACCAGGTAGGATCTAAGATGGAAAAGCACTAAGTGAACTTTATAATCTTCCCCCCTCCCCCACCCAAAGCAACAAGGGTGTCAGAAACTAGCTTCCGGACCTTTAATTCGGTCAGATCTCTGGCCTCAGGCAATTGTAGCTTTGTGTTTTAAATATCCTCCCAGGATATGGAATACCCTTTGCCCTGGGTTCCCTGACTCTAAGGCAGCCTAGGTGGAGAAGAGAGGCTGCTGCCTGCCAGACTGCCTCCTACTGAATGCCTCCAGACCCTGTGCCAACAGCTCGACACTGGTGGTCTTCCCACCATTCCAGTGAGACCACCTTTCTCCCAACCCCCTCCAGAATAGAGAGGGGGCTCCAGACCCACCTCCTGCCCCTCCCCAACACTCAGCCGCCCCGCTGCCCCGCCCCCCCCCCCCCCCTTCAAGATCAGCTGGGCTATCTCCAGCAGGCCCTTTACTCCTGCTTCCCTTAGTGATGAGGCATCTCAGGACCGCCAACTCATCTCTCATCCCCTGGACTCCTGTCACACCGTGGCTCTGTACATCCCCCAGTATGACCCCGACTCCCATCCCTCCCAGGGGGCTCCATCACTCATCAGCGAAACCCCTACATCTTCAACCTCTACACATTCCACTCACCTTCTTGCTCCAACCGCAGCCTGGCTCTCCCTCAAAGGTGCCCTGTAGCCCTCTTAGTGGCGACAGTTTCTTCCCCACATTTATCCTCCTTTGTGGCATGAAGTGAGGCCCTCCTTGCTCCTTAATGCCACTTCCAGATCACTGACCCTCGAGCTGCCCTAAAATTCCCAGCTTTGCAGCTCGTGCCAAACTATCCCAACTATCCCTACTTATTTTAATCACTATCAGATCCACCCAGAACAGCGGGTCAGCCCTTCCATGCCTCTTCTCAGTGGTTCTAGCCTCTGGCCACAACTCACTCCTCACAACCCTGTCACACTGCCTGATGGTGTCCCCATCACCCGGCTGCCATCCTACCTGTCCAGACGTAGTCTGCCTTTCCTCCTGTTGCCGAATTTGGGCTTTATTCTACACTTCTGAGGTACTAGATTCTGTCTTTTTCCTTCTCAAGGACTTCACTCTGACAACTGTCCCTCCCACCCATGGAGCATGACTTTTGCTAACTATTCAGCAGACTATTTCCCACAGCATGTTAACCTACGTCACATGTCGCACCTCTGGCAAAACCACGCCGTTGAGCCCACATTTCCCTCCAGCATCAGCACACTCTCCTCCCTTTACAGCAAACTCTACAAAAGACCTGTCCTTACTCATCGGCTCAACTCCTCTCCCATTCTCTCCAGAGCCCACGCAATGGGTGCTCCCTATCACTCCACAAAAACTACTGTCAAGGTCACAATGACTACCACCATGTCATACACCCAATGGGCAACTCGTACTTGATGTCCGGAAGCATCTGATACAGTTTTGGAAACACCTCCATCCCCAGGCTTTCAGGACACCACCTCCTGGCGGGCATTCTCCTCTCACAAGTGTTTCTTACTGGTCTTCTTGCCGTGTCTTCCCCCGCTCCCCCCCTCCCCAACGTATACCCCACCTCTCCACGTCCCCCCCCCCCCGCCCCGTTCTCCCCCTGCCCGCACTCTGATAGTGGAGGTGCCATGCTCAGTCCTTTGAGTCCTCCTCTCCACCTACCCTCACCTGCAGGGGGCCCTCACCCAGTTCCATGGTTTTACATGCCTGAGGACTCCCACATCTGTATCTCTGTGCCAGACCTCTCCCCTGACCTCCACATTGAACAGCCAACTGCTTACTTGCATCTGGGTGGTCTAAAAGGATGCCCAAATCCCACTGCTCTAAACCCGTACAAAGCTGAATTTCACTTTACTCGCCCAGCCATCTAAACTTGTTCCTCTGAATTTTCCCCTCCCCTTAAATGGCAACTTCATCCTCACTACTCAGGCACAAAACTTCAGAGTCATCCTTGACTGCTCCCCTTCCCTCACCCTTCACACCCATCAGCCACTCCTCTTGGCATTACCCTCAAACGTAAGTAATTACTGCTTGGCCCTCCACTACCAGCCTGGCCTGGCACCCATCATCCTGTGCTGGGATGGACCATCGCAATGGCCTCCCATTGGCCTCTCTGGTTCTGTCCTGCCCCTCTTCCCCATATTATCCACACAGCAGAGTGCCGCCTACTTCTGAAAGTCAAGTCACATCATGAAGCATCTCCTCAGATCCCTTGGATGGCCTTGTATCTCATGGACAGTAAGAGCCCTTGTCCCTGTGGTGTCCTTCCACGCCCTGCCTGCCATGGCCCTGTTACCTGGTTCACCTTATCACTAACCACACCAGCCTGCTCCAGCCCCCAGCTTTCTTACTGCACCTTGAACTTGCCAAGCATACTCTCTCCTCAGAGATTTGCATTTGCTCTTCTCTCTGCTTCAAATCCTTCGCCCAGACATCCTTATGGCCAGCTCCTTCACTTTCTTCAGGTCTTTACTCAAATGCCACCCCGTTAGAGTCTCTCTGCCCCCAATACACAGCAGCGCACACACACCATCTCACCAGAGCCCCTCGCCTCTGTCATCTTTGTCCTGCCTTTCTTTGCTTCATGGTACTTAATAGCATCTGATAGTCCATATATTTTACAACTTGTTCATGGTGTTTCTTTACTATATAATGTTCTGAGGACAGGGACTTTGCTTTGTTTGCTGCTGTATTGTTAGCACCCAGACTACAATGGGGCACACGGTAGGTGACTACTAAGTATCTAGTGAATGTACGGGTGAATAAATGAATGAAAATAAGTCCCATTTATTCATCCCTGTGAACAACCCTGTGAGGGTGGTATCAGTATCTTCAGCCCCATTTTACAGGAGGAAAAACTGAGTAGGGCTCAGTATTTCCCAAATCTGATATAACTCAGGAGTGGCAGAACCAGTGTTCCAACCCAGGTCTGCTGATCCCAAAGCCTCACACATGGGTCATCCGATATTGGGGTCTACATTTTGAACAAGTGCCTACCACAAGCTGGGCTCTGTGCTGCAGTCTTTTTTTTTTTTTTAAGTTTATTTATTTTGAGAGAGAGAGAGAGAGAGTGGGGGGGGGGAGGGGCAGAGAGTGAGGGGGAGAGAGAGAATCCCAAACCTACGAACTGAGAGATCATGACCTGAGCTGAAGTCAGATGCTTAAGTGACTGAGCCACCCAGGAGCCCCATGTGCTGCAATCTTTAACCTGCACAAACACCCTAGGAAATAAGTACTATCGTCTCCATTTTATACAGTAGGAAACAAGCTCAAAAAGGTTAAGGAAGTTCCTCAAAGTTCCACACAGCCGTTAGTGTGAGACTGATGTCTGAACCCAGGCAGTCTTGCTCCTCAGCCTGTGCTCTTAACTGTGTGCCAAACTGCTGCCTGAGATGAGGGTCTCTTCTGGGCCAAAGACACAGAACATCAGGCAAGTGCAGGGGTATCCAGGGTCTAAAACTCCCCAGTGGAGGTGGTGTCACTCACCGTGCACATGGGACTGCTGGAAGCTTTTCCCAGGAGCAAAGTGGAAGTTTCCAGCCACCTGTAGGGGATATTCCCTCTCATTCTCCAGCCATTTTCCCCCTTCTCTTGGTCTCCTGAGGGCCCGAGTGGGGCCAACCCGAAGCTCGGCTGGCCCTTTCCCGCCTGAGTCCCTCCTGTACCTTGTTGACCTCTAAGAAGCCATACACCTGGCAGCCTTCATTCTTCTGCTCCTGCATCTTCTGGCTGAAGCCTTCTCGCCGGCACTGCTCGATAGTGTCTGGGTTCTTGAAGGCCCAGCCCCGACGGCGATAAGCCTCCCGCACATCTTCACAGGTGTTACAGCACCTGCAGGAGAGGGGGTGCAGGGTGAGTGTCAAAGAAGCATGAAAACAGAGCTGATACCTTGGGAAATAAAGCAGTTCTGTCCGCTAACAAAGCCTCTGCCAGCCTCATCCTTTGACCACCGATGTTCTCAAAGTATGTTTCCTCAGAGGCATCAGGACTGTTAAAAATGTATATTCCCATTCTGTTTGGGGTGATGAAAAGTTTTACAACAGAGTGGTGCTGGTTGCACGACACTATGAATGTAGTTAATACCACTGAATTGTACACGTGAATGTGGTAAGTTTTATAAGTCATATATTTTACAATACAAAAAAATTTTAAATACATATTCCCAGCCCCTACCCTAGACCCTCTGAATCAGCATCTCAGGGGCCAGGGCCTGAGGAATATAGCAGCAGTTGCCACATATCAAGGGCCTAATTACCTGGGTTGGGCCTTCAACCTCAGTGCTTTACATACAGTATACATTTAATCTTCATGTGACTATTATGGGAAAGGTTATCATCACCCCCCCTTCACAAGAGAGGTTACATGGCTTTGCCCAAGGATGCAAGGGTGGAACCCAGGCAGTTGGATTCTGAGACCACTTCTGAACCAGAGCAGGGGCTGCTTCAGCCTCGTGCGCAGCTGTGGCCCAGGCAGGGCCTGGCCACAGAGCCTCAGTCACTTGCACCAGGATGAGTGACTGAGGCACCCACCCCATCTCCGCTAAATTCTTGGTCCGACTTCCTCCACCTGTGGGAGTCTGACACAGGCTGAGGATGGCCGGCACACAGCACCTGGTGGGAGCTCCCACAACCCTGGGTCCCCGGGGTCCAGCTCACTTGATGTCTTCAGTCTCGGCACCATAGCAGCTCTCACAGCGATCAGGGTCCAGGGAGTCAGGGTCAAACACCTTTACTTCGACTTTCCCAAGCTCTACGGGAAAGGCAGAGGCAGGGGCATCAGCTGGGAGCAGACATCATGAAATCTCCACCCCTGACCCCTGCACAGGCCCTCTGACCTGTGGCTTAGGAATAATAAAAATTATACTAATAGCTAATATTTATATGGCACATACTATGTGCCAGGCACTAAACACTTCCACACGTATTTCTTTAAATAAAAGTAACAGTAATAAAAATAATAACAGCAAATACTAAATGTTAGCTGAGTACAGGTCGCCATACACAGAATGTCTCTTGTCACCCCCACAAGGACTTCATGAAGGTGGGGGTTATTATCCCCATTGTACCTGCAAAGGCGCTGAGGCTCAGAGACGAGGAGTGACTTTGCCCAACGCAACACAGTAAGTGGTAGACTTCAGCCCCAGTTCCCAAGCCTTTAACCACTTCACCGTGGTGCTTCTCCTCAGGCCTCTCTCCCTGCACCTGACTCCCTGCCTCATCATAACTGGTGATTTCAATAGTTAATACCTTGACCTCCTATCTTCCAACAATCTTTTTATTTTGTCATCTCATCTCAGCCTGATCCCACTTCATTTCCACACACATACCTACACCTTGTTATGACCAATTACCGCAAACCTTCCAAAATTCAATTTCAAGTATCCCAATCTTCAACTACTTATCCTTACTTTCCCAGTTCACTATCTCTGGTACCCAGAATCCACCAATTTTTTGACACCACTAACACCATGACCCCTTCATCCCCTCACTTCCCTCCTTATCTAAATTCCATGGTCCAAATGGGGAATGGACAGTGTCTTTAACAAACGCTGCTGGGAAAACTGCATATTCACATGCCAAAAATGAAACTAGACCCCTATCTTACACAACTCACAAAAATCAACTTGAAATAAAGACTTAAATGTAAGACTTCATACTGTAAAACTCCTCAAAGAAAATAGGTAAAGAACTCCCTGATACTGGTCTTGGCAATAATTTTTTGGTTATGATACGAAAAGTACAGATAACAGCAGCAAAAATAAACACGTGGGATTACATCAAAATAAAAATCTACACAGAAGAAACAATTAACAGAATGGAGTAAAATAAAATATTCACAAAAGATATATCTGATAAGGTATTAATATCCAAAATATATAAGGAACTCATACAACTCAACAGCAAAACAAACATACAATACAATTAAAAATGGGCAAAGAACCTGAATAGACATTATTTCAAAAGAAAACATACAAATGGCCAATAGATACATGGAAAAGAGCTTAACATCATTAATCATCAGGGAAGGCAGAATAAAACCATAAGATACACCTCACACCTGTTTGAATCCAAAAAATAAAAAATAAATGAAAACAAGAAAAACCAGTATTGGCGAAGATGTGGAGAAAAGGGAACACTTGTGCACTGTTGGCGGGTTTGTAAATTGGTACAACTATTATGGAAAACAGTATGGAAGTTCCTTGAAAAATTAAAAAGAGAACTACCATATGTTTTAGCAATCCCACTTCTGGGTATATCCAAAAAAAAAAAAAAAAAAAAGGAAAGAAAAGAAAAGAAAAAAGAATAACTTGAAGAGTTATCTGCAGTCCCATGTTCATTGCAGCATTATTTACAACAGCCAAGACATGGAAACAATCTAAGTGTCTGTTAACAGAGGAATGGATAAAGAAAATGTGGTAAATACATATAGTGGAGTATTATTCAGCCATTAAAAGGGAATTCTATTATTTGCAACAACATGGATAAACCTCGAGGACATTACACTAAGTAAAGTAAGTCAGATAAAGAAAGACAACTTCATGATCTCACAAGTGCAATCTAAAAAAGCCTAACTATAGAAACAGAGTAGAATGGTGGTTGCCAGCAGCTGGGGTGGGAGAAATGGGGAAATGTTGGTCAAAGGGTACAAACTTCCAGTTAGAAGATGAATAAATTCTGGGATCTAATGTACAGAATGGTGACTACAGTTAACAATACTATATTGTATACTTGAAATCTGCTAAGAGAGTAGATCTTAAATGTTCTCACCACACACACACACACACACACACACACACACACACACACACAATGTAACTATGTGAAGTGATGGATAATTAGCTAACCATATTGTGTTAATTGTCTCATATATGTAATCAAATCATCACACTGTACACCCTAATTTTACACAATGTATTTCAATTATATCTTGACAAAGGTGGGAAATAAATGCCATGGTCCACTGTTGTAATTATGGTCTTGCACATAGCCAGAACCCATCTGTTCCTCTCTCTTTGTTGTACCAGCCTCGCAAAACCCAAACCCTAGTTAAATTCAACTCTCTGTGCCTACTTCTTGCCTGTGCCTCCTTTAAGACTGCCTGACAGGGGCACCTGGGTGGCTCAGTCAGTTAAGTGTCTGACTTCGGCTCAGGTCATGATCTCACGGTTCGTGAGTTTGACCCCATGTCTGGCTCGTTCTGACAGCTCAGAGCCTGAAGCCTGCTTCGGATTCTGTTTCTTCCTCTCTCTCTGCCCCTCCCTTGCTTGTGCTCTCTCTCTCAAAAATAAATAAACATTAAAAAAAAAAAATAGGCTGCCTGGCAATCCTGCCCCATTTCACTAATCAGCCCAATTTCCATTATCTAAGATGACTAAATTTATTTCTGCCTCTCATCTTTGGCTTCCATAATTCCTTTCCCTTTCTTCACTCTTAGCTAATGACCTTGCTTTCGATTTCCACGAAGAACAGAGAAGCAACAGAATCCACTTAATCTCACCACCAAATCCACCATGTCACCTGCATTCTCCGCCAGCCTCCCCTACTTCTCTGCTTTCTCTTCTGGCAAGACTCCTGAAAGTGTTGTTTTTAGTCAATGTCTCTATTTCCTTTTCTGTCCTTTGGTCAGATTTTCATCCTCAACACTATCGAAACTATTCTTTTTAAAGCCTCCAGTGGCCTCCATGTTGCCAATTGCAATGGTCAGCTCTTACATTTTACTGGACTCTCAGGGGCTTTTGACAGTTGTTCACTCTCCTTAAAACTCTTCTTCCACTTGGCTTTTGCAACATCTTTGGTTCTCTTCTACTTTAATGGCTTAATCTTCCTTCCTAGATCCTCATTTCCTGACTTCTAAATATTGGCGGGGCTCAGGGTACAGTCCCTAGACCTCTCCTCTACCTATATTTACTCCTTAGGTTTTCTCCTCTAGTCCAATAGCTTTGAATGCCATCTCTATGCTGATAACTACATTTGTTTCTCCATCCCTTCTCTAACATCTATACTGGTATATCTAACTTGGCATAAAACTAGGGTATAAAATGGACATTCCAGGTGGTGCCTGGGTGACTCAGTCAGTTGAGCGTCAGACTCTTGATTTTGGCTCAGGTCATGAGATCCCAGGTCATGGGCTCTGTGCTCAGTGTGGAGCCTGCTTAAGATTTTCTCTCACCCTCTGCTCTCCCCCACTCATGCTCTCTATCTCAAATTAAAAAAAAAAAAAAAAAAAAAGCATTTCCTAAATTTAACATGACTCAAACCTGAAATCTACCCCCAAATCCTCATCCTTTCCTGGGGGACCAGTCCCCAAGAAGTCTCCAACAATCATCACCTCCTGGTATTCACATCTTTATGTAGCCTCCATCTCCCACAGTGAATAAGGCTGATCTGGGTAACCACTTGCATATTGCAGAAATGATGGTGTGTAACTTCTGAGTTTGGTTATAAAAGAAGTTGTGATGATTTCCACCTCGTGTTCTCCAAGATCACATGCACAGGGAGAAGCCAGATGCCATGCTATGAGGATATCCACTGAGAGGCCTATGTGGTGAAAGCCCTGAGGCATCTTGCCAACAGCCATACATGTGAGCCCTCTTAGAAGCAGATCCTCCAACCCCAGTCAAGCCTTCAGATGACTGCAGCCCCAGCCAACAGCTTGACTGCAATCTCCTGAGAGACTGTAAGTCAATCACACCACTCTTGAATTCCTAACCCATAGCAACTGATAAAAACAAATGTTTTTGCTCTAAGCCACTAATTTTGGGGGTAATTTGTTACATAACAGCAGATATAGAATATTCCCCCACCTCTCTCACACACCCACACAAAATCCTCCTCCTCCTCCCTGGTCATCCCTATTTCAAGTCATTCATTTGCTCAGGCCACAAACCTTGGAATGAACCTTGACTCTGCTGTCTTATGCCCTACATCCAATCCTACAGCAAATTCTCTGGTTTTACTGGTGTTCAACATATATCTGTTGAATGAACAACTGATAAAACTCACAACACAGCCACCCCTAAGGTGTGAGAAATCACAGCTTTGAGGAGGGTTTTGTTATGGCGGGAAACTGAGTTAACTGTAGGCACTGGGAGGCTGCCTAGAGACAGGAAAGGAAGCTAGGGTGAACAGCTACTTTGTGCCAGGCATCATACACATGACTTCATTTGATCCTATAATTCCATGCGGTGGGTACTATTGTATATCACCACTTTATAGCTGAGGTCACAGACTGCAAGAGACAAAGTTACATCTGAATTTAGGCAATCTAAGTCAAGAACGTAAACTCTTAACCGTAAGCCACCCTGCATTCCAAAGGGGAAGAGCATTAAGGGCTGAATTCAGCTAACAGGATGGGGAAGCAAACACCTAGAGAAGCTTGGAGCCATCTAGAGGAGTTCTGCCACAATGAGAGCACATAAGACCCATCCTCAAACTTCTGTTACCCAACAGTGATAGGCAGAGATTGGAGACCTCTGAGAGTGATAGCCAGGTAGAGTACTCTACTCAATGTACAGAGGCTAGAAGCCTGGATTTCAGTCCACTCTGATCCTTAATAGCTGGGGGACCCTAAGCAAGCCACTTGACTTCTCTGGGTCTTAGTTGCTTCATCTGTCACTTGGCCAACCACATCCCACTTGTCAGAAGAAAGGGGTTGGACATGTCCAGCTCAGGGATCTGAGATCTGGCCTCCTCCTCACAGTTACCATGACGCTCTGCCTCTGAGCTCACGGGGATGCCATCCTTATCCAGCCGTTGCTTGAACAGGTTGTGTTCCACATCCAGCTGCTGCTCCCCAGCCACATCCATGGCATCAATGCTCAGATCTGGAAGCAGGAAGTCAGGGTAAGGTACTTGGATCCTAGGAGCAAAGGAATCTGGGTTTTGGAGGGAAAGGGGATGCTGGGACTATCTTGGGGCTGCAGCGGTTAGGGAAAGAAGGTTGTCCTGGGGTCCCATCCAGAATCTAAGGCTGGAGATGTGAATCTGGAAGCCCACCTCAGAACTTGTAACTCCCACGCCTGGTGAGTACTCACAGGCACAAGGCATGTGCGGAAAAAATACGTCGATGTTGATCTTCAGTTTGTCTCCCCGTGACTTGTCCACGTAGAGTTCAGGATGCACCTGGAGCAGCACTACCTCAGTAAGATTCGACCCCCTGCCTCTCCTTTCCACCCCCATCCCTAGAATACAGAGCCCCGCCCACGTAGTAGCCCCCCCCCCCCCCCCTTACCTCAGTGGTGAGGTAATACTGAAGCTCGGACAGAAACAGTAGCAGCATGAGAAGGCCACTGACAATGGTCACTGCGGGGAAGAGAGCGAGGGTCAGAATGGCCTCTGATCCACTCTCTCAAGCCCCCCATAGGCCAGGCAGGGTCCAGGCGCCCGGCCAAGCTCTTCGACACCCCTGTCCCCGCAACCCCGGCCCCGCTGCGGCCTACCCGTGGCGCCCCCGCAGGTCTTGACCCGGAAGTCCTCCAGAGTCTTGGGGTAGGCATCGAACTGCTTGAGCTTCCCTAGCGCCTCCATGGGGACCAGCCGGAAAGGGGACGCCAGCCGGCCCGCCCCTGCAGCCTCCTGCTTCCGGCCCGGAGCTTGAGCCACGCCCCCCTCTCTTTTCGCACGCAGGCGCAGCAACGCGCACGCTTGGCCCCACCCCTCGCCGGTGTTCTCACTCAGGTCCCACCCTCCCCTCCAGCGGTCGGGTGCTGAATGCTGCGGAGTTTAAACACCCTGTGGGAGGTCGTCCGTGGACCAGGTACCTGGAGGCGTGGTTGCCCCGCAGAAACAGTAAGAGCCCCATTTGCTTATGTTGACCGAAGAACTGCGCCAAGAACCTCACATGAGATTCTTGGAACAACTTGGAACCTCCTAGAACAGAGACTTTTTTTTTTTTTTTTTTTTTTTACCCTTTCAACGTTTATTCATCTTTGGGACAGAGAGAGACAGAGCATGAACGGGGGAGGGGCAGAGAGAGAGGGAGACACAGAATCCGAAACAGGCTCCAGGCTCTGAGCCATCAGCCCAGAGCCCGACGCGGGGCTCAAACTCACGGACCGCGAGATCGTGACCTGGCTGAAGTCGGACGCTTAACCGACTGCGCCACCCAGGCGCCCCTAGAACAGTGACTTTCAAAGCGTCTCCAACCAGCAACCTCATCACCTGGGCGCTGGTTAAAAATGCGTGTTATGGGGCCCCACCACAGACTTGCTGAATCAGAAACTCTAGGAGTGGCTCCCAGGTGATTTTCTGCAGTTAAGTTTGAGAATCACCGCTACAGAAAGTAGGTGTGGAGGCGCCTGGGTGGCTCAGTTGGTTAACCCTCTTGATTTTTGGCTCAGGTCATGGTCTCACAGTTTAGATCCAGCCTCGCGTGGGATTCTCTCTCTCCTCTCTCTCTGCTCCTCTCCTGTTCTCTCTCTCTCTCTCTCAAAAAAAAAAAAAAAAAAAAAAGAAGAGAGAAAGGAAGGAAGAAAAAAAGGGAGGGAGGGAGAGAGGGAGAGAGAAAAAGAGAAAGAAAAGAAAAAAAAAAGTGTGATGTTTATATCCATTTTCTGAAACAGAAACTGTCCTGGAGAAGGTGAGTAATTTACCCTATATCACAGCTCATTCTTTTGGACCTCGAAGTACCCTGGGAGCCAGGACCTATTGGGTTGATTTTACTCAAACAGCCTCTCCGTGCTTCTGAACATGGCGCATGAAGGTGCTTGGCTCAGGTCATTTTAGTGATGTAAGACCAGAACTTTGATAAAAGGTGGCACAGGAGACTGTGGTAGTCTGTAGGAGAAACTGACTGACGCACTGGATTAGGGAAGGCTTCCAGGAAGAGGAGAAGGGACACCAGAGCTGGTTGCTTTTTGGCAGCCTGACTCAGGAGAAGCTGAGCAATGTCAGAGTCCCCCTTCTGCCCTCAGGCTGCAGTTTTCTAGGGAAGGGAGGAAAGAACGAACTAGCTCATGGGAACTGGAAACTGACAGTATGCCAACCGCTCTAATCTATTTTACCCTCAGAACAACCCTGGGAGGTAGGCACTGTTTCAAACCCCATGTATAGATGAGGAAGCCAAGAAGTGAGTTGACTTTGCCTAAGGTTAACGGGACAGCTGGGGTTCAAGGCCTGTTTTTTCTGGCTCCAGAGTCTGGGTCCTTTCCGCACATTAGTTACCACCACCAAGTGCGAGTGGCATCTATTCTTGGATGAATGACCAAGGATGTTAGCAGAAATTGTCCTTTACTCTCTGGCTTGTGCCCATTTGGTGCTCTTCCACGTTTAACTTCCTAACCCTCTCTCCTCAGTGAGGCTCCAGGCTTAATGACCCTCATTCACTTCTTCAACACATATTTATTGAGCTCTTCCTATTTCCCAGATCTCCCCTGGGAGATGGAAATACCATGGTAAATAAGATAGGGCTCATGTCTCCCTCAAGAAACTTTCAGTATGGGGTAGAAAGAGGCAGACAAAAAAATGTGTATACACACCACTTAGAAATGATTAAGATGGTAAATTTTGTTATGTGTATTTTACCACATAAACAATTGGAAAAAAGTAAATAATAATTAAAGAGCATAATGTGCCTTGTACTCTGAAGCAAATAAACAGGGCACTGTAACAGGGACAACAGGGGTGGGGGACCTTCTGTTTTAAAAATTCCAGAATTAGATGGTCCTTCCCTTTTTGGAATTCTTTTAGGTGGCCAAGGAGACCAAGACACTGACTAGTTAGAGACTTCACTCTTCATAATGTCAGGCTTTATACTGATGCTTCAACCTTCTCCGTCAAGTGGGATCCTTCAACCTTTGGAGCAAGTGGGGCCTATACTGGACTCATTCACTGCACATGGGGCTGCACTGGTCCCCTGCAGCTACAGCCTACAAGCCCAACCAGAGAAGAGGAAGTTTTCAGGCCCTTTCGTTAGTTCCTTCTGCCCTGTCACAGTCTTCTTTTACCTTATATCCACACTGATAAACTTTCCCTAATTGTTAAAGAAATAAATATATTTGCAGATGTTACATGTTCTTCTTTCCCAGTGCAGATGGACCAATTTTCTCTTGGGAGAAATACGGGGACCTTGGTGTATCTGGATTGAAAATAATAATCACAGTGTAGAAATCCCACTACTCACCCTGAGAAGGAAGAATCATAATATAGCTGTGTCAGTGGGTCTCAGAGTCCAATTAGTAGAGGTTCTTATAGACTTTAATAATACTGAGGTCAGGGAATGAACCCTAAGATGAATGCCATTTAAAATGAGACTTGAAAGGGAAGAAACCAGACAGGTGAAGTACTGAGTGGGAGGGAGCAATGTGTTCCAGGAAGAGGAATTGCAAGTGCAAAGGTCCTGGGGTGACATAGAACTTGGAAAGTTCTAGAAACAAGAAAAAGCCAGAATGGCTGAAAACTGTGAGATGAGTGAGAATTTTGGATTTTATTCTGTATGGATTTTATTCTGATACCATTTTCAGGATTTATGCAGGAAATTAATTTAAGATCATGTCAGTTGCTAGCTGAAGAATGGGTGAAGGATGGATAGAACAGAAGCAGATATACCAGTTAGGATGCTATTGCAGGTTGTAGGAGGAAAACACAAGCTTTTCTTTAGAAAACAAAAATATAATTAGAAAATGATCTTCCATTTTAATAAAGGAATTGGGTTTTTTTTTCTTTTTTTCCTGTAAAATACTTTTCTGGCTAGATCGATCTATTAAGCTAAGACAGTGGTTCTTAAAGTGTGGTCCCTGGACCAGCAGCATTGTCATCACCTGAGAATTTGTTAGAAATGCAAATTCTCAGGCACACCCCAGAAAAACCAAATGAGAGACTGTGGGGATGAGGCTCAGCATTCTGTGTTTTTATGAAGCTCTCCAGGTGATTCTGATGCATACTCTTGTTTGAGAAGCACTGGGCTAAGAGTCCCAAGCAAATATTTTTTATTTGCATTCTGGTGCAACCCACATAAGGAAGGCTCTTCTTTCAATATTTGTAAAACATTATTTATATAATTACATAAGTCACAAAACAATTACCAGTGTGAAAGCTAATTATAAAGGTTCTAGTTCAGAGCACCTGGTTGGCACAGTTGGTTAAGTGTCCAACTCTTGATTTCAGCTCAGGTCATGATCTCACGGTTCGTGAGATCTGCACTGACAGTGCAAAGCCTGCTTGGGATCCTCCCTCTCCCTCTTTTTCTGTCCCTCCCCCTCCCGTGTTCTCTGTCTCTCTAAAAATAAATCAATAAACATTTTTCAAAAAATGCAAAAATAAAGGTTCTAGTTTCAGTAATATGTAGACTTAATCCTGGAAACCTTCCTGGTGAAAAACATCTTGAAATGCTAAATAACAATGATCTCTTTGAACACATAGCTGACTCATGAAAAAGTAAGGGAAATTCCCAGGGGCTAAAATTGAAAGAGTTAAAGAAAGCAGGGTCACCTGGGTGGCTCAGTATTTTAGTTCCCTCTCAACTCCGTTCATGTATCCCATAAATATATATTTTTTAATGATTCTAAGTCCCCATTCTCATAGATCTTATGTTTAGTGTAGGTCGCTGGTGTATTCCAGACAGGATAGAGTGGCAGCTTTGCCCAGGTAGGCGACAAGAGGGAGGTCACAATGTGTACGTTGTGATGACATCTATGGAGTAACTGGTGGCATGGAGAACCCCACTGAGAGCTAAGCCTTCCTCCTGTGGGGAGGATACGGGACCCGCCATAAGTTATCTCTCTGTCCCTGCATCTGCCATCCTAGGGCCAGCCAGAGTCCTCTTTGGAGGTGAGCAAATGGATATGGAGCCGGGACATGATAGACTGGGAGGAGGTGTGGTGTGGAGGGTTGAGGAGCCACGGGGGCCAATGGAACAGAGAGATGCTGGAGCCTCAGTTCCTCCTTCTTCTCAGTCCTGGGTAGAGAAGTCAGTCTGCTGCCTGCCACGAGACTCGTCATCTGGGCTGAACATGAAGCACTTGTGGCAGATTTTTGTCCTGTGGGGCTTCTGGGTGCTCATCTTGTGGCTGATGGCCCCCTGCCTGGATCCAAAACCTGAATCGGCACCCCAGGGAAAACTGATGGTCTTGGTACTGGGGCATTGCAACTGCCCTTGGTTCAAATTCAGGAAGAGTGGCTGCCCATCTGAAACACTAAACTCCTCCCTCTGCTACCACAGAGTTGGAGAACGGGGCTGGTGTGCTGAATGCTATGAGAAGATGATGGAGTACCTGAAGAGGGCAACAGAGTCCAGGACTCCTCATGCTGTGCTCTGGTGGCTGGCTAGTGGTCAACCCTGGGCCTGGTCCCTTGCCTTGTCCTTCCAAAGCCTAGCCTATATCCCACATTCCCACCAAACCCCTGCCCTCAGTCCTGGCTTAGTGCACCTCTAATCTTTTTTTTTTGTTAAGTTTATTTATTTATTTTGAGAGAAGAGCACAAGCTTGAGTGGGTGAGAGGTAGAGAGAGAGGAGAGAAAAAAATCCCAAGAAGGCTCTGCACTGACAGTACAGAGTCTGATGTGGGGCTCAAACCTACGAACCATGAGATCATGACCTGAGCCAAAATCAAGAGCCAGACGCTTAACTGACCGAGCCACCCAGATGCCCCACACTTCTCATCTTCACAACCTCAACCCCTGACCGCCAGTTCTGGGATCTCACCCTCCGGATCTGCTTTCTTTCCACTAGAGCTGATACCCAGGTCCCAACCCCCAATCTCCTCCCTTCTGCTGTTTCCAGGACATGAACTCAGCAAGTGGTTTTGGCAAAATGTGGAAAAAGGTGTTCAAGGGGATTCCCAGACTCTCAGTGAGCCATTTCCATTGCTACTGTGGGACTTGTACTTTGGTGGGGAACTCCAAGATCCTGCGGGCCTCCGGCCTTGGCAACAATATCAACCAGTGGACCCTAGCCTTCGGGTGTGTGCTGGGGAGAGGGCAGGACATGGGAAGGTCAAGGGTGTCCTCAGAGTTCTGGAAGTTCCTGCTCTCTTTTCCAGAATGAACCAGGGCCCTGTCCAGAGCATTGAAAAGGTGGGGAACCAAACCATAGGATGCTTCATCTATCCTGGGAATGCCAACAGCCAGGGCTCTTGGAGACAGCTGCTGCTTCTGCTGCTGCTGCTGCTGAAGCTTTCTGGTCTGGTGTGGACTTCAGATGCTCCAAGTGAGGAGGTGATGGTCTGGGACTCCAAATGTTCTTAGCTTGGGGATGAGGGGAGGTCATTGCAGGGGAGGACAGAAGAGCTCCAGGGACACCCTCTGCTGGCTAATTAGGGACATCTGCAGAATCTCCCCAGGTCTCAGCCTGCTGAACCTCCCCCCACTTCCTAATTCTCTTAGATTTTGGAAGGTGGTCCAGTTCCCTAGTGGAATGGAAGACAGCAAAGACCCAGTAAGGGTATGGGAGGGAGTAAGATGTGGCTGTGGGGTGCTGTGGGAAGGGGTCCAGTTCAGCCCCCTCTCCCTTTTTTCCCCACCTCCTGGTGATCAGCCCCACTTTCCTTAGGTATAACAAAGGCAGCTGGCTGGATGACCAGGGCCAGTATGCCTTCCTGGGGCTCATGGCTCTGTCTGTGCCTTGCGCATCTGTGACCAGGTTAGGAAAGCGTCTTGTCCATTTCTCACACAAGACTTCTCTCCTCCATACCTTCAGCATAGAGTCTAAAAATTTCTACCTGGCTTTCAAGATTGTGTATAATCTGACCCCTCTCCTCCCTTCTTCTCTCCCAGGCTCACACAATGGGCTTCTTGGTGTTCCCCGAATACCAGCTGCCTTCTGCCTTTTCACACACTGCTGCCTTTTCCTGGGATACCCTTCTCTTGTGTCCCTGGGGAATCCTCTCTTCCTCCAATATGATGAGGAGCAGCTAGTTGATACTCTGTTTTCTGGGCTCAGGGGACCCCTCTGTGTGTTCAGAGTGTGTCTTCCCTGGAGAATATGAGCTCTGTTCTCCCAGCTCCAGGAGGCAGTCTTTCACACTTGATGTTGAATGAGGGGAGCTGGGACAAAGACAGGATTCAGCTTACTGACACATACATTCCTCTCTCATTCACCAGGATGCCTACTTTGGATTTGGATCAGAAAAGCAAAGAAAGGGGTGGAATGACTGTTAATCAGACCAATGATTACAAGGAGATTTTGTCCATACAGAGCATGGAAGCAGAAATGGAAGTCAGCTACAGTGTGTTGGGCAAGCTCACTGTCCACATGCGACACCCTGCAGAGTTCATGCAAGTCCTAGTCCTTTGGACCTCAACAAAGCAGGTTGTTGGGATGACAGCAGCAGCAGCAGCAGGGGTAACAGGCAAAAAGAAATTATATGGAGACCAGTCTGGTGCTGAATAAAATTCTGGTCATATCTGTTGCCTATGAGGACAGTGTCAGGGAAGGATATCTTGATATCCAGATCTCAGGGGCAATATTTTCCTTAATTTTTGTCTGATCCCACGTCATGCGAGGTGGTGTACATTTAGACCCAAGCTCACACAAAGTGCAAGGCCAGACCGAGTTCTTGGGGGAAGCTCTTTTCCTACCTGATGAAGAGATAAGGCTTAGTGTTTCATCCTATGCTGGGGGTGGGTTTTTTCTTTTTTAATTTTCTTTTTTATTTTTTAAAATTTATATCCAAATTAGTTAGCATATAGTGCAACAATGATTTCAGGAGTAGATTCCTTAGTGACCCTTACCCATTTATCCCATCCCCCCTCCCACAACCCCTCCAGTAACCCATCATATTTATGAGTCTCTTCTGTTTTATCCCCTTCCCTGTTTTTATATTAGTTTTGTTTCCCTTCCCTTATGTTCATCTGTTTTGTCTCTTAAAGTCCTCATATGAGTGAAGTCATATGATATTTGTCTTTCTCTAATTTCACTTAGCATAATACCCTCCAGTTCCATCCACGTAGTTGCAAATGGCAAGATTTCATTCTTTTTGATTGCCGAGTAATACTCCATTGTGTGTGTGTGTGTGTGTGTGTGTGTGTGTGTGTGTGTATGTGTATATATATATATACCACATCTTCTTTATGCATTCATCCATCGATGGACATTTGGGCTCTTTCCATACTTTGGCTATTGTTGATAGTGCTGCTATAAACATGGGGGTGCATGTGTCCCTTTGAAACAGCACATTCTGTATCCCGTGGATAAATGCCTAGTAGTGCAATTGCTAGGTTGTAGGGTAGTTCTATTTTTAGTTTTTTGAGGAACCTCCATACTGTTTTCCAGAGTGGCTGCACCAGCGTGCATTCTCACCAACAATGCAAAAGAGATCCTTTTTCTCCGCATCCTCACCAACATCTGTTGTTGCCTGAGTTGTTAATGTGAGCTATTCTGACAGGTGTCAGGTGGTATCTCATTGTGGTTTTGATTTGTATTTCCCTGATGATGAGTGATGTTGAGCATTTTTTCATGTGTCGGTTGGCCATCTGGATGTCTTCTTTGGAGAAGTGTCTATTCATGTCTTTTGCCCATTTCTTCACTGGATTATTTGTTTTTTTGGGTGTTGAGTTTGATAAGTTCTTTATAGATTTTGGATACTAACCCTTTATCTGATATGTCATTTGCAAATATCTTCTCCCATTCTGTCGGTTGCCTTTTAGTTTTGCTGATTGTTTCCTTCACCGTGCAGAAGCTTTTTATTTTGATGAGGTCCCAGTAGTTCATTTTTGCTTTTGTTTCCCTTGCCTCCAGAGACGTGTTGAGTAAGTTGCTGCGGCCAAGATCAAAGAGGTTTTTGCCTGCTTTCTCCTCGAGGATTTTGATGGCTTCCTGTATTACATTTAGGTCTTTCATCCATTTTGAGTTTATTTTTGTGTATGGTGTAAGAAAGTGGTCCAGGTTCATTCTTCTGCATGTTGCTGTCCAGTTTTCCCAGCACCACTTGCTGAAGAGACTGTCTTTATTTCATTGGATATTCTTTTCTGCTTTGTCAAAGATTAGCTGGCCATACGTTTTTGGGTCCATTTCTGGGTTCTCTATTCTGTTCCATTGATCTGAGTGTCTGTTCTTGTGTCAGTACCATACTGTCTTGATGACTACAGCTTTGTAGTATGGCTTGAAGTCTGGGATTGTGATGCCTCCTGCTTTGGTTTTCTTTTTCAAGATCGCTTTGGCTATTCGGGGTCTTTTCTGGTTCCATACAAATTTTAGGATTATTCTAGCTCTGTGAAGAATGCTGGTGTTACTTTGATAGGGATCGCATTGAATATGTAGATTGCTTTGGGTAGTATCAAAATTTTAACAATATTTGTTCTTCCTATCCAGAAGCATGGAATCTTTTTCCATTTTTTTCTTCAATTTCTTTCATAAGCTTTCTATAGTTTTCAGTGTATAGATTTTTCACCTCTTTGGTTAGATTTATTCCTAGGTATTTTATGTTTTTTTGTGCAACTGTAAATGGGATCAATTCCTTGATTTCTCTTTCTGTCGCTTCATTGTTGGTGTATAGGAATGCAACCGATTTCTGTGCATTGATTTTATACCCTACAACTTTGCTGAATTCATGAATCAATTCTAGCAGTTTTTTGGTGTAATCTTTTGGGTTTTCCATGTAGAGTATCATGTCACATGCGAAGAGTGAAAGTTTGACTTCCTCCTGGCTGATTTGGATGCCTTTTATTTCTTTGTGTTGTCTGATTACAGAGGCTAAGACTTCCAATACTATGTTGAGTAACAGTGGCGAGAGTGGACATCCCTGTCTTGTTCCTGACCTTAGGGGGAAAGCTCTCAGTTTTTCCCCATTGAGGGTGATATTAGCATTGGGTTGTTCATATATGGCTTTTATATTCTCGAGGTATGCTTCTTCTATCCCTACTTTCTTGAGGTTTTCTTTTTTATCAAGAAAAGATGCTGTATTTTGTCAAATGCTTTCTCTGCATCTATTGAGAGGATCATATAGCTCTTGTCCTTTCTTTTATTGATGTGATGAATCACGTTAATTGTTTTGCGGATATTGAACTAGCCCTGCATCCCAGGTATAAATCCCGCTTTGTCGTGGTGAATAATTTTTTTAATGTATTGTTGGATCCGGTTGGCTAATATCTTGTTGAGGATTTTTGCATCCATGTTCATCAGGGAAATTGGTCTATAGTTCTCCTTTTTAGTGGGATCTCTGTCTGGTTTTGGAATCAAGGTAGTGCTGGCTTCATAGAAAGAGTTTGGAAGTTTTCCTTCTGTTTCTATTTTTTGGAACAGTTTTAAGAGAATAGGTGTTAACTCTTCCTTAAATGTTTGGTAGAATTCCCCTGGAAAGCCATCTGACCCTGGAATCTTGTTTTTTGGCAGATTTTTTATTACTAATTCAATTTCCTTACTGGTTATGGGTCTGTTCAAATTTTTTATTTCTTTCTGTTTCGGTTTTGGTAGTGTATATGTTTCTAGAAATGTGTCCATTTCTCCAGATTACCCATTTTATTGGCATATAATTGCTCATAATATTCTCTTATTATTGTTTTTATTTCTATTATGTTGGTTGTGACCTCTCCTCTTTCATTCTTGATTTTATTTACTTGGGTTCTTTCCTTTTTCTTTTTGATCAAACTGGCTAGTGGCTTATCAATTTGGTTAATTCTTTCAAAGAACCAGCTTCTGGTTTCATTGATCTCTTCTACCGGTTTTTTTGTTGTTGTTGTTTTGATAGCATTAATTTCTGCTCTAATCTTTATTATTTCCTGTCTTCTGCTGGTTTTGGGTTTTATTTGCTGTTCTTTTTCTAGCTCCTTAAGGTGTCAGGTTAGGTTGTATATCTGAGATCTTTCTTCCTTCTTTAGGAAGGCCTGGATTGCTATATACTTTCCTCTTATAACTGCCTTTGCTGCGTCCCAGAGGTTTTGGGTGGGGGTGGTATCATTTTCATTGACTTCCATATACTTTTTAATTTCCTCTTTAACTGCTTGGTTAGCCCATTCATTCTTTAGTAGGATGTTCTTCAGTCTCCAAGTATTTGTTACCTTTCCACAATTATTCTTGTGGCTGATTTCGAGTTTCATAGCGTTGTGGTCTGAAAATATGCACGGTATGATCTCGATCTTTTTGTACTTACTTAGGGCTTTGTGTCCTAGTATATGGTCTATTCTGGAGAATGGTCCATGTGCCCTGGACACCCGTCCTCTGTGTTCAGCTATCGTCCACTCCCTGCTTTTTCACTCTCCGTGACCAGGCCCCAGGCAGTACTTCTCTAACGAGTTTTGTCTCAGATGTGGCTGTTTTTCCTGGCCCCTTATTTCCGAAGGACTGTGGCTTTGACCCGTTCCGCCCCTCTGTGGGAGGGTCTCACTGGCAATGGCCGAATGAGCAATGGCGGAATGTCGGCTGCACCCAGGAACGCTTGCTGGACCCTGCTGCTGCCGGTGCCCGGAGACTGCAGCCAGGTGCCAGCCCGCCCCAGAAAAAGCTCGTGAGACAGTGTAGCAGCAGCATTTCAGGGATTATGGAAAATCACAACACACATCTGGTACCTGGCTTCACCCTTGCCAACCTTGCCCCAGCACCGGCAAATGTGGCCGCCTTCTGGGGTCTGCTGGGACCAGGTGGCTTCAACAGTCTTTATCAAATGTCCTTCCAGCAGTGGAACCACTTTTCCCCATGTGGCTCAAGAACCTCCCGGACCCCACTCTGCTCCTGGGGATTCGCCCTTCCCACCAGAGCACCGCCAGGTATCGAGCTGCGGGGTTGCAGCCTTTGTGCTCCCCTTGTTTACAGTCTTAGTGGAATTTAAACCCTCCCCTTTCTCCTTTATCCCTTTTTGGTTTAGTCCCTGTGGCTATTTCCAATTTTCCACTTTGTCTCCAGCTGCTTTTGGGGAGGGGTGCTTTCCTCGTATTCTCCACCCTGCTCCCCAGTCTCTGTCGTCTCTCCACCCACAAAAGTGGTTCCCTACCCTCCGCTGCTTCTCGCTCCCCAAATTTACCATTCCGCGCCGCATACCTGCTGAATTCTGTGGCTCAGGTTGTGCAGATTGTTGTGTTAATTCTCCAATCAGTTTTCTAGGTGTGTAGGATGGTTTAGTGTTGGTCTGGCTGTATTTCATGGACGTGAGACACACAAAAAATTTCCATGCTATTCCGCCGTCTTGGCTCCTCCTCTTTCTATACCACATCTTCTTTACCCATTTATCCATCGATGAACATTTGGGCTCTTTCCATACTTTGGCCGTTGTTGATAGTGCTGCTATAAACATGGGGGTGCATGTGTCCCTTCGAAACAGCACACCTGTATCCCGTGGATAAATGCCTAGTAGTACAATTGCTGGGTCGTAGGGTAGCTCTATTTTTAGTTTTTTGAGGAACCTCCATACTGTTTTCCAGAGTGGCTGCACCAGCTTGCATTCCCAAGTTGGGGGGGGGGGGTGGTTTCTAGCTTAGCTTTTTGCTGAAGGTTCAGCTCCATGTGGCTCCCAATGTTTTGTAGGGGCCCCCATTCCTTCTCTGCCTCCCCTGGGCTCAAGGTCCTCTGCCCACACAGGCATTTACCTCCTAAATTCCTGGGCCCCTCAGGCAGTGCAAGCACTCTCTGTACTGTTTTTCAGTTCTTTTTTCATCTGGAGACTTCCAAATATTTTTTGTTTGACCTCTGCTCTGCATTTAAAATAGTTTTTACTAGGGGCATCTGGGTGGCCTAGTCGGTTAAGCACCCAACTTTGGTCCAGGTCATGATCTTGTGGTTCATGAGTTTGAGCCCAGCGTCTGGCTCTGTGCTGACAGCTCAGAGCTTGGAGCCTGCTTCAGTTTCTATCTCCTTCTCTCTCTGCCCCTCTCCAACTCGTATTCTGTCTCTGTCTCTCTCTATAAAATAAATAAAACATAAAAAATTTAGAAAACAAAAAAGTTCTTATTAAAACAATTTGTATGTTCATAAAATTTTCAACGAATTCAGGAAGGATACACAAGACTAATTAGGAATGGTGGTTGTGTCTGGGGATAGAAGTTATCTCTGGAGAATAAGCAGGGAATAAGGTGGGGATGGATTCTTTCCTTTCACTTACTTTCTGTACCTTTTGGACTGTATACCACAGACCCATCTTACACATTAAAAATGAATACAACTAAAAAAATGTAATACTGTATTTTGACCGGCGGTTCTGGATTTCTGTAGCAGGAGAGCTTTCAGGTTATGTTTTGCTAGAACTGGAGCCCAAACTAAGTCTTCATCGCTGTCCTGCAGTGACATGAGCGTGGTGAGTATGTGATAAGGCCAGCGAGCTCCTGCGCAGCAGCTCATTGCCTTCCTGCTGTGGAAAACAGTTTGGCAGTTCCCCAGAAAGTTGAACATAGAATTACCATATTCACCAGCAGTTCTACTTTTGCACGGATACCCAAGAGAAACAGAAACATATATTCACACAGACACGTGTACACAAATGTTTATCAGCAGCATTATTTACAATAGTTGAAAAAGGTGGAAACAACCCAAATGACTATTGGTGGGTGAATGGATAAACGAATGTATGTGCATACAATGTGATATTATTCAGCCATAAAAGGAGCCAAGTACTGGGGCTCCTGGGTGGCTTAGTCAGTTAAGCGTCTGACTCTTGATTTCAGCTCAGGTCATGATCTCACGGTTCATGGGACTGAGCCCCACGTTGGACTCCACGCTGTCAGTTTGGGATTCTCTCTCTCCCTTTGTCTCTGCCCCTCTCTGATGTGTATGCGCACACTCACTCTCTTTCAAAATAAATAAACTTAAAAAGGGGTAAAGTATTAATACGTGCTACATCTTAGAAGAACCTCAAAAACATTAAGCTAAGTGAAAGAAGCCATACGCAAAAGATCACATTTTGTATGATCCCTTTTATATGATATATCTAGAACAGGAAAATCCATAGAAACAGAAAAATCAATGGTAACCAGGGGCTGGGGACAGGAGAGACTAGTAAGTGATTATTTAATGGGTACAGAGTGTTTGTATGGGGTGTTGAAAAAGTCTTGTAAGTAGAGAGAGCTGGTGGCTACGTTAACATTGTGAATAACTAAATGCCACTGAATTGTACTCTTAAATGGTTCATTGTGTTATGTATGTTCATTGTATGTTATGTGACTTTCACCTCAACAAAAAAAGCAGTTGCACAAAAGTGCATATAGTGTGATTGCATATACAATGTTCGAAAACATACAAAATTAAATAATGTTTAGATACACATAGATATTGTAAAAAGAAAAAGCCAAGGGAATGATAAATACAAAATTCTCCATAGTGTTAACATCTGGCAAGGAAGAAGGAACACCAAGAGCCTTCAATGATATTTATGATGTTATATTCATTAAGATAGGTACGTGGGAGGGGCGTAGCTTAGTCGGTTAAGGGTCTGACTTCAGCTCAGGTCATGATCTTGGGGTCTATGAGTTCAAGCTTCGCCTCAGGCCTCAGGGCCTGGAGCTTGCTTAGATTTCTGTGTCTCCCTCTTTGCCTCTCTGCCCCTTGCCCAGATGCTCTGTCTCTCTCCGTCTCTCAAAAATGAAAAACGCTAAAAAATATAAAAATTTAAAAAAAGATAGGTACATGGGTATTTTTCTTGTTATATTCTTTTATATGTATTTAATATTTTAATACAATTTGAAGACATACTAAGTGAAATAAAGCACACACAAAAAGACAAATACTGTATGATTCCTCTTACACGAAGTATCTAGAGTAGTTAAATTCATAGGAACAGAAAGTATAATGGTGGTTTCCAGGGGCTGGTGGGGGAGGTGGGAATGGGAAATTATTGTTCAATTTTGCAAGATGAAAAAGTTCTGGAGATCTCTTTCAAAATGTAAATATACTGAACTGCACACTTAAAAATGGTTTAGATGGTAAATTTTATGTTATATAGTTTTTACCATAACAAAAAAATTATAGTAATTAGAATTTTTTTTAATGTTTATTTTTGAGAGAGACAGAGACAGAATGTGAGTGGGTTGGGGCAGAGAGAGAGCAAGGCACAGAATCTGAAGCAGGCCCCAGGCTCTGAGCTGTCAGCACAAAGCCTGACGCAGGGCTCGATCTCACGAGCTGTGAGATCAAGACCTGAGCCGAAGTCAGGTGCTCAACCAACTGAGCCACCCAGGTGCCCCAGTAATTAGAATTTAATTTTAGATGTGTGGAAGAACTGCTGACAAGTTCAGATATGCATGAACTCACTAAGGAAAGTTGCATGCGAGGCTAATAGCTTTCTAGCTATAATACTAGCCTTTTGTCAAAGGCAATACAGGCAAATAGAAACAAGTGGGACCACATCAAACTAAAAAGCTTCTGCACAGCAAAGGAAATCAACAAAATGAAAAGGGAAACTACAGAATAGGAGAAAATATTTGCAAATCATGTATTTGATAAGGTGTTAATATCCAAAATATATAAAGAACTCCTACAACTCAATAGCAAAAAAAATGAACAATCCAATTGAAAAATGGGCATAGAAACTAAATAGACGGTTTTCTAAAGAAGACCTACAAAGTGCCAACAGGCACATAAAAATGCTCATCATCACTCATCATCAGGGAAATGCAAATCAAAACTATAGTGAACAGGGTGCCTGACTGACTCAGTCAGTAGAGCATGGGACTCTTGATCTCAGGCTGTGAGTATGATCCCCACGATGGGCATAGAGCCTACTTAAAAATTAAATAAATAAAATCTTAAAAAATACACACACAGCAAGATATCACCTCACACCTGTCAGAATAACTCTTTGGGGCGCCCAGGTGGCTCAGTCAGTTGGGCGTCTGACTCTTGATTTTGGCTCAGGTCATGATCCCAGGGTCGTGGGATCCAGCCTCATGTTGGGCTCCATGCTGGGCATGGAGAGGTTCTCTCTCTCTTGCTCTCTGCCCTCTGCCCCTCTCTCCTGCTTCCGCTCTGTCAAATAAAAAAAAAAAAAAATTAAATGAAAGGGAGGAGGACTTAAATAGAATGGTTATCATGAAAAAGACAAGATAACAAGTGTTGGCGAGGCTACAGAGAAAAGAGAACTCTTGTACTCTGTTGGTAGCAATGTAAATTGGTGCAGCTGCTGTGGAAAACAGTATGGGGTTTCCTCAAAAGTTGAAAATAGAACTACCTTATAATCTAGAAATTCCACTATGGGTATATATCCAGAGAAAAAACAGGACCTCAAAGAGATATCTGCACCTCCACATTTACTGCAGCATTATTTACAATTGCCAAGACATTGAGACAACCTAAGAGTCCATCAATGGATGAATAAAGAAAATATTATATATATATATGTTATATATATAATATATATATAACATATATATGTATATCTGTACATATCTGTATATCTATATCTAACTATATCTATCTAATTATATCTAACTATATCTAACTATCTATCTAAAATTTAGCCACAAAAGAAGGAAATCCTGCCGTTTGCAACAACATGGATAGACTTTGAGGGCATTATCCTAAGTGAAATAATTCAGACAGAGAAAGATAAATATCGCATGATCTCACTTATACGTGGAGACTAAAAACACCAAACTCATAGAAATAGAGAGCAGATTGGTGGTTATCAGAAGTGAGTGATGGGGGTGGGGGAAATGGGTAAAGGTGGTCAAAAGGCACAAACTTCCAGTTATAAATTCTGGGGATGTAATGTACAACATGGTAACTATAGTTAACAGTATGATATTGTATATTTGAATCTTAGAAAGTAGATCTTGAAAGTCTTCATCCCAAGAAAAAAAAATTCTAACTATGTGAGGTGATGGATGTTAACTAAACTTATTGTGGCAACTATTTCACAATATAAACATATTAAATCATTTTGTTGAATACCTTAAGCTAATACAACGTTATATGACAATTATATCAATGAAACTGGAAAAAGATGAAATAGAAAAAATTTCATTGAGATAAAAAGCAGAATATATTCATATACAGAGTAGGGTCTTTTTATAGATTTTTAAATTTTTTAACTAATCTCTACACGCAATGTAGGACTTGAACTCACACCCCCAAGATCGAGTCACATGCTCCACTGACTGAGCCAGCAGGGCACCCTCAAAGTAGTTTTAATCTTACAGATAAGCATTAAGATTTTAAAAAGCAGCCTAATGTTTTTGAAGGAAAATCAGGCAGAGACTGAAAAAAACAACCCTTAGAATGGTTAATTTTTCAGAAAAATGTAACAATATCCTCATGTGTCAAAAGCTTAAATTTGAGGGCTCCTGGGTGGTTCATTCAGTTAGGCACCTGACTCTTGATCTCTGCTCAGGTCTTGATCTCAGGGTCATGAGTTTGGGCGCTGCATCAGGACCTGTGTCAGGACGCACGTCAGGCCCCTGTGCTGGGGCCTTTAAAAAAAAAAAAAACAAAAACAACCTTAAATTTGGTGAAACTAATTCAACTGGAGGTTAAAAAACAAATAAATCTTGGAGAAACACTCAGAAGTCACCAGCTAGCAAGTTTGATCTGGTATTCTGAACAAGAACTGATGGTGAGAGTAGACATACAGTAAGGTGAATGTGGAAACAGAGATAGTAATGCAGCAGAGACAGGCTTGATGTTAAGCAAACTCATCTGTTATTCCCGAGAAAACACAAGACTATGTTTTCCCTGTTGTCTTGTACTTAGTATGGCAATGTAATTGATTTCTGTTCAGTGTATGCATACATATATCTTGTGTGCTACTTCTGTGCCTGGTCTAAATAGTCTCCCTTCCACTTACCATTTTCTTCCTCTTCTCCTAACACCCAGCTGTGTGTGGATGCCCATGAAAATCTCAGAATCACTGTGTTGAAGATGATGGAGACTTGGTTACTGTTTTATTGAGTGCCTGGATACTTCATGAAATAGAGGCACTACCCTATTCCTATCTATTTTGAATTTGTATGAATATGAAATAAATTTCTGTTTAGCCATTTGTAACTTGCTATCCATGAAAGAAAAGTACTCTTGTCATACTATCAACAAAAAGAGGGGAGAAAAAATTAGAGGTGGAAGGATAGCTATTCCAACACACACTATGATGAGAGAGAGAGAGAAACAATGCCTCTTTCTACTGGAGACTAACCCAAGATAAGTGGAGTCAGGGTTCTTCCTCCCACTAATGAATGCAAAATGGGTCCCCTTCCTGCCTCATCGAAGTGAGAGCATGGGGATGTGACCTACGTGGGTTCAATCATATGGTTCTTTCATGAACTTTGAAACTTGATGTCATGATGTGAAAGTGCAGAGTAAGAGATTATTCTCTATAGCTAGTCTGAACTGGGCAGAATGTCTGTATCCATTATGTATTATTTCATAGGAAACTTCCCTGAAGATGTAGTGACTTAAAACAACAATTATTATTTATTGCAATGATATGGATCAATAGGGCAGTTTTTCTAGTGGTCCCTTATGCAGGTGCTGATAGCTTGTGGTTTGGTTGAGGCTGCATGGTCTCCGATGGCCTCACTTGCATGTCTGTGCCCTAGCCGGGATGGCTGGGATTGCTAGGTTGCTGGGCTTCCCTCTCAACCTAATTTTTGATCCTGGACTTCTTGGTGGAGGCATTACCAGAGAATGAGATTAGGAGATGCAAGGCCTGTTAAGGCTGAGGCTATGAAGTCACACAATGTCACATCTGCAGCATGGTATTAGTTAGATGAAGTCATAACATGACCTTAGGTTCAAGAAATGGAGAAATGGACTCCTCTTCCTCATGGAAAGACCTGAAAAGAATTTGTCGCCATGTTGAAACTACTATAGTGTCCCACAGCATCGAGAATCTGGTTGTGGTGGCAATAGTTGTGACATTCCAGGTTGGGTCATTCCTGGGGTCGTCTTTGGCTATGTCTTGCCTCAGACTGATTCTCTAGATTTCATAACTATTCTGTAAACTGTTAGATGTTTAACCAATGAGTTGTTTTTCTGCTTAAATTTTTAGCAGTTAGTTTCTGTTTCTGAGACCAAGAATTCCAACTAACACAGATAACAAGGATCAAACATCACACTTCTGCCAACAGCACTGGAGTCTGGAAGATGATGGAATATGCCATCAGGCTCTGGAGCTACTTTTGCAACCTAGGATCTTTTACACCCAGCCAAACTATCAATCAAGCCTAAGGACATTGTGGTCTCCAGGGCTCCCATAACAAATTAGCACAAAATAGGTAACTTTGTTTTTAAGTTCATTTATTTATTTTGAGAGGTAGGGGGGAAGAAAGAGAGAAAGAGGAAGAGAGAGAGAGAGAGAGAGAGAGAGAGAATCCCAAGTTGGCTCTGCACTGAGCCCAGTGTGGGGCTTGAACTCACGAACAGCAAGATCATGACCTGAACTGAAACCAAGACTTGATGCCTAATTGACTGAGCCACCTAGGTCCCCACGAATCCTCTCTTTTATCCTTTATTTTATTTTATTTTATTTTATTTTATTTTATTTTATTTTATTTTAATTAATTTTGAGAGAGAGAGAGAGCATGTGTGAGCTTAATCAGGGGAGGGGTAGAGAGAGGGAAGAGAAAGAATCCCAAGCAGGCTCCAAGTTGTCAATGCAGAGCCTTATATGGGGCTTGAACTCACAGTGAGTTCGTGACCTAAGCTGAAGTTGGATGCTTAACCGACTGAGCCACCCCAGGCACCCCTACGTAGCTTAAAACAACAGAAATTTATATTCTCTCATAGTTCTGGAAGCTAGAAGTCCAAAATTCAGGTTGGTCCCTTCTGGAGGTTCTGAGGGGGAATCTGTTCTATGGAACTCTTCCCTGTGTCTTTGGTTCCCAAATTTTCCTCATTTTATAAGGACACCAGTCATTGGATTAAGGCCAATCCTAATCCAGCATGAATTTTTTTTTCTAGCTCAATTACATTTGCAAATACCCTATTTCCAAATAAGGTCACATTTACAGGTACCAGGGGCCAGGACCTGAACATATTTTTTTCAGGGACACAATTCTACCCACTGTAAGCAGAATAATGGCTTTTCTAGACATGCAAGGATTCAAAACATTTATCTTCTATATAGCCTTTCTTAGGAAATTATAATGAACAGTAAAAGGAAAGTAGTCCTAGTTCACTACTAGACTCTATAGGAAACAATATTTGTCTAGTCACAATAATGTGAACATGATAATAGAATTTGGACTTTTAGAATCTATAGTTATGGACTATATAGTTCTATATAGTTATGGACTATAGTTCTCTGCCATCCAATATGGTGGATGAGCATGTGAAATGTAGCTAGTGCAAGTAAGAAATAAAAATTTTCATTAGTCTGAATTTAAAAGTGAACACAATTCAGTTATTGGAAAACCTTTAAGTATACTTGTTATAACTTGGATATGTAAATCTACTTTTTATATTATCAAATTTTATAAAATGTATAGATCATGTATTTGATGAAAAGTGAGTACTCAAATTTAGATATATCGTGAGTGTAAAATACAATTTGGATTTAGAAGACTTTGTTTCAGAGTGCCTGGGTGGCTCAGTCGGTTGAGTGTCTGACTTCAGATCAGGTCATGATCTTGCAGTTCACGAATTCAAGCCTCACTTCGGGCTCGCTGCTGTCAGCCTGTCAGTGCAGAGCCTGCTTGGGATTCTCTGTCCTCCTCTCTCTGCCTCTTGCCCCGCTTGCACTCTCCCAAAAATAAATATATTTTTTTAAAAAGGAGACTTAAGTTTCAAGCAAGGAGAATGCAAAATATCTCAATAATATTTTTATATTGCATACATGTTGAAATGACAATATTTAGACATTAAATATTGGTTCACATATTTCTTTGGGATAGCACCGCTAGAGACAAAGCACATGAAGCTTAATGACACAACAGAATGTAAATATTATCCTTGATGTAGAAGTTCAAAATACCAATGTTGGGATGTGTAAAGGGAAGATAATTGACAAATAGAAGTGTATGGCACAACATTCTCAGAGAGAAGGGATTCAAGAAATCTTGTCTTGTAGCTACAGAATGAGAAATAGATGTTAGGGTCCATTATATAAAATTACAAAGTAACCAAGAGGGTACTACTAAACATAATGATATGATGTATATAGCGGGTAGAGTACACATAGTATCATGATACAGTGGTATGAGCATATCGTTTTTTTTTACATTTATTTATTTTTGAGAGACAGAGAGAGACAGATCACAAGTGGGGGAGGGGCAGAGAGAGGAGGAGACACAGAATCCGAAGCAGGCTCCAGGCTCTGAGCTGACAGCACAGAGACCGACGCAGGGCTCGAACTCACAAACCTTGAGATCATGACCTGAGTCGAAGTCAGACACTCAACCGACTGAACCACCCAGGTGCCCTCCCCCCATTTTTTTTTTTTTAAATCATTTAGAAATACGGAAGCAAATTGTTGAAGAACAGAAGAGGATGTCTCTGGGGCGCCTGAGTGGCTCAGTCAGTTAAACGTCCAACTTCAGCTCAGGTCATGATCTCACTGTGAGTTAGAGTTCGAGCCCTGCATCCGCCTCTGTGCTGACAGCTCAGAGCCTGGAGCCTGCTTTGGATTCTGTGTCTCACTTTCTCTCTGCCCCTCCCCTGCTTACGCTCTGTCTCTCTCTGTCTCAAAAATAAATAAAACATTAAAAAAAAATTAAAAAAAAAAAAAGAGGACGCCTCTGAGGAGAGGCCTCAGGTAAAGAGGAATGAGGGCAGTTGCTTCATGTTAAAAGCCTTTGTGGACAATGTGATTTGTTTTGGTTTTGTTTTCAAAAAATTGGGGCGCCTGGGTGGCGCAGTTAAGCGTCCGACTTCAGCCAGGTCACGATCTCGCAGTCCGTGAGGTCGAGCCCCGCGTGGGGCTCTCTGCTGACCGCTCAGAGCTTGGAGCCTGTTTCCAATTCTGTGTCTCCCTCTCTCTCTGCCCCTCCCCCGTTCATGCTCTGTCTCTCTCTGTCCCAAAAATAAATAAAAAACGTTGAAAAAAAAAAAGAAAAGAAAAAATAATTTGCGGGTATTTACCTTGGTGATAATTGTCAAAAAGAAAATGAATTCAATGCTTGAGAGGTTTTAAGAGTAGAAGAGACCAGGGGCTCCTGGGTGGCTCAGTCGGTTAAGCACCTGACTTCGGTTCAGGTCATGATCTCACTGTTCCTGAATTTGAGCTCCGCGTCGGGCTCTGCGTCGGGCTCTGCGTCAGGCTCTGTGCTGACAGCTCAGAGCCTGGAGCCTGCTTTAGATTCTGTGTCTCTCTCTCCCTCTGCCCTTCCCCAAATCTTTCTCTCTCTCTCAAAAATAAATAAACATTAAAAAGTTTAAAAAAAAAAAAAGGGTTGGGGCACCTGGGTGGCGCAGTTGGTTAAGCGTCCGACTTCAGCTCAGGTCACGATCTCGTGGTCCGTGAGTTTGAGCCCCGCGTCAGGCTCTGGGCTGATGGCTCAGAGCCTGGAGCCTGTTTCTGATTCTGTGTTTCCCTCTCTCTCTCCCCCTCCCCCCCCCCCCGTTCATGCTCTGTCTCTCTCTGTCCCAAAAATAAATAAACGTTGAAAAAAAAATTAAAAAAAAAAAACAGAAAAAAAATAAAAATAAAATTTAGAAAAAAGGGTTAAATAGACCAGGTATTCATCTATCATGAATTTGTCAATATGATAAATTTTCTCCGACCCAGATGGTTCCAAATGGCCCTTCCTTTCCCTTCTCTGTCTCCTCGTCTACATCAGACTTGGCACATACCCATTCCCTCCTCACCCTCTTGTTCCCTTGACACTTGACTTCCAAGCCTCCCTTGTCAGCTGGGCTCTGGGCTGAATGCCAAAGTGAAGAAGGGGGACTTGCCAATAAGCCTTCATAGTGGAGGTCACAATGTGGTGTCTGTGATGAGGTCCCTGTTATAACTGGGCTGGCATGAAAGACCTCACTGGGTATCAATCTCCTCTGGGAGACCACAGAACACAGGTGTCACCTCTCCCTTCTTCTCAACCTCCACCCCAGGCCTTAGCAGATTTCCTTTTAGCATTTAGCAGGTGGCTGCGGAAGCAAGAGGTGAGGTGTTGGGACTGAGATGTGGTGTGAAGGGTTAAGGGAGGAACGGAAGCCATCAGGACAGGGGGCACTGGTCTGTTGGCCCCAGCCCCTCCTCCTTCCCAGTACCAGGTGTCAGAACTAAACTACTGTCTGCTGGGGCACCATCGTGGATGCCAGAGATGAGGGCTCGATACTTGAAGTGGAGTCTGGTAGCTGCCTGTATGCTTACATTGTGTCTGATAGCCTCCTTCCTGAGCCAGGAATTCAGCCAGAATGACCTCCATGAAAAGGCCAGAATACAGTCAAGGCCAGAATCCTGCCAATGCTTCAGATCTTTCAGAAAGTGTATGTGTTCATCTGAGATCTTCGAGTGCCCTGCCTGCCTCCACACACCTGGAGGATCTGACTGGTTTGATGAATGCTTTGAAAGGGCCGTTGAGCCTGTGCAGAAGTCAAAAGAGCCCATGTCCTCTGATGCTCTGATATTGTGGTTGGTCAGTACACAGTCTTGGTCTCTGTCCAGTCCCTGCTCCCAACACCATGCTCTGCCCATCTTTCCCTTCACGGTCCCAAGCTCTAATCTTCTTCCAAAGATAGTGAGTCTGAGATGAGCCCCTATTCCTCCCTCCTATGCTTTTCTGAACTTCAGGGTGTCAAGTCAAAGAAAGAGTTTGAGGATCAGGACCAGCAGCCAGTAGAAAAGTCTCCCAGACATGCATAGGGCTATGCAGGGCCCAGCTGCCGGAGCTGTGCAGTGGTTGGAAACTCAAGGTTCCTACGGGGCTCTGGCCATGGAGTTAGGTTTAACCAACATGGCATGGTCCTCAGGTGGGTGCAGAGTAGGAGGTGGAGACCAGGAAGGTCAGACCAAATCCCCTTCTTCCCCCAAATCTCCACTCTGCTCTCCTTTCTAGGATGAACCAGGCCCCTGTCCAAGGCTTTGAGATGGATGTGGGGAACAAAACCACCATGCGCATTATGTACCCTGAGATGGCTAGCACACAGGATCCTGGCACCCAACTGCTGCTGCTTCCTCTGAATTCATCTGGTCTAAAGTGGTTTATGGAAGTGCTGCGGGAACAGAGCTTCAGAAGCCCAGTAAACCCTGGGTATGGCAGTGAGTGGAGCCATTGCAGAGGGTGACAGTGGGGACTCCAGAGGGACCCTTGCTGAATTTTGGGGCACCCTCAAGGCTTACCTAAGCTTGGGGGCTTCTGTGTCAAATGACTCTAAAATTCCCACATCCCAATCCCTTTTTAGATTTCAGATAGTCCAGGTCCCCAGTGGAAGTAACAAGAGCAAAGACAAGGTGAGGGATCCAGGAGGGTAAAGGGGGAGGAGCAGGATGATGTGGCTGTGGGCACCCACCGGATGCCCTTCAGGTCAGCACTCTCCCTTATATTCTCTAGGTCTTGGTGATCAGCCTCAACTTTCTCCAGTATGCCCAGCATTGTTGGCTGGGGAAACACAGTTGGTTTCCATCCTTGGGGTTCGTGGGTTTGTTGTATGCCCTGCACACATGTGACCAGGTAAGACAACTTCTTCAACTCACTGACCTTCATCCTTCTGCCAAAAATGTCCATTTTCCCAGGGACTTCAGGTTGAGTCTAAAGTTCTTTGCCTGGCTTTTAAGACCCTTCATGATCTAACCACCACTACCTTCTCTCCCTAAACACACACTGTGCTTCTTGGCATTCCCCAAACACACTAGATCCCTCCTGCCTTCTCACACACTGCTGCCTCTGCCTGGAATGCCCTTCTCTTGTGTCCCTGGGGAATCCTCTTTTCCTCCAATATAATCAGGAACAACTCATTGCCACTCTCTTTACTGGGCTCCGGGGTCATACTGTGTGTTCAGAGTGTGTCTTCCCTGGAGAAGGTGAGCTCTGTTCTCCTCCGATGTCCAAAAGGAAGACTATCACACTAGATGTTAAATGAATATTTGCTAAAGGATGATTGGTGGGCATGGAGGCAGGACAGGTTCCAGCCTGTGACCCTGTGCCCCTCTCCTGTCTTATCCTATTTCCCAGGTATCCTTATTTGGTTTTTGGGACAGACAAAGCTCATGAGGTTGTCCCATTACTAGGATGATAAATATTGGCTCAAGAGTAACATGCACAGTTTCAAAGAAGAGCGAAAGGTCATCTTTAAGCTGGAGTGTGAGGGGAAAGTTGTTGTCTACAACTGAGATGTTTTCCAGCCTGTTCAGCCCATTGGAAGCCCCAGGAGGCTGACAGGTAGTCAAGGGGACCATGGAGTATCAGAGAGAGACTAGGGTTTCAGGTGACCCTGGATATAAATCACTCTGCTGCTAAATAAAACTGTAGCTTATTCCTCCCAATGGATTCCTGGTGGTATTAAAGGCTGCATTCTAACAGCAAATATGTCCCCATATGACATTTATACGCATATGTCACATTATATGTGTGTGTGTGTATATATATGTGTGTGTGTATATATATATACAAATATATATATATATATATACAAATATATATATATATATATACATATATATACACAGCAAACATGTCCCCATATGACATTTATATACATATGTCACATTATATGTGTATATGTGTGTGTGTGTGTGTGTATAACCAAAAAATATAATCAAATGAAAAAGAGGAAAAAGCAAACCCTAAAGTTGAGAACAAATCAAATGGACCTAACTGCCTATCAGATTGGTAATATAACACCAGGGAAAAGAATTATTTCAAGTTCCTTTGGAACTCAATACACTATGTATCCTTTATAGGATATATTCTGTAGACAAAAAGAACTATAAAGAAAATTTAAACTTCACTTAGAGGGGCACCTGGGTGGCTCAGTCGGTTGGGTGTCCAACTTCAGCTTAGGTCATGATCTCATGGCTGGTGAGTTCGAGCCCCATGTCGGGCTCTGTGCTGACAACTCAGAGACTGGAGCCGCTTCAGATTCTGTGTCTCTCTCTCTCTCTGCTCCTCCCCCACTCGTGCTCTGTCTCTCTCTCTCCCAAAAATAAGCATTGAAAAAATTTTTCACTTAGCAGATTTATTATAATATTAGTATTATTTTTGAAACTATATAATGGGTATCATGGAATAAAGTAAATAAGTAATTATATTAATATTATTAGGAACCAAATACAAAGTCAAACAGGTATAGTAAAAACTCTGTGACATTAAATTCAAACGAAATATTATAAACTCAATTTTCTTTTTCTTTTTTTTTTTTAAATGTTTTTTCAACGTTTATTTATTTTTGGGACAGAGAGAGACAGAGCATGAACGGGGGAGGGGCAGAGAGAGAGGGAGACACAGAATCGGAAGCAGGCTCCAGGCTCCGAGCCATCAGCCCAGAGCCTGACGCGGGGCTCGAACTCACGGACCGCGAGATCGTGACCTGGCTGAAGTCGGACGCTTAACCGACTGCGCCACCCAGGCGCCCCTAAACTCAATTTTCAAATTATTTTTTATTGTGGCAAAATATACGTAAGATTTACATTTTAACCATTCTAAAGTGTATAGTTCAGTGGCGTTAAGTACATTCACATTGCTGTGCAACCCACATCACCATAAACTCACGATTTTCCAAATACATTTTCTGCTCTGTTATCTGAATGGTCTAAAAGCCATAACATACCCGTAGAAATGATCAATCCTGGAACTCAGATTTTGTTTTCTAAATACTTCTTTCCCATGAAACGATTCCAGATCTGTAGAGGAAAAGTACCAGGAAAATCTAGACATCATAGTTGGGAAGATTTCAACATTAAAAACAGCCATTGTCATGATGGAATCACAGTGAATATACAAAGAATCCTTGAGTCCATAATGATACTCAGAAATAAAAACAATTTGTTAGAGGAAACTATCAACTCGGAGGAGAGGGAGCATTTATCCTGCTGTTTTTATAGAAACAGTAGTTCAGGGTAACCAAATAGCCTCCGCTAATGAGGGTGTTTGGTTGCTGGGTATACAAAGCAAATATCCACTATGTTCTACCTCCTTGGCTGCCCTCAAAGCACATACACACACTAAAATAATGCAAATATCCCTCATACAGCCAAGAGCACACGTACCCTCCTCCCCAAGGGCACTGAGGTGTATGGGATGTCTAGTTTGGAGCCAGAGCCCAAGAATCCCCAAAGGTGTGAGCAGTGCTACTACCTATTACCATGTTATTCTGGATACTGGACCTATTATGACATCATAAAACATATTACAGGTATTTAGAGGAATAAAGTTTCCCACTCTAAAAATAGAGTCTTTATCGCTTCTCAGCCTTTTGGATGAGATCAAGTGTAAAAATAGAGTCTTTAAAATTTTTTTATTTTAGAGAGAGAGTGAGAGAGTGTTTGGGAGAGGGGCAGAGGGAGAAAGAGAGAGAATCTCAAGCAGGCTCCAAGCTCACCGTGGAGCCCGATGTGGGCTTGATCCTGTGACCCTGGGATCATGACCTGAGCCAAAATCAAGAGTCAGATGCTCATCTGGCTGAGCCACCCAGGCACCCTATAAATAGAGTCTTAAAAAATTGGTTGCCCCTGGAGAGAGGTTGGAAAAGAAGTGGATGGGAAACTGCTACCTTCTTTTCTACTTCATTTTATAACCATGTACATGCATTGGTTTCATTTTAAATAAAAGAAAAAAAGTTTGGTTAGATAGAAATTTACTTTTAACCACATCAAAAAGTTTTCCTGTAGATTCTTTCCTCAAGAGGGGTCAAAAAGGGACACCTGGGTGGCGCAGTCAGTCAAGTGTTCAACTTGGGTTCAGGTCATGATCTCACAGTTTGTGGGTTTGAGCTCTGCATCGGGCTCTCCGCCGACAGTGCAGAGCCTGCTTCAGATCCTGGCTTCTTCTCTCTCTCTGCCTCTCCCCAGCTTGTTCTCTCTCTCAAAAATAAACATTAGAAAAAAAATTTTTTTTAAAAAGAGGGGCCAAAGTCTTTTCCTTTACCTTTTCTGCCTTATGCTTAACAACCCAACACTGGCCATAGATGGCGTCCATCTCTGAGAGATGCACCACATTAGTCTTGGCACATATTCTCACTCTTTATTCCTGTCCCTGTTATGCTTGATTGCCAAGCCCACCCTTGCCAGCTGGACCCTGAGGTGAATGCCAAGGTGAAGGCAGTTACCCACAAGGCCTCCATGCAGGAATTCACAATGTGACTTGTGTGGTGGGGTCCTGATACTGGGCTGGCATGAAGAACCCCATTGAGCATCAACCCCTTCTCCTCCAGGAGGCCACAGGATACACTAAATGTTGCCTCTCCCCTCCCTCCACTCAGCCTCTAGCGGAGCACCCTGTAGGGCTTAGCAGGTGACTATGGAGCTGTGATGGAGGCCGCCAGGGCTATGTGGTGCTGAAGTCTGTGACTATAGCTTCCTACTTTTCCCAGTGTTTGGTGTCTGCGTCAGCCAGCCACTCGTCCTATGCACTGCCCCACAGGAAAAGAATGAGGCCTTAATGGTGGGTTTTAGGCTTGTGGGCTGAACATCAAGTTCACCTGTGGCTGATGCTTCAGCTCTAGTAGGAAAGATCTAAACTGAACAGGCTAGCTGGTATAGCTCCAAGAGCCTGCCATCGCTCTTGGGACCCACAGGCACACCTCTGGACCCCATAAACGCAGGGTATCTATCCGATCAGCTTAAAAACACTTTGAAAAGGCTCTCCAGGCCTCTCTGCCTCCAGGATATTCTGTGACACTTCCTCTGGCTTCATTTGAGTGGCCAGTGAGTCTCTTCTGGACATCCAGGTCATTCTGCAAGTGTTTGTCTAGGTGCAGACTCTGTCCCCCCTGGAGAAGAGCTCCTCTTTACGGTGCTTTGTGACACACAGGTTTAATGAGTATTTCCAAGTGAATGGACAGTTGGATTCAGGGCAAGGGGCAGCAACCAGCCATTTTATCCATAAGGTTTCTGTATCTGGAGTTGGGCAGACAAGAGGTGGGCCCTTATACAGGGAAGGCAGTTACTTCTAAAGGCTGCAGCCTGACATGTCGAGCCACAATGCAACAGCAGAAGGCAAGAGAATTGGCCAGCTCGAATGTGAGGCTATTCTTGGCCAGCAACAAGCCTTAGACCCTTGGATCTGACTGGTAGGGCTGGAATCTTCAGATCTAGGAGACATGACAGGAAACTAAGATAGGAAGTCCAGGAGAGATGTGTGGATTATCAGGCACTGGTATAAGCCTTCCCAGATTCCCTCACCTCAAGGACTTGCAGTCATTAAAAAGAACCAGATTTGAATGCTTATTCTTCTCTCCCTCCCTGCATCCACACACATGGCCATGTGCTGGGAACAGAGAGCACCCACTCTGAGGAGCACATTGCACAGCCCTAGTAGAGAGGCACATTTCTCTTCTGATCACTGACCCATTCACTTTTTTACCTCCAAGCCATTCCACCTGTGTCAGGTTTCAGGGCCTATGGAGGCTATAAAGAGCTGGTAGCATTGGTTAACAAAGGACCAAGAGAAAAGAGGTCAAAATGTGCATACTGTGACTGATGTAAATGAAGTGGGAGCACAGCCCTACCTTCTCTGGAGGAGCCTCTCTTCTCATCCTCACCTCCATCGGGGTCTGGACAACCCCTGGTCTCAGCAGGGTAGAGGGAGTAAATTCTAGGGCCCCAAGTTGAGACCCCATGTTCTTGGACTTCCTCCTCCCTTGCCTACTTTCTAAGTGTGGTGAGCAGAGCCGAGTCTGCATGTCTTCCCCACTGCGCCTGAGGGATCACTGCTTGCAGCACACCGACAGCCCCTGCTTCTTTCTGCTCCCTGCCTCCGCACACCACTGCCCCCGCTCTGCAGGGCCTAGTGTTTGCACAGAGCTCAGCTGCTCCATCCTCAGCCCTGGGGAGTGAATAGGTGTTTAGTGGGCCAGAGGGAGGAGGTGAGGTATTGCAGGGGTGGGGGGCAGGCAGCTGAAGGTGTCATCTGTCCTAAGACCAGACAACTAACCAACCATCTGGCTGAAAAGGGACCTGTTCCATGGGCTGAGATGAGGCCTGCATGCCAAGTCTTAGGCTGCAGATTGCCTTGCTGCTTTTGTAGGTGAGGTATCCCCCCCTCCACAGGTACTTCTGGAAGTTCTGCTGCTGGCCCCAGAGCTGCAGAGGCCCTGAGGTTGCTCGTCTGGATAGCCTGATTCCACCAGCAGTGTCTGCCTAGTTTGACCAGCGCTTCCAGATGAGCCCCGAAGCTCCTTGTGGAGTTGGAGACCACGATTTCCAGAGTTCCTGGGCTCTGGGCTGTATCCCCTCCCTGACTCCTTTCTCTACTCTGATGGGGCCCAGCCTCCTCTGTGTTAGAACATGGGGGTGAAGTGGTAACTGGTCTGTGCTCTTCTTTGTAGGCACTGATGCTAGGAGACCTAACCCCATTCCAGCTGGCCAAGGAGGAACTTTTCAGCTGATCCCCACAGCAAAGCCCTGAGACCCACCCATGCCAGTCCTGTGCTATGCAACGTGGAACTTGGGGAATCTGAAGTCTTCACAATATGGAGTATCCACTGAGGAGCACCACCTGTGCTCAGTGGGGGCAAGAGGGTGAGGGTGGTGAGCAGTGCCAGCCTGTGAGCCCCAAAGCCTTCCTGACTTCCTTTCCTATCTCTGCAGAATGAACCAGGCCCCAGTTTTAGGTCCAGAGAACAACAAAGGCAACAAACAGAATCTACCTGCACATAATGCACCTGAGAATGCCCATGACCTGGAGAGAATATCCACACACTGCTGGTGTCGCAGCCACCAGATATAGGGTGGACTGTAGTGGTCTTGAGCCAAGGTGGAAAAGGGCATCTTTTACCAGGTGGTGTGAGGGTGGAGGCCCCAGGCCTGGAGCAGACAGCCCTGGCTTTTTGGTGTAAACGTTGATCTTGTCATCACTCTGCAGTGTGTGACTGTATACTCCCCACCTCCCTAACCTACAACCAGTATTTCCTTCTCTACTTCATGCTTTTCTGCCTTCACGCTTCTACTAGTCCCGTGTAGGGAAGCATATGAGTCAAGGTAATTAAATTGTGCTCTGGTGATCGTTGCTGTAACATGCAAACTATGGAGGCTCACTGAGAGAATGGGGTGCCGCACATGGCAGACCCAGGCACTCCCTAGGAACATTGCCCAGACTCTGACTCAGCTCTTGTCCTCTTCGACTCTCAAGACTTTCTGTTTTGTACCAGCCTCTAGCAAAGGAGAGGCTGGAACAGAGGAGAAAAGTTTTGTGAAAGGAGGCCTTTGACCTCAGCTCTGACTTTTCCCCCCAGATTCTGGTGACCAACTTCATCATCCTCAAGTGCATCCACGAGACCTCGCTGGTCAGAGACATTTCCCAACCACCAGATTCGGTGTGGGGTGAAGGAAAAGAAGGTCTGGCCTGATGCCTTTAGGCAAGGTTGGGTCCTGCCTAGAAGATCCACACTCTTCTCTAAGCTAGAGAACCAGAGGTGAAGGACCAAAAAGTAAGGAACCAAGAGAAGTCCTGTTTGTCCTTGAGAACTCCTAGCACAGGAAAGGCCAGGTGAGGATTCTGAGCCACAGGGAATCTGAGTAGAGGCAGGGTCCAGGCCAGCATCTCTGGGGCTCCAGATACAATTCTGGGGAGCTCTAAGCTGTAACTTTTTACTAAGTATCTGTTGCTGAGTCCCATGCCATGAATTTTTAGAACAAAACTTCAGCAGTGGTGAACAGCACCCTGTCTACTGTGTGATGTGATGAAATAGATCCTGAGTAAACAGGTTGGGGGAGTGTGGTGCTGCCCTCAAACCCCTGCATTCTTAACTGGCCTTAGCTCCATCCTCAGGCTTAGGAAAAGGAATTCCAGAAGGAAATCAGTTGAAGGGCCAAAGGCCATGCCCTGCTTTTTTAGAGAAGCTGTTCTCTTAGGCTTCAAGGAAGTTGCCAACAGTTAACTCTTAAGTCTGTGAACTGGGTTCAGTCCAGGGTGCCTCCACCAGGGTGAGTCTATTAGTGACGAATTCTGCCATAGTCTATCCTCTTTACTGGCTTGACACGTGGTTGGACTGCAGAGGACCAGAGTTGGTTCCAGCTGGTGTGTCCAGGAAGGGATGCCAAGGGCATTCACCCAGAGCAGGAGAATGAGGCTCCGTGGAATGTCTGAACTCTACAGACTGACTTTAGCCAAAGGTCAGCTCAGTGTTTTTGAAGCCCCAGAAGTGGTTTTAAGTCAAGAACATATGATGGTTCCTTATTATCCATGAGTTTGAATCTGGATCCCACGGCCCTCCATAATCTCCCTCCCTCCGCACCCAACCTCAGCCCCAGCACACTCTGCCACAGGCCGACCAATCTCACCAGCATGCCAACTCCTCCATCCTTCAAGGGCCAGCTCATGCCTTCTTGCCTCAGTCCCCAGTCCCCTACGTACTTCTAGTCAGTACACAGTACTGTCTGTGACTCATTGACGAGTGCTCATCTGTTCTTGTCCATTGGACTCCAGCTCCCTGTGGACAGGGGCTTTGACTTGTTGTATCTGCTATAAGTCTTCTCTATCAGAATGCAGGCAGATGACAAATTCATGCCATCTGACCGGAATATTCAGCAAATTCTTCTTTAACAGAAACCCTGACATGCTGTTGCCACCCAGTGACACAAGTGGAGACAGCAGCAGAGAACAAACACAGAGACCTGGGGTTTATTGTTGGAGGGGAGGAGAAAGATTGGGTGAAGTGCTGGGATAATACATTCTAGACAAGAGGCAGTAAAGGTCCCTTGGCTAGAGCAAAGCACTCCTCTAGGGTGACTCCGTGGGCTACAGGCAGGTGTAACTTGCCTCGTTTCCAGCCTTGCAGACTTCCTTCCCTCTTCCTGGGCCATAGCAGCCATCTGTGTGTGTGTTCCCTGGCTGGTCCGTATCCTGCCCTGGCTGTGGCTGCTACCTGGAGGTGGCCTGGGTAGGGCTGGGGCATAGCAGGACCGGCCCTGGGGATGTCAGACTTTGAGTCAGGGACTCATCTAGCTTGCGGGTCTCAGCCTCCAGGACAGTGGCCTCAGGGGTCTGGGCCACGGCCAGAAGTGAGTGGGAGAGGCTGTGGTGCAGGCCTGCCAGCTCACGGCTCGTCTGCGTCGAGCGAGCGATGTAGTCCTGCCTCTGCTTCCGCTCCAAGGCCAGCTGGGCGCGCAGCAGGGCCACCTGCGGGGCAGGAAAATCGAGAGGGAAAGAGTAATTAAGTGCCTCGAGGCTGCCCCACGCCTTCCCACTCTGCTCCTGTGTCTTTTGTGACAGCGCTTTTTTTATTAACGTTTATTTATTTTTGAGACAGAGAGAGACAGAGCATGAACGGGGGAGGGGCAGAGAGAGAGGGAGACACAGAACCAGAAGTAGGCTCCAAGCCCCGAGCCATCAGCTCAGAGCCCGACGCGGGGCTCGAACTCACGGACCGCGAGATCGTGACCTGAGCTGAAGTCAGACGCTTAACCGACTGAGCCACCCAGGTGCCCCCGTGATAGCGCATTTGAAGCAACTACCACACACAGATCTCAGGATCAGGCTTTAGTGTTTAGGGCAAGGGCCCCTGGGAATCATGGAAAAATCCAATGATTCTCAACCGTGGCTGCACAGGAGGCTCAAACAGGGACTTTAAAAACAACAGCAACAACAAAACTATTCATCAACTTTATTGAGGGATCATTTATATGTAATAAAATGCCCAGATTTTAAGTGTAAATTTTGATGAGTTTCATAATGTACATACGCATGTATAACCACCATCCCGATCAAGATACAGAACATTTTAATCACTGCAGAAAGTATTTCTGTGCCCTTTTGGAAGCTTTTAAGAAATACTCTGACTTGGGGCACCTGGGTGGCTCAGTCAGTTAAGCATCCGACTCTTGGTTTCAGCTCAGGTCATGATCTCACAGTTTGTTTGTGAGTTGAAGCCCCATGCGGGGCTCTGAGCTGACAGTGCAGAGCCTGCTTGGGATTCTCACTCTATCTCTCTCTCTGCCCCTCCCCTGCTCATGCTCTCTCTCTCTCTCTCTCTCTCTCTGCCTCTCAAAATAAATAAACCTTAAAAAAAAAATTTTAAAAAAATACTCTCAATTAGACTGCAGTGAGGCCTGGGCATCAGCATTTTTTTCAAAGCTCCCCAGGTGGTTCTAATGTGCAGCCAGGGATGAGAATCCCTGCTTAATTAACTCTTCCATTTCTCTGAGTACACTGAAACTACCAGGAAGTGGTTACTGGGAGCTCAGGGCAGGTCCAGGACTAGGGTGAGGCAGAGAGGCTCCTGGGGTACAAAATTTAATGAGGGACTCCAGGTTGATAGTGAGCACCTCCTTAAATTCTCCACCCAACGTGCTTCCCTTGCCTCACCCTAGTCCGGGCTCCATCTCAAGACTGCTTTGTCTGAATTCAGAGTGACAGCTAAGTCTAGCTGTAGAGACAGGTTCTGCCAGTAGTGACTATTAATTCCTGAAAGAGGCTTAGAAATAAAAATTCCACAGTTCTTATTACTCCTGGGTCTTGAAAGACAGGGTGAACCTCTAGGTGAGGCCAAAGAGGCAAGAAGTCACTCAATACTGGTTTCCCTGAGCATGGCAGCTTGAGCTGAGGTATGGATCTTGGCACTGGTCCCAGACTACTTTGCCTGCTGTGCTGGCAACAGTTCTGCCTGCAAAGGTGCATTTGAGGGCGCAGGAGGCCAGGATGCTTCTGTTTGCTTTTGTCTTTCCTCCTAGAATCTTCTGTGTGCCCCTCAGCCCTCTTCCTTCTCCTTTCCCTTCCTAAGGAGGAACCTGGAAGTCTGGGGTCTGGAACATGCTTCCTTTCCCACTCTTGCCCTAAGCAGATGGGAGGTTGAGTCAGGACTGGGCCCTTCTTGCCTTCCACATAGACTGAAGTTCTGTGAGGGAGAAACCATTTCCCCTCTCCCTGCTGGAGGCGCCCAAAGGGTCAAGCACACGGCAGACACTAACGCCTTGTTGCCTGTCTGCAGCAGAGGGAAAGGGGACTTAGAAAGCTGATCCTTCCAGAACATACCTCTTTCTGCAATTCAGCCATGTGCTTGGCATCTGAGGCGCCCTTCTGTCCTCCTCTTGCATCCTATGGAAGATAAATGCCATTCCTGTTGGAACAAGCCTTCCCACCCTGTGGGTTCTGTAGGCAACCCCAGCCAGCTCATCCCAGTCCTGGGGACCAAGGCAAGGGCTATGGTCCCAGTTCAGAAGTGTCGGAACCCAGACTGGACTCCAGGTGGCACCATGACCCTGGGGCAAGGAAGCCCAGGAGGGCCCAAGCCAGCTTAATGGACACCCATGGAGACCTGATGCTGAACATCCAGAAGGCTTGAATGGCATTGGCTTGAGTCACCTTTTCATTTATAGAAGTACACCACACATCTGGTTTGTGCTAGCCCTGGGCTGTGAGCTAGGGATGCAGAAAGGAAGACAGGGTACCTGCCTTTGGGAAGCTTTCATAAAGGGGGAGAGACAGAGAGCCTGAGGGATGCTCAGCCACCAGAAGCAGTCTCTCCCTGACAGGCTGCGGCGCTGTTGACTCATGGGCATAACTCAGCTAAAAGAGTGATGGTTTGGGGAGTCTTCCCCCAATTCCTTACCCGAAAAAGGGAGTACCATGGACCCTAATCTTGTAAATTCAGTACTACAAGAGAGGAGATCCAAGAGGCCCACAAAGTTGCTATCAAGCTTCCAAGGCACCTCAGGGTCTGGCCAGCATCACCCATCACCCATATGCCAGGGATTCCGACCAGAAGCCCGATGAGCCCACTCCTGGGTAAGCCTGAGACCCTGGTCTGGGAGCAGGAAGGTTATACATCAGTGAAGGCTTACTGAGTTTCTGATAATGCAGGGCTGCCAGCCATGACTCCATCCCCACCCCTTCCTGGGTCCGGGACACACTGAGCTGTGCTAGGCTGGCCAGAACCAAGCAGGAGGGGCTATCTGGATCAGCTAACGTGGGCGTCCCCCCTTGCAAGGGTAGCCTGAGATATGCTCTGCAGGTGGCTGTTTCTGATCCTCTGGAGGCTGCAGTCAATAAAAAGAAGCAAACCTGCTGTGTGGCTTCGCTGACCTCCAGGATGCCTGTCCGCAATGCACGCATGGAGTCCCTCTTCAGCCTCCTGCGCTCTCGCTCTACCTGCCGAGATGCAGGTGAGAAGTCAGGGCTTGGCTTGGCTATGGGGCTGGAGTAGAACTGCCTTTCTCTCTCTCTCTCTCTCTCTCTTTTTTTTAAGTAGGCCCCCTGCCAGAGTGGAGACCAACTCAGGACTTGAACTCATGACCCTGAGATCATGACCTGAGCTGAGATCAAGAGTCAGATGCCTGGGGCCCTTGGGTGGCTCAGTGGGTTGAGTGTCCAACTTCGGCTCAGGTCATGATTTCATGGTTCGTGAGTTCGAGCCCCATATCGGGCTCACTGCTGTCTTCTCTTTCTGTCCCTCCCCTACTTGTGCTCTCTCTCAAAAAACAAACAAACAAACAAACAAACAAACAAACAAACAAACAAACAAGAGTGAGACACTTAACCGACTGAGCCACCCAGGTGCCCCAGAAGTGCCTTTTTCGAGAGAAAGCTGGTGTGGGGGTGGGTGTGAGCACAGAGACAGCAACCACGAGAAGGTAAGCTCCTGGGTTGAGGAGAGCACATGCCAGGGCAGCCCTGAGAGCAGAGATGTGCTGATGGGGCAGAGGAGGTAGGGCTGGCCTCTCAGGCTTTCAGAGTAGGCTTAGCAAACATTTTCTGTAGCGTTTTGGCTTTGCAGGCCTATAGATCTCTGTCACAACTATTCAACTCCACTGCTGTGGTGTTCCCATGAAACTTTCTTCTCAGCAGTGGGCAGCAAGCCGAATGTGGCCCTTGGGCTAGGGTTTACCACTCGGCTCTGGGGGCCACACAAGAAGTGGAGATGCCTGCCCATCGGACCCTAGACGAGGGAGCTGAGGACAGGAGAAACGACCTACCTGCTCCAAGGTGGCCCGCAGCTGGACATTGTGGCGCTGCAGCCTGCTCCGGTCAATCTCTAGCTGTGCCACTGCTTGCTGGAGTTGTTCCAGCCTTTGTCCCCACAGCTGCTTCTCCTCCATCCCAGGACTCGGTTCAGCCTCCACTCCAGGGACCTGCAGGAGAAACCTGTGACTCTCACCTGGGCAGCCCCGTAGACAGATGGGGAATAGATAGCAGATAAAGGGACCAATCTGACAGGTCTGAGCTTCAGGGACCCAATTCCCAAAAGAGGGAGGGACAAGCCCCCTGTAAAGGAGCTTCCTCTTGGCCATTTCTTCCCACTGGGCCTCCAGCTCACCTCTTCCAGCTGTACACCTACCTCTTCTCTGGGCCCCCGTTCTGCTCTGCTGGTCAAGCTGGGGCTGAGGAGTCGCTCCTTCTCTAGAGCCTGCCTGGTGAGCTCCAACTCATCCTGGGATATCAAGATGTGGAGCAAATTATACCATGGCAACCTCATATCCAGACCCATCCTACCTTCCATCCTCATGAAAGCCAGTTAATTTTCTCATCAGGTTATAGTCTTATTGTTCCTGGAGACTCTGAGCTATTCTAGTGCAGAATCTTTATTTTACAGATAGACAAAGCAAAAAAGCAGAGAGGGGTCTCTTCAAGGATACATGGTGGGCTACGACTAAAACCTGGCTCATCTGAGATCTCCCACAAGCTAAGCAACAATGTGGAGCACTGAGGTGTTGTAGACACGAGAGCATGGACTCAGTAGAGCTGGGCATTATGTCACCACTTACTGGCTATGTGACTTGGGTCAAGAAACAAGCACTCTCCAAAACCCAGTTTCCTCACTTGTAAAGTGACTATATGCTCCACGAAGCATAGATTGAGCCTTTGGCATTAAATCCCTCTTGATAAATGGTGACCCCAGTGCTAGATATTTTCTAGGTGCCATATGTCACACAAATGGTAACGATCAAGAAGAGAGACAGGTAAGAGGAAATGAATGTATGTGTGCAGGTGGAGATTGTCTGGGAGACAGGAAGAGCCTAGCAGTAAACAGGCTGCGTTCTAGAGTCAGACTCCTTAGAGCTAGTTCTGCCACTGACTGGCCATATGACCTTGGACAAGTTGCTTAGCCTCTCTGAACTATAAACTGAAGCTAACAATTCCTAGTTCTCAGAGTTGTTGTGGAAGGAAGTAAGAGTAACAGTGCCCGGCATGGAAAATGCTTAAAATAAAAAAATGGTAGCACTGCAATGAAGGGCAGCATCTAAGAAATGTTCTTAACTGACTGAGCCACCCAGGCGCCCCCAAGAAATGTTCTTGAGTGGTTGGAGTGGGGTGCAGGGGGAGCCTGACCTGAGCTACAATACTGCTTAGTGACCGTCCTGCCCAGCTAAGCACCTTACTTTTTCTGTGCCTATACGTATAAGCCTAGAAATAGGAAAGGAATTCTACATGGTGAATGCTTCTTTCCTATGCACTTTCTATGTATTATCTCACTTCATACTCAAGACAGCCCTACAGGGCTGGTTACTGTCATTCCCTATTTTATCAAAGAGAAAACCATGAGTCAGAGAAGTGAAGGCACTTATCTAGGGTCACACAGCCCATAAACTGCAGGACTATATTGCAAACCCAGGAACTTGACTCCAAAATTCACAAATGTATCCCCTTCTCTGCATATTGCTTCCAGAAGGCAAGTCCCAGCAGTGTTGGGTGTCTGAGTGGGGTTCTCTGGGGCTCAGCCATGGTCAAGGCACCAGGATGTACAGTCAATTTCCCGGGAAAAATGGGCTGGGTTGCTCTTGGCAAAAGAGATAATGCTTCTCTACGGCCAAGTCAACCTTGCTCTCCTGACTGCCTACTCTGTACAGGGCTGGTGCTCAGTGCCGGGGGTGTGAAGGGGACAAAGACATGGCCCCTGACCTTGAGGTTGAATGCTATACCCTAAGGTCCACTTCTCTCACTCAACATTCCACCTAGACTAGGGCACTTATCCCTAACTGTGGAGGACCTTGAGTCTCTGTCTCCAGTCTCATCCTTCAGCCTCAGATCACTTTACAGACCTTCCCACTGGACATCACCCCATGCATGTCCCACAGGCACCTCACTCCACTGCCATTCCATAGCATTCCTGAAACCTGCCTCTGAGCAGAGATCTGGGGGTTTGGTTTCCTTCTGTCCATTCTTCACTCCCCTGTCTCTTAGTCAACTGCCAGAAGTCCCATGAGCCCCTAGGTCCACCCTCATGTCACCATCCACCCTTACTATCTTAGGCCATCATCTGTCTCCAGACTTGGATGACAGCCTCCTCATTGGTCTCCTTAGATTTGTTGCTCCACATGGCAGCCTGAACAATTCTCTGAACTGTACATTGGATTGTGTCCTACACACACACACACACACACACACACACACACACACACCTCATCCGCCCCAAACACTTCATCCAAGTTCCGCTGGTCACCCAGGTCCTTAACATAACTTATAAGTGTGGAACGAGGGGCCCCGTCACCTTGTCTTGTGTTGCCAACTGTCCCTCTGTGTCCCAGTCAGCCTGAAGTCCCTGCACAGATACTCCACACCCTCCTTCCTCTTTCTTCTTCCCCAAAAAGCTCCTCCCCCAACCTGTGCTTGGCTAATTCCTTACTGGTCCCTTCAGATCAAATCTTAAACCCCACTTTTACTGGGAAGCCTCTCAGGAAAGCTTTCCACTAGGGAAAGGCTGAGTGTCCCTCTAGTGTGCTCAGAGCATACTAAACTTCTCTAATGAGGCACTAAATATAACTAGACATTGCATTCTAATTGCTTATCTTCTAGACTCAGGGCAGGAATTGTGGGTGGCTTATTCTCTCCATATCCCCCCAGACCAGCATGATAATCTGGATCCCACTTAGGTCTCTTGCACCCTGAGGTGCCACAAGCCCAGGGTGCCAGACAGCCCCCCTGGGCTCAGTCAGACCGGCCGTTACTGCCGGGGAGGAACTCACCTGCAACCTCTGGCGTTCTGAGTCCCGCTCCAGAACAGAGGCTTGTAGGAGCATGGCCACCTCCTGCAGATTGCTGACGCTAGCCTTGCTCTGGGCCAGGGACAGTGCCAAATCCTGGGCCTTCTCCCTCCACTCAATCTCCCTGGCCTCTGTCTGCCTCAGGGCTGCCTGGAGTCGCTCCAGCTCTTGCTGAAGCCGGGGCCCTAAAGCATCAAATTGTGTAGAGGGCTCCTCCGCTGGGGAGGCTGTGTGGCTGTGCGGTGAGTCCTCCAGATTCTTCCTTTGCTGGGCCTCCCTCAGCCCCAGAATCTCCTCTTCCTTTTGGGCTAGAGTCAGCTGCAATTCCCTTAGGCTTTCCCGGAGGCCCCTCATCTCTTCCTCTTCTCTCTCCCGCCCTGCACCTTGCTTCCCTTGATCTTCTCGGTCCCTCTGGGCCAGAGACTGCTCTAGCAGCTGCCCCTGTCTCTTCTGATGACTCAGCTCGTCATCCCTCTGGGCAAGTGCCCGCTGGAGCTGCTGCACAGCCTCCTGATGTCGGAGATCCCGGTCTCGGATCTCCCCTTCCCGCCTTCTCAGGGCCTCCTCCAGCTGCCGGGCTTGTGCCTGGCAGGAGTCCAGGGCAGCCTGCAAGGTGGCTGTGCTGGCCTCCAGGTTGCGGCTCAATTCTGCCTGGCCAAGGAGACGCTGCTCCTTCTCCTGCAGGGTAGCCTGAGCCTCGCTGAGGGCCTCCTGCAGAGCCTCAGCCCGGGCCCGGGCTGTCTCTTCCCGATGCTGGGAGGACCGGCCATCTGCTTGCACGGCCTCCAGCTCCCGGCCCCGTTCCTTGAGCATGGCCTCTGCCTGCAGCAGGCTGTCCTGCAGGCCCCGGATCTCCACCTCGTGCTCCTGCGCACGCTCCGCACACTGCTGCCGGAGGGCCAGCAGAGCCTCCTCCTGTTCCCGAGACTCAGCCCTGAGGTCCCCCAGCACCTCCTCCAGGGCCTGCACCCTCTGTCCCTCCACCACCAGCTCTTCCCGGAGCCTTCGCACATGCTCCTTGTGGTCCTCAAGCTCCCCCTGGCGCTCTTTCAGTACTGCGTGGGCTTGCTCCAGGGCTCTCTGCAGCGTGCTTGCCTTTTCCTTCATGCTCTCCTCCTGTCCCTGCGCCTGCTGCTGCTGCTGCTGCAGGGCCTCGAGCTCCTGGTCCCTCTGAGCCAGGGCTCTCTGGGTCTCTTCCAGGTGACCCTGAAGTGACTGCTCTTTCAGCTGCCCCTGTTCCCTGGCTTCCTGCAGGTGCCGCTGCAGGACCACGATCTCTTGCTCCCGTTGGGTCAGGAGGAGGCTGGTCTCACCCACCTTCCTGTGTAGGCCCTGGAGCTGCTGCTCCAGATGGCCCTTGTGCTCCTTCAGTTCTTGGATACGTTCCTGCTGGCATTCCACCTCCTTCTCCTTATCACGCAGGATCAGTTTCATGTGCTCCAGGCTCCCGCGCTGTGCTTTACTCTGGCCCTTCCCTTCCTCTGCCCGCTCCTGCATCAGTGGCCTCTGGGAGGCCAGCTCCCGGCCCCGCTCTCTCAAGGATAGTTTGATCTGTCCCAGGTCCTCCTCTAGGATCTTGGTCTGCAGCGTCCTCTGATCCTCTAGGACCTGAATCCTCTCTCTCTGCAGCACCATGTCCTGGTCCCTCCTCTCGAGGTCCTGAGTCAGGTGCTCCTTCTGCCTCTGCAGCTCCTCGATCTGTTCTCGCTGGGACTGCAGCTCCTGGTCCTTGTCCTGGAGCTCTCTGGCCAGAAGGGTGCTGCGGCTCTCCAGCTCGTGGATCTGGCTGCTCTGTGCCTGCAGCTCCTGGCTCCTTTCCTCCAGGTCCAGTGTAAGGTGGGTCAGAGCCAGCCTCTGCACCTCCCTCTGGTCCTCCAGCTCCTCGATTGCCTTTTGCTGGCACTCCATTTTGTGGTGGTTTTCTTCTAGTTCCAGGGCCAGGCATTCCAGTGTAACCAGCTGCTTCTTCAGATCCTGAATCTGTCCCTTCTGGGACTCGATCACCTGGGCCTTCTTCTCAAGTTCGAGAAGCTGATGCTCCAAGATGTTCCTCTGTGTCTCTCGATCCTTCTCGAGCTCTTTGATCTGCTCCCTCTGCACAGCCAGCTTCTGTTCCTGCTCCTGGACGGCCATGGGCAGATGCTCTAAAACAGACCTGCACTTCTCCAGCTCCTGGATCTGTTCTTGTTGCACATCCACCTCTTGGTTCCTCTTCTTCAGGTCCAGAGATAGGACTTCCAAGGCAGCCTTTTGCATTTCCCGTTGTTTCTCCAGTTCCTGGATATTTCCCCGCAAAGTCTCTACCTCCCCTTCTCTTTTGGATAGGGTCTGGGCCAGGATAGCTAAATTCTCCTGCAGAGCCTTGCCATGGGCCACCTTCAGCTCACCCTGCTCCTGCAGAGCCTGGGCTCGCTCACGCTCGGTCTCCACTTCCTTACTCTTGAGTTTCAGGGCCGAACGAGCATTTCTCAAGTCCTCCTCCAGGGCCCCGGCAGCACTGGCCTGAGCCCTGGCTTCTGCCACAGATGCCTGCAGCCTTTCCACCTGGGCCATCAGGTTCTCCTTAGCTGCCTGAAGTAGCTCTCGCTCATTCTAGAAAACAAGATGCAAAACCACCTTAGACTACACTTCCCCGATGTGGTCACCCCTGCACAGGCCCTTCCTCGCCTTACCTCTGCAGCACCAGCAATGTCAGGGAGTGACAAAAAGAACCTGTGCATTCCCCTTAAGCTGATACTGTAAACGATCATCCCTACCACATTCCAGGGCTCTGCTAGGCCCAGAGGAGAAAGCTAGAGGCAAATGAGCCATCTCAGACTCTGACCCTTCAGGGCAAGGGACAAAAATTTCTACCTTAATTCGGAAAAACTCATTGGAGGAGGATTCACTGGGGCCTTAATAATGGCCCTCATAGCCACAGAGACAGACAGGGAAACACAGAGCCTTGCTTAAGGAAGCTGGGCACTACATATGGATGAGGTATGGCCACTGGCCATAGTGAGTCTGGCCACTGGCCAAGGTGAGTCTGGAGCTGCAGACCTGGCCCCTAAGGACTATTCCGAAAGAAATCCCCTACCCCAAACCAGGGCTGCCTCACCTGGGCCTCTATTCCCTGCAGCTCTGCTTGCCATAGACGACTCTGTAATGATGCCACAGTCTCATGCAGTTCCGTCAGCTCACATTCAAGGGAGTTCTGTTTTCCTTCCCACTTGGATTTCTCTTTGGGAAGAGGGGAGGTGGTAGAGCGAGGCCCATGATTGAGGGTGGAGGAAAAGAGGGATATAGGGGCAGATGGAAGGTGAGGCACAGAATCAAAGGGGGAGAAGGCCAAGAAGGAGAGAATTACATCCAGTTTCATAGAGACATCACCCATCTTCCAGCTGCTCCTGGTGGTCTAGGCTCCCTGCTGCTTCCAGACTCACATCTGGATCTGTTGCCCAGTGCGAGCACTTGCCTGACTGCCCTCCCAATACACCTCATCCTGATCACACACAGCTCTCCACCCCTGGGCTCCCAACAGGGTGGAGCTCAATGACGTTGGAAATCGTTGCTGGTCTCCAGTTCTATGGTTTGGAGAGGTTGCTAGAAACTAGGCTCGCTCTGCTGGCTGTCCACCATTTCTGCAAAAGATACCAGACCCCAGCTCTATGTGTGTGTCTCTCAGGAAGCCCTTTGCAGACACTTTCAAGACCCAGACTCCCTCCCTAAGTTGTCCTCTTCTCTTCTACAATGGAGCTTGGCCCTCAAGACCCTCCGTTTCCTTTCCTTTCCAAGTAGTCCCCACCCTTTCCAGCCCTTGGCTGTGGCAGGGGTACGTTCTCCCCAGATCGCCCCACTTCGCTGTCTCTCAAACAAGCCCATAATCCTTCTGTTGTCAAAGTTTAATAATTTTGAGGACACAGTTGGAGATGATAAAAATAAATAATATGGATAAATGACAAAAGATACATAATTTTATAATGTTCTCAAATAGCCCTGGCCCTAGGTTGCCAGTTTTTAAACACAGACAGAGAAAGTGGAAGCCTAGCCAGGAACCTCTCTCAGTTCATCCAATCTGTCCCCCTGAATCCTTTCTTCTAGGATGGCCCACAAAGGCCAAACAAAGCAGAAAACTAGTTCACAGGGGTCATCACCCCTTTGGAGATGTCTCTAGGTATCTTTTCTCACATTTGTTAGTGAGCAGTGAAGAGTGGCTGCCTGTTCTGGGCTTCTGGTGCTTCCTCTCTCTTCCCTCCAAATCTCCCTGCCTTGAGCTTCTCACCTTCCTGGTTCTGGGAGAGCTTTCTCTGCAGATGCTGTAATTCTGTGCAGACCTGACTTTTCTCTGCCTCTGTATCAGTGAGACGCTGTTCCAGCTTCTGGGCCTGCTCCCTCAGGTCATCCTGGGAAAGGAAGGGCGAAGCTGACCCCCAAGTGCCTCTTCTTCCACAAAGCTATCCCAGCCCCATACCCAAGCTGCCCCTTCCTTCCTCTCAGCCCTTGTGGGGTCTGCCACTGCGGATCTAGTCCCTGACCGCTCCTGGGAGTGATGACAGACTCTGCTCCAACTGGCTGGAGCCTAGAATCACCCTGTGACCCTCTGTGTGCCTTTTGAAATGCAACTTGCTGATGTCTTAGCCTGGGGTCCCCTCCCCTTTCCCCAAACTCCTACTTCAAAGATCAGTTCAAGTGCCACTTCTTCCCTCCCTGTGTCCCTCTCCAAGCTGGAATGAACTGTCCCTTCCTCCCATTATCATCATTTGTATCTGTTATTGATCTGATCAATTCTATCAGTTCTATCTTAGAACGCAGTTTGCTTCCTTGACCTCCTTGAGGGTGGAGAGTTGGTCGTTCTCCTTTCTGTACCATCAGCTCACAGTGGCTGGCATACTCACTTTTTAATTGAATGATAGGGTCACCAAGGGGTGGGATTTACGGGACTTTTGGTTCAGTCTCAGGCCCACAATATTCCTATAAATGGCAACCTCAAATTTCAGCAGTCCCCATTTGCTGGGTTTTTCTTGGACATCTTGGCACCAAGAATAAATAATTCATGGCTGAGAGGAAAATGATACAAACAATATCCCTCATCTGCGCAGGCTTTTCAAGCTCACAGAGCCCACTCAAATCCCTCACTCACTCGATCCTCACACCCCTGGGGGGCAGACATGATTTGCCCCAGTTAACTAGTGAAGCCCAGGCCCAGGAAACCACATTCTGTGCTCGTGCTTGCCAGGCAGTAAGTGATGGAAGTGGAACTCATCGCAACTTGATCTGGGGAATAAAACAGTTCAAACCGAGTCTCTGGGGAGGGAAGAGTTCAAGGGAGAAGAGCAGAGAATCGTACCCGAGCCTGCTGGGTCTTCCACAGGTCTTGGTGAAGCTTGTGGAGGGCAGATGCCACGGCCTCAGCTGACAGAGCTGTCAGGAGGGGCCCTCTCTTAAAGAGAATCCTGGCTCCATTCTGGTCTGAAAAAATGAGGAAACACCTCCTGACTTGGCAGCACTATGAAAGGAAACGGCCAAACCTCCCCTGGTCCGTACGGCCTTGGCCTTCCCCGATCCCTCCTTTCCCCCAAAGAACCCCTTCTGAGCAGTTCATTTATCACGCACTTTTTTAAGTTTATTTATTTTGAGAGAGAGAGAGAGCACACGCACGCATGAGTGCAAGCGGGGGAGGGGCAGAGAGGTGGGGATAGAGAATTCCTGCTGAGAGAGGAAGAGACAGAGAGGTTTCTCCTACAGTCAGCCCAGAGCGCCATGCCGTGCTCAATCCCACTAACCATGAGACCATGACCTGAGCCAAAGCCAAGAGTCAGATGCTTAACTGACTGAGACACGCAGGTGCTTACAGCATCCACTTTCTGCATTCCTATGTGCCAGGAGCTATGGCAGGCACTAGATAATGCTAGCTATCATTTGTTAAGTAAGCATTTAGTAAATGCCTATTTTACTACATAATCTCATTAACTCCTTAGAAAAATCCCCAGAGGTATGTACTTTTAACATCCTCATTTTATTTCCTTTTATTTTATAAGTTTATTTTTTTGAGAGATAGAGTGTGAGCGGGGGAGGAGCAGAGAGAGGGAGGGAGACAGAATCCCAAGCAGCCTCTGCACAATCTCACAAACCATGAGATCATGACCAGAGCTGAAATCAACAGTCAGGTGCTCAACCAACTGAGCCACCCAGATGCCCCATCCTCATTTTAATGTTTGTTTATTTTTGAGAGAGAGGAAGACAGAGTGTGAGGGGGGGAGGGGCAGAGAGGGAGACACAGAATCCGAAGCAGGCTGCAGGCTCCCAGCTGTCAGCACAGAGCCCGATGTGAGGCTTGAACCCATGAATTGCAGGATCATGACCTGAGCCGAAGTCGGACACTTAACCAACTGAGCTACCCAGGCACTGTGACCTCATCCTCATTTTATTTATTTATTTATTTATTTATTTATTTATTTATTTATTTATTATTTTTCCTCATCCTCATTTTAAAGTTTAAAGAAAATCAAGCCCAAAGGATAGGCGACTTGCCCAGGCACACATGTCTATCAAATGGCAGAGTGGTGATTCAAACTCTGATTGAATTAATTCCGGAGTCTGTGACCTTAGCCTTGCTGCAACATTGCCTAAGAAACCACATGCCCCTTCCTTATCCAGGGAGCCAGGCCTGAGTTCTTGGGTGGTCTTACCTGGCTCTGGGGCCCCGAGGGAAGCAGAGTCCCCTCCGCCATGCAGCTCAGGCCTGTTCTCGCAAGCAGACCCCAGGGCCTGCTGCAGGACAGAACAGAGGCTGGCCAGCTGGGCTTGCGCCTGCTGCCCGGGCTGCTGCTCTGCTGCCAAGGCCGCCAGCTGGTTCTCTGTGCTGCGCAGCCGGAGCTGGACTTGGGCCGCCTTGGTTTCCAGGGCCCGCAAGGAAGCTCGCAGCTGCTGCTCTGTTACTCGAGATGCCTCCAGCTCCTCTAGCAGTTGTGCTTCCTGGGCCAGAAAGTCAGCCTCCTTTTCCTTCACCTCCTGCTTTAGTAATTCCACCTGCCAGGAAGGAAGTGTTGTCACTCTGAGCAGGGAGCGGACACCCTCTCGTCAGACCCTCCCGGCCTGACCCCACTCAATCCCTATGCACATCTTGATTGGCGCTGGGAGGCTCAGCTCCCCAGCAGGCAAGGAGAGCTCTGGAATGAGTGTTACCCTCGATCTGACCTGCATGTCCACCTACTGACTCCTGACCCATGGGCCTGGGCAACGCAAATGGGTTGTGGCCTGGTCCACCTGGCAGTGATGCCAGATCCCTGCTATGATCAGAGCTCTTCCTGAAACCCTGACGCTGAGCCTAAATAAGACCAGTCACAATAATAATGGCTACCACTTATAGAGGGCTTACTGTGTTCCTGATACTTTATACATTCCTATAATAGTTAAGAATTATCATCCTTGTTTTATGGATGAAGAAACTGATGCTCACACAACCTGGAAGCAGTAGAGCTGGGAGCCAAATCCAGCACTAATGACCAGACCTGGTCCTTCTCTGCCCCAGTCTACCATCTAGCTCTTCCTGGCTCACCCTTCCCATCCCGGTTCTGGCTTTCCTTGGCATCCGAGGTCTGGGGTCCTGCAGTGAGCAGACCAAGTCCCAAAGTTTTCTTGCCGCTGCCTACTTGATCTGCATAATAACCTGTTCCACTGCTGTGTCTTGCCAGGCTGACCAAGCGCACTTAGACGTGGCCATGCTTGAATCGGGCCTGTGTGGCTCTGCTCCTTTGGGCGCCACGTTTTGGGCTGTCAGATTCCTCACAGGGGCCATTCTCAACTCTGGGCCAGGTTCCCAAGCCCCCACCCTGCCCAGTTTTGACTTGCCTCTCCTGCCAGGGTGGCTGAAGTCCCAGCACACCCTGTAATATGGAAAAAGAGAACGGCCCTCTTTATGAGAAGATCCTAAACAGTCGCCCTCTCTACTCCAGGAGTGGGCTTCCACCAAGGAATGGGGCCCATCACCAGCGTGGGAAGTACCTGGGCGCTGAGCTCCTTCTGCCCTCCCTGGGCCTCCTGCAAGTCCTGGCGCAGGGAGCTCAGCTCTTGTTGTCGAACAGAGTCCGCTTCTTGTAAAACAAGGAGTCTCTGCTCCTTTTCCACCAGCGACTGAATCAGGCTAAAGAGAGGTCAGAGGTCTAAGGTCATTCTCTCAGGGAATGAAGAACTGACTGTGCTAAACACAGCATTCATAATTAGAGAGAAAAACTAACAATAATTATAGTGAAACAATAAAAGCTAGCATTTATTGAGCACCGACTGAGTACTCCTACATACTTCATGCATATGATACTTGCCTTCAGCTGCACAGTTTATTCTTCTCTGGTAGATTCCGGAAATACCTACGCGATACCTCAGATTCAACGTGTCCAATTCTGTCCATCCCCTCTGCACCTCCCACCTATGTCCAATCTATGATAACATATAATGGAGTCCAACTCCCTTAACGTCCCTTGAGCCCCTTCCCTCCTCTTCTCCACTACTCTACCCTGGTGCAGCCTTAGTATCTCTCACCCAGACAACCATACCCACCTCTTAAACTATCTTGCTGCCTATAGTTTCATCAACAAGAGGATCTGCTCTTTTTCAAACTTCTGCATCACTGAGACACGCTGCACTTCACCTGAATGGCCGTATCTCACTCCTGATGTTTTCTGCCATCCCTACCCCTTCTGATATGTCGTAAACTGGATCGTGTCCATTTCTCTGCTTAAAACCTTGCAGTGGTTTACTACTAAACCTAAAATAAAATGCAAACTTCTGGCCATGGCCCATAAGTCTTGAGTGACACAGACTTTCCAGGTCACACACCCTCTCGTCATTCACTGGGCTCTGGTCATACAGTGCTTCCAGAGTCCCCAACCAAATACCCCGAGTTCTGATCCACCTCCGGGCCATTGTGAGATTTCTACTCCCACCATAGAGCTCTCCTACTCCTTTGCATGGCTGGCTCCAGTTCATCTTCAGTGATCAGTTTGTTTGTTTGTTTATTTATTTATTTATTTATTTGAGGGAGAGAGAGAGCACATGCACACATGTGCAAGCAGGAAAGGGTCAGAGCGAGAGAGACAGAGAGAGAGAGAGAGAGAGAGAGAGAGAGAGAGAATCCTAAGCAGGCTCCACACCCAACACACAGAGCCCAACATGGCTTGATCTCATAACCTGTGAGATCATGACCTGAGCTGAAATCGAGTGTCAGATGCCCAACTGACTGAGCCACCCAGGCACCCCCTTGGTGATCAGTTTTAATGCAACCTCTGGGGCGCCTGGGTGTATCAGTCAGTTAAACAACTCTTGGTTTTGGCTCGGGTCATGATCTCAGATTCATGAGTTCGAGCCTCGCATCAGGCTCTGTGCTGACGGCGCAAAGCCTGCTTGGGATTCTCTCTCTCCACCCCTCCCCCACTCACACCGTCTCTGTCTCTCTCAAAAATAAATAAATAAACATAAAAAAAAAAATTAAAGGCAATCTCCTTGAGGAAGACCTTCCCTTCCCTAAAATCTTATCTAAAATATATATCCTCAACTCCCATTTCTAGTTCAGCATCCTATTTATTCCCTCCATACCAGGTAACATAATCTGCAATGATTTATCTGGGGGATTATTTTATTGATGTCTTCCCCCACAAAACTATAATTCTACTGGGGCAGGGACCATGCTGTCTTGTTTATCCCTGCATCCCCCACCCCTGGCACAGCATCTGGTATTCACACAAGCATATATATACTAAGTGAATGAAGTGTAAGCTTGAAGACAGGGACCACATCCTCTCCACATGGCTACCTGTATAGTCCAGGGCTGGAGACACAAGAGGCTAGGTTACCTGAGCAAAGAACTGTCCACCTCAACGTGACCACAGCAGCGAGACAGGCTAAAGCCCACTCCACAGCCCGTCAAGCCTACCTGGCTTTCTCGCTCTCCAGCTCCTTCTGGATTTGGCTATACTCCTGGGCCTCTCTCAGCTTCTCCTTAATCTCCTGCTCCACCAGCCTCTGGGAGTCATCCTTGGAAACCAGCTGAGACTTCAAGTCCTCCACCTGGGATGATAAAGGCATGAGGACAAAGGGCGGGTGGCCAGCAGGAGGAGGCTTCTCACTCCACCTGGGGCTCCGGGGTCCTTCAAGGTTTACCTTAGTTACTGGCCCATGTCCCATGCTCTGGGGCTTCTCCAACCCTTACACACTATTCTTACTGCCCCTCCCCCAGTACCGTTCAGCCTCACCCTCATCCCCTAGCTCCACATCTGCTGTGTAAAGGCAGGTGCAAATTAAAATCTTGCATGAATATAACTACCCAAAGGCAAAGTGATGGGCAAGTGTATTGTGATTGTATTTTTAAAAAATAAACAGTCAGAACACCAGCTGATACAGGATTCTGAAAAGGAAAAGCAATCAGAGTAGGGAAAGCAACCTGGTATAAAAAATACCGTATCTCAGGGCACCTGCGTGGCTCAGTCAGTTAAGCATCTGACTTTGGCCTAGGTCATGCTTTCAGGGTTCTCATGAGTTTGAGTCCAATATCAGGCTCTGTGCTGACAGCTCGGCCTGGAGCCTGCTTTGGATTCTGTGTCTCCCTCTCTCTCTCTCTGCCCCTCCTCTGTTCATGCTCTCTCTTTCTCTCTCTCTCTCTCTCTCTCTCTCTCTCAAAAATAAACAAATTAAAAAGTTTTGGAAAAGAAATACTGGATCTCTGGGGAGGGTGGGAAGAACGATGGGCACCGGAGAAAATCTAAGTTCTGTGGTTAACACAGGGAGAGAGGACTATCCTGGGGCTCTGAGGACACATGCACAGCTCTCAGCACCCTTCTGTTTTCCCTCCTTCCCAAGCTCAGGCAGCAGGGCCAGGGTTCCCCTTTCCTACTGGAGTCACGGGAGAGGCTGGCTACGCTGGGGAAGGGCTGCAGGGCTGGGAGACAGGAGGGGGCACCTGCTCCTGCAGGTCTGTCTTGGCCTGCAGCAGGGCCCTGCACTCTTCTCGGAGACCAGCAAGGTCACCCCTGTCCCGTTGGGCTGCCTGCTCCAGTTCCTGCCGAGCATCCCGGAGCTGGGTCTGCAGCAGCTCGGTGGTCTCCTGCAAAAGGAGAAGACCGTGGTGAGCAGAGGGAAACGCTGGGGCCTGCGTCTTGAAACCCGTGTCACATTAACACTGGTTTTTCAACTGGGTTGGCAAAAGCTGAGGCAGGATGCCGCAATCCATGCTGTTTCCACAATGTCACCTCAACCCTCACCTCCCGTTCCCTCTCCTTCCCCACAAAGCCTGCTGGCTCACCCAGGCTTTCTTGGTCGGGGCCCCTCAGTTGGTAGCAGTCCCTCACCCAGACCATTGCAGTGGCCTCCTGTCGCATATCCCTACTTCCACTTCAGGCCACCACCCCCTACATGTGAGCATGTGTGTGCGCACACACACATACACACACACACACCCCTCCACTCAGCAGCTAAAGTATTTCTTAAAATATATATAATAAATCATGTCCTACTCTTCTTTTTAAATACCATCCAACAGTTTCCCACTGCCCTTAGAACAAATTCTAAGCTCCTACCATGGCTGACCAAGGGCTCCCGCTTACCTTTCCACTGGCCCCTGAGCCTGTCAAGCTGGAGCCACAGGGCCTCCTTTCTGCCCTGGCCCTTCCCCGAGCCCTTTTCTGTCTATGCCACAGCCCTTATGGTGGCTATTTCCTCTGCTTAAACAGTTCTTCAAATAGCTAGCTTCTCTCTCTTTTTTTTTTCAACTTTTTTTTTTTTTTTTTGGGACAGAGAGAGACAGAGCATGAATGGGGGAGGGGCAGAGAGAGAGAGGGAGACACAGAATCGGAAACAGGCTCCAGGCTCTGAGCCATCAGCCCAGAGCCCGACGCGGGGCTCGAACTCCCGGACCGCGAGATCGTGACCTGGCTGAAGTTGGACGCTTAACCGACTGCGCCACCCAGGCGTCCCTCTTTTTAAAGGGCTTTACCGAGGGCCACCTGGGTGGCTCAGTCAGTTAAGCGCCCAACTTTGCTCAGGTCATGATCTCACAGTTTGTGAGTTCGAGCCCCCGCATTGGGCTCTGGGCTGACAACTCGGAGCCTGGAGTGTGCTTCGGATTCTGTGTCTCCCTCTCTCTGACCCTCGCTTGCTCATGCTCTGTCTCTCTCTCTCTCTCTCTCTCTCTCTCAAAAATAAGTAAACGTTTAAAAAATTTAAAAAAATAAAGGACTTTACTAAGATATAGGTCATATACCATACAATTCACCCATTTAAGCATGCAATTCGATGGTTTTCAGTATATTCGCTGAGTTGTACAACTATCACCACAATCCATTTTAGAACATTTTTATCATCCCAGAAAGCAAGACTGTACCCTCCCTAACCCCATCCCTACTTCCAACCACTCATCTGCTCTCTGACTCTGTGCACTTGCTTATCCTGGACACTTCCTACAAATGGAATCATACACCTACAAATGGCCTCTTGTGACTGGCTTCTTACATGAAGCACAATGCTTTCATGATTCATCCCTACTGTTACGTGTCGTTGGCTCTTTCTAAGCTTCATGTCTCAGCTCAAATGTCGCTTTCTCAGTGAACCCCCGGACCACCTTGTGCGAAGTGGCCTCCTTTGACTCACTCTCAATGATTTCACCCTATCCATTTCCTTTACGGCACTTATCATAATCTGTAATTATCTCCTTTATTCTGTGTCTGCTTGTTTTCATCCGCTCTACCACTAGAATGAGAGCTCGTTGAGGGCAGGGACCGTGTCTGTCATTTCACTGCTGTGCTTCACCTTTATGTTTGTCATGTGACAGCACCTAGCCCAGGACCTGGTGCAAAGAAGCAACAGAGAACTGGCCAATGTTGAAGCAGCACATCAATACCGCCTTTCCTCTCTGCCCAGGACCACCCTCCATACCTGCTCTTTTAACTTCTGAACCTTCATGTCCTGCCTCAGCCGTTCCAGTTGTTGGCTGGCTTCTGCCAGCTCCTTCTGCGTCTGCAGCAGTGTCTCCAGGAGGGACACCCTCTCCTTCTCAGTTTCGAGCTGCATCTGTGGATAGGCAGGAGGGCAAGGGCTCGCTGCATCAGGGGTGACCATGCTCACCCTCTAGGCCACAGACACAGCCCAGCTGCTCAAGGGTTCTTCCAGAATGTGGGGTGGGGGCTGAGGGCCAAAGAAGATCTGGACCCACTGGTTAAGAACCAGGAAGTACAAAGATTGTCACTGGTTTGCAAGCTGACAGGATGTGGTGAACATCAGCCCTCCCTCAGGAAGTGTGGCATACTGTCGGCCCCACAGCTAATAGCGCCGGTCACCCCTTCTCACTAAGCAGCAAAGTGGGCATGTATGTCTCTTCTGGAAGCTCCCCTGCAGCAATACTCCTGGGAGTGGACAAGGAAGTGGTCAGAGGTAGGGGGATCACAGCTCCCATCTCCCCAGCTTCCCACCTGGCAGAGGGCGCTCTCTGCCTCCGCCCTCTCTTCCTCCCTCTGTGTCCGGATGGCCTCGGTTTCTGCCTGCTGTTCCGTCAGCCTCATTTCCAGCTCCATTTTCTCCCTCTCTAGGCTCTCCAGAGCCTTTCCCAGTTCCTGCTGGTGCCGGGAGCGCTCTTTCTCCTGGTCGTGTGAAGGACTCACGGTTAGAACCCAGTGGGTAAGGACAGGAGGCAAAAGGAGGGCTGGAGCGGAGAAGGTCTCAGCTGGGTGTCCTTGGTACCTCTCTCAGCCTGTCTCCCCATCGACAAAGTGAGGTTGCTAACTCTTGGCTTATCTGTCTCACCAAATTTTATGAGAATCAAATAAGAGTTGTAAAAAATCAAATGATAAAATACACAAGAAAGCATTTTCTAAAGTGCAATTGTCCCTAACATAGGCTACAGATATGTTATTTTCAAGCAACCACACCACTTATGGTTGACGGTTGTAACAATGAACTGAGGTGGCAGATCGGTTCTCTGCTGCCCACTCTGCCCTGTCCAAGGTGGTAGAGTTAGCCTCCCAAAAAGTCAGGCTGAGCCTAGCTAGGATGTCTCCTGCTTTACAAGGGCATGAGGACAGGGCATCCTGGTCCTCCCGGAGGTCAGCCAGTGACCAAAGCCTTCCCCAACCCCCCAGACTAAGCCGGCACCCTCTCTTAGCTTCTCAGGATAGTTGGTGAAGGGCTCTAGAGCCAGGCTGCCTGGGTTACAGTCTTTATTTAATCCAACACCACTAGTGAGTGACCTGGGTTAATTTCAATCTCATCTCTGTTACTCAGTTTCCTCATCTATAAAAATGGGCATAACAATTTGGGTTGCTTAAGGGCTGAGATAAGTCTTTATCACCTTTTATCACCTTACTTAACACCTTTTATCATTAGCATTAAGAGAGAAGTTCCCTGCACCTTTTCTTTAAAATATTTACAAGCTCTCAAGGTGCTGGCTGGCTCAATTGGTAGAGCATGCAACTCTCAATCTCAGGGTCGTGAGTTCAAGCCCCACGTTGGACATGTAGCCTACTAAAAATAAATTAACAAAAATATTTACATATTTTTGCTCGAATTATGCATTCATTTAATGGGAATGCCTCTAGGGTTTCACCCCTTTCCAACATCATCTTGTACAGCTTCCCCCTCACTGGCCACACTGACCTCCTTTCAGGACCTTGAGCACACTACACACTCTCATACCTTTAAGGCCTTTCTTTCCTCATGCTTTCCTGCTCCTTAGAACACCCCTGCCTGCCTCCCACACCATTGTTCCTCACAGCTTAACTAATGCTTCCCCGGAGAGGCCTTCCCAGACCACACACTCGAAACAGTTCTGTTGCTCTTAAAACTTGCTGTTATAAGTTGCTATTGCTCTTGCTCCTGCTGTTGCCCCCTTGCTGTTGCTCTTATAACACCCAGTTCTTATTCTTCATGGATCTTCCATAATAACTTACACGCTTACGTATTAACTTGTTTAATACTTGTCTTCTCCTTTGCGGTTTTAAGCTCCATAAGGAGAACCACATCTACTTTGCTCTCCACTGTCTCCTCAACACCCCCCACACAGTAAACACTCAACATTGCACAAATGAATCACATTTCAGCTGCTGGACTGTTAAGATGCCTAAGAATAGCAATCCATAATGCCACAGTTATCAAACGGCTATGAACATCAAATCATTCCCTCTGATTTAAAAAGCCAGCTGTGAAAATATGAGAAAGATGAATTTTAATAGTAATAAGTGTTTAAAAAAAAACAAACTGGCCTATTCACTCAATTTGATTAGAAGTGTGTTATAGCTACCAAAAGAGCCAATTCCATGATGTCCAGGAAGTAACAGGCTAGGGTTGCCAGTTAGGTTGTGGATCAGAATATTCTGCACATTGGGTCATGAGTAACGTGTAACATGTCTAGAGGAAAGCAAGCATGTTGGTGAGGTATTTCAAGCAAACCTAAGATGTGATTTGTTTCACGTAATAGATTTTGGCTTGACATAAGGAATAATTTTTCAATAACTAGATCTACCTAGAAATGAATGGGCAGCCACTGGTGGAATACAACAGAAGCTAAGTGACCATATGAAAGGGATCCTGCAGGAATGACCACAGCATAAATGGTTAAGAGATGGTTAATTCCTGTTCTACTGCTTATTAGCCATGTGACCTTGCGTGATTTCTCTACATCTCAATTTCCTCACTAGCTAGTAGTAGGTAGGCTATCTGAAATAATGTAAATAGCATTTAGCAAGGCATGTGGCATGGGGAAGTGGTTGATGAGTGTCCACTATCACTACAATTAAAGGGGGTACATGCACTAGGTGAAAGAATGAAGACTAGAGCCTCTAAGAGTTTTTCCAATTGTTAGGATTCCAGGAGAAGGCAGTCATAGTTAAAACTAACAGACTCTCAGGGGTGCCTGGCTGGGTCAGTTGGTAGAGCATGTGACTCTTGATCTCGGGGTTGTGAGTTCAACCTCCCACATTAGGTGTAGAGCTTACAATCAATCAATCAATCAATCAATCAATCAAACTAACAGACCCCAAGAGTTATGAGAGTAGTCAACCTTTTCAATCAGTAGGGAGATCATAAAGTCAGATGATCAGAATTCAGGGGGATTGTCTGAATGAGAGGAAAGGAAAAAATGGAACACGCCCTTCCATGACTCAGGTATGGCCATGAGATGGTCAATCCTTCCAGAGAAGCCTAGATTATGTCAGGTGGTTACTCATTATTTTGGAACTTTATTGCATCTTTCACTTGGAGGATTTTCCCGGGGTGATATGCCTAATTCTTGCTGGGGAAAGTGCCTTCTGGACACTGTTCAACAAATAATTAAATTACTTACTTTAGGCATATAATTTCAAAACAAGCAAACTTCTAGCTACCATCTTGCCAACAAGTCTGCCTTGTAATAACAGTCAAATCACAAATACACACAAAGCACAAATCAACTTCTATTTTCAGAGACCTGAAAAACAAGATTTCTGAACCTTCCAGCTGCAAAATGGCAAAAAATACTGATAAAATATTAAATATATGTTGTGGGTTTTTTTTCAATGTTTATTTATTTATTTTGAGAGAGATAGAGACAGTGCAAACAGGGAAAGGGCAGAGAGAGAGGGAGAGAGAATCCCAAGCAGGCCTTGGCCATCAGCACAGAGCTCAATGCAGGGCTTGATCTCAGGAACCATGACATCATGACCCGAGTTGAAACCAAGAGTCAGACACTTAACTGACTGAGTCATCCAGATGCCCCAGTGTATGTTTTAATGTATAAGTGAGCCAGCAGGAAAATAATGAAAATTTCACAGGAGTCAAAATCAAAGCAAGACTTGTGCTTTATAAATGGTAAATGAGTACAGACTGGCTTTCCACTGGAGGTATCTGCTATACCTAATAACTCTGAAATTCATTTTAATGCTACGTGGGAAAAAGAAAACAGAAGACAGGGGTGGGGAGTCCAATAGAAGACTCCCACATAAAACTGGACCTCCAAAGGGCTAATCAGGGGTCAATAAACTATGGCATGTGAGCAAAATCTGGCCAGCCTCCTGTTGCTGTATGGCCTGTGAACTAACAGTGGTTTTAATACTTTTAATGGTTGAAAAGGAGAAAAAAAAAAAAAAAAGAGAGAGAGAAAGAGAGAGAGAGATTTTTGTGACATGTGAAAATTATGTGAAATTAAAATTTCAGTGTCCACACTTAAAGTTTTATTTGAACACAGACATGCTCATTTGTTTACATGGTATCTCTGGCTACTTTTGTACTATAATTATGACAGAGACCATAAGGTCCACAAAACCTAATATGTGGCCCTTTACAAAAAAATCTTGCCTATCCCTGGGCTATAGTACCCTCAGTAGAAGGATAAGGATAAACTTGAGAGAAAGAAGAAGGAAAGAGAGAAATGGGGAAGAGAAAGGGACAGAAAGTAGGGGAGAGAAAACAAAACAAAAAAAATCCCACAAAGGGAAACAGCAAGAACATTTATTTGCTTCAACTTTTACACAGGATTAAAAAAAAAAATCTCCATTGAGAAGTCAACCACAACCTGGTCTTCATGTGGGCATAGGGCTTGAATGTGACCCCAAATACTTTCAACATAAATTTTATTTCACTTCATTTTAAAATTTTATTTTGAGATGGTTCTGGGATGATAGAACCTTTAATCCAACACTATTAGTACAAGTGACCTCAGTTAATTTCTATCATATTTCTGTGCCTCAGTTTCCTCATCTATAAAAATGGGGATAACAACAGTGTCCTTCTCTTCTGCTAGGAAATTCCTAACAGAAGAAAAAGCAAATTCTCTGAAGAAAAACTCTTACACCTTAGGCCAAAAGGATTCCCACAGAAAAATTTCTAAAGAATGTGAGCTCAGAGTCAAGAATCATAAAACACAGGAGTGAGAACCAATGGAAAAAACATGTAACAGAGTCAGGCTCGAAAAGATTTTGTTTTTATTTTATTTTTAATTTTTTAAAATTAATTTATTTTATTTAATTTTGAGAGAGAGCAAGTGAATGAGCAGGAGAGGGGCAGAGAGAGAGAGAATCCCAAGAAGACTCCGCACTATCAGTGCAGAACTTGATGTGGAGCTTGATCCCACTAACCATGAGATCATGACCTGAGCTGAAATCAGGAGTTGGGCACTTAACTGAATGAGTCACTCAGGAGCCCCTGCCCGAAATGACTTTAGTTATTGGTGTTATTAAATAGCATAAAAATATGTTTCATGTGTTTAAAGAATAAAAGAGAGGATGAAAATATAAATTAAGGAAAGAAACTAAAATATGACCAAGAAGATTTGAAAAAAAAAAACTGAATAGAATGTCTAGAAATAAAAAAATTTAATAAGTGAAATATAAAACTTGGTGAATAGACTACATAGCAGATTAGACACAGCTGAAAGGGAGTTAGTGAGTAGAAGACAGATCTGAAAAATCATCTACAATACAGTATAGAAAAAGAAAAATGAATGTAGAAAATGTAATAGTCAAGATACATGGAAAATACAGTAAGAAGGTCTGACAAACAACTAATCAGGGTCTTCTCGACACAAACAATAGAATAATGCATATGCTGAGAGAAAATAACTATCATCCTAGAATTTTATACCCAATGAAACTATCTTTCAAGAATAAAAGTAAAATAGAAATATTTTCAGACAATTAATTACCAACAGACCCTCACCAAAGAAATTCTTTTCCAAGGAGGAAAATAAATCCAAATAGAATGTCTGATATGCAAGAAGGGATGATGAGTGAAAATCATTTGTAATTTTTTCAGTGTATCTAAACAAATATTCACGGTTGAAAACAAGTCAAAATAATTTGTGGTGTTAACAAACTAGTTAAAACAAAACACATTGAATAAAACAGTTCATAGGTCGGGAGGAGTGAATGCAGTCCTTGTGTCATTCAGGAAAATGGCAAACATACTGATTAACTTACGATTTTATTAAGTATGTATTTTTTAAAAATTTTTAATGTTTTTGTTTTTTAATTTATTTTTGATAAAGAGAGAGAGCATGAGCAGGGGAGAGGCAGAGAGAGAGACAGAAACACAGAATCTGAAGCAGGCTCCAGGCTCTGAGCTGTCAGCACAGAGCCCGATGTGGGGCTCGAATTCGTGAACTGCAAGATTATGACCTAAGCCGAAGTCAGCTGCTTAACCGACTGACCCACCCAGGCGCCCCTATTAAGTACGTATTTTTAAATATTAAAGGAAACAACTGAATTTTTTTAAAAAATAGAGAACAGACCACCCAAAGTAGTAGAGAGAGAAAAAGAACCCAGAAAAGAATACAACTTAATCATCCAATTGAACTCCCTAAAAGAAGTTAAGAAAGGTGACCTCCCTGCCCCAAAAGATATAAAAAGACAGGAAAAATAGCATCAGATAGTGGAAATAAATCCAAATATACCTATAGTCACAATAAAAGCAAATAGACTAAGTTATATAATTAAAAGATAAAAGAAATACAGTTCTGAATTAGACAAGAAGGGGTCCAAGGCATTCCTCTGCTCCCTTTACATCCTGGGGCCAGTATAACAATCCTAAATCCCAGGATCCATGTTTAATTCTCTGTACATACTCAAACAACAACAATAATAGTTAACACAAATATAGAGCTTACTACATACATGTCAGGAATTGTTCTTAGTGTTTTTCATATATTGCTCAATTACTAGCTAGAAGCTGGATTTTACACCATGGGACCAGGCTAGTCCTGCTCAGATTTCACTCTTATAAGCAGCAATATCTGTCCCAAGAGTCAATGGGTGGAGCACTCACTGAAGGGAGGCCACATCTGCCTCTCCTGTCCCCAGCCACATCCATGACCTACCCATTTCTCCTGGAGCCAGTTCACCTCCTCCTCATGGGCTGACTTCTGCTGCTGCAGGGCAGTGTGCCCCTCTTGCTCAGCCTGGGCCAGCTGTCTGGCTGCATTCTCCCGCTCCTGCTCTGCCCGGCTCCGTTCAGTGTCCAGTTCCAGCTTCAGGCACCTCACTTCCCCTAAGATGCCAGGGACAGGTATCTCTCGCTGGGCCTCTGCCCTCTTCCCCTCTCCCTTCTCCCCAGATCTCATAAACAACTTCCGTCCGAGAAGCCCTGAGCCTGGCTGGAGGAGGACCTCTGAGCTTCCCATTTGCTCCAGGCTTTCAAGATCTCCATGGAATGAATAGTCCCCATCCCAGTTGCGGGGCCTGGGGGGGGGGGGGGCGGCGGGGAGGAGAGGAGGGGTCTCACCTTGAATTACTTCCTTGGCTTGAGTGACAGTTTGAATCTGGACCTCCAGCTGTCCCTTGGTGACCTCTATCAGAGAATTTTGTTGTTGGGCCTCGAACAGATTGCTCTCCAGTTGCTCCTTGGCTGAGCTGTCAGGTTCAGGAATAAGGAAGAGTTCTTACCCATCCAGCCCCTTAACCTTCCTTAAGAGGAGTTGGATTCTAAGTACTGACTACCCAGAGAAATTAGGCGGCAATTACAAATTCATAACTCATTTAGGACCCGTTTACTTTGGGCAGGGAGCTTAGGTTGGCTACTCCTTGCCTTGCAGAACTCTCTCTGTCCTTGGCTGAACTGCGTGTGGGCCCTACCTGAGCCCTAGTAGTTGTTCAGAGAGGTCCTGCCGGTCTCGTTCCACAGCCTGCAGCCGCACCTCTAGGCCTGCTCTCTCCCGTACTAGGGCCTCCTTCTCCTGCACTTCCCAAGCAAGCACTTCGTCCTGTCGCTTCATCTCCTGATGCAGCTGCTCCAGCTGAGCGAAGGCTGCCTCCTGCTGATGGTGAGCCTGAGAGGGAGAAATCCGGGAGATTACAGGGCAGAGGCAGGATCCCCTGGGGCTGCTATCACCAGGTTGGGGCATTGGCCCTTCAGAGACTCTGGACCCAGCTCTGTGAGTCCTGAGCATTGTCCACTCATATAAGTGGCATTTATCTACTTCCCTCATCAACCTGTAGAACTCCCAGCCCAGGAAGCATGTTCTCCTTTGTGCAAGACCCGGGGTTAGGGCTGCAAGAGAACTACCTCTAAGGAGCTTTTAGTCTTTAGAATTTAAAACATGTATATCATCAGGAAGAAAACAATCAGTCTCTGAGAAAGGGATTCTGGGAAGGAAAATTTGTATCATTTTAGGGCAGTGAGAAGTTTGGTAGAGGCAAAAGATGATCTTTGAGCTGTGTCATTGGTTCAGAAAAATTTACTGAGCCGCTGCTATGTGCTGGACATTGTGCTAAAAGAGGGAGGAATAAAAACAACTAAGACACAGCCTTGCCTTCAAGGAGCTTTTGGTCTAATGCTGGAGACTGTAAACATATAATTATAATACAGTGAGAAGGCTGTGGCAGCTGGAACATGCAGGAGGTACTGTTAGAGCATCCAGGAAAAGGCATCTAATTCAAACTGGAAAGTGTGAAGTAGTAAGGAATCTGAAGGATTCTTATGGGAATTGTTTAAAAAAAAACCTTTTTTAACGTTTATTTATTATTGAGAGACAAAGAGACACAGAGTGTGAGCAGGGGAGGGGTAGAGAGAGGGAAGACACAGAATCTGAAGTAGGTTCCAGGCCTACTTCAGCTCTGAGCTGTCAGCACAGAGCCTGACACGGGGCTTGAACTCACGAACGGTGAGATCACTATCTGAGCCGAAGTCAGTCGCCTAACCAACTGAGCCACCCAGGCGCCCCTGGGAATTGTTTTTAAAAAAGGGAAGATATGGGGCGCCTGGGTGGCTCAGTCGGTTAAGCGTCCGACTTCGGCTCAGGTCATGATCTCGCAGTCCGTGAGTTCGAGCCCCGCATCGGGCTCTGTACTGACAGCTCAGAGCCTGGAGCGTGTTTCAGATTCTGTGTCTCCCTCTCTCTCTCTCACCCTCCCCTGTTCATGCTCTGTCTCTCTCTGTCTCAAAAATAATAAAAAATAAAAGGTTAAAAAAAAAAAAAAGGGAAGATGTACCTGAAACCAGTAATACTGGTCACTTCTAGGAAGTAAGACCTTTTCACTTCCTGAATCATTTCTGTTGAGTTTTCATCTTCTACATTGAGTACGTGTGGTATCTTAATGGGATGTATCAGTTTTGTGTTCTCACCTCGCTTAATTTCTCTTGAATTTCTTCCTTCTCTTCCTGGATGCCCCTGAGATCTGCCCGCAGCTCAGCCCCAGTCTCCTCTGCTTTCTGCAGCTGAACCTCCAGGTGAGTGTTCTTCTCCTGCAGGGCGTCCCTACTCCTCTCGGCTTCTGCCAGGCCCAACTGCAAAGTGCTTCTTGCCTGCTCAGCTGCTTCCATTCTGCTGCACATAGATTGGTTCTCCTGTTCCAACTACTGGTCAAAAGGGGAAAGGCATCAAAGACAAATGGTTACAGTTTATAGACCAAGTGCTAAGACGGAAGTCCAAGTAAGACATGAATCTATGACTTATAGGAGAAACACAGGAGGGCTTGTAAGAGAGGGGGACTATGCATTCATTTGGTCTGGTGCCTGTTTTCCAGGTACTAGATGGGTTGATGCTGGGGATGGAGATTAAAAAGGCAAAACCCTACTCTTAAAGAATTCAGAATAAAGGGAATCTGGAACATTTCTAGGGCTCAAGGGAATAGGAGCAGTGAAGAGACATGTTAACTTTGCAACCTATAAGAAACACACTCTTTGAGATGTAGGCTCTTTAGCAGATCCTTTTCTCGAGATTGCTATTATCTCACACAATGGGATTAAAAACTGAGTCTTCCTTCCAGAGGACACAGGCCTCCTTCCCAGCCCTGGAGATTTTACCCTCCAGCCCAAAGGTGGTTCTGCTGTAGGTGTGGGAGCAGACTATTTTTAACGGCTAAGCCCAGGCCTTATAGTCTTTGCTGCCCTCTGTTCCGTCAATGTTTCTTTTGCTCATTTTAGGACCACATTTGGGAACTGATCCATCTTGCACTGATCCATTAAGGACTCTTCCCTGTCATGGGCGTGAGCTTTACCAGTCACTGGCTTGCCTTCTGTCAGGGCCCAGCCCTTACTCTGTGGATCAGAGAAATCTGTGCTCACCTGGAGAAGCTGCTGGTTCAGTCCAACTTTATCTAAGGCCAAAGCCTCATTTAAGGCACTGAGCTTTGCAGCTGCAGCCCGAAGGTCGGCGACCTCTGCCTTCAGGCTGTTCTCAGAACTAGACAGCTCCGCAACACACCGTTCTGCCTAAAAACAAAGAGAGTTAAAGGGTTTCCATGTTCACGTTTTCCCACCACGGTGAACAGCTCACATCCCCAACAATTGCTGCCGTCCTTGTACAGAGATCAGTTAACGCTCCAATCCTTCCCTTACATTTGAAACAAGTTTTCCCTTCATTCATTCACTCCTTTGTTCATTCATTGAGAAGTGAGAGAGGAGCTCATAGTACAGAGGCACAGACATCAGGATGTAGAAACAACTATCGCTGTGATGACTTCACACACAATGTCAGCACAAAGTGCTCTGGAAACTCAAAAAAAAAAAAAAGGCATTCGTTGAGGTTGGGGGAGCCAAAAGTGCTTGGTAGGAGAGCTGGCGATTAAGTTGGGTATTGAGAGGTGAGAAGCGGTTTGTGGTGAGAGAGAGAGGAAAGAAGCAGTCCGTGGGAAGTGAAGAGTACGTGGGAAGCAGCAGAGTCATGAAAATGCATGGCGAAACTGAAGCTGTGGCAGGAGTCCAGGTATATGGGGAGTTAGGACAGGTTATAGACAGAGGAGGAAGTCAGAAGGCAAAGGGCTTTGAATGTGGCACCAAGCAGCTGGGAAGCCACTGAATGGTTACAGGAAGGAGACTGATGTAACCAGATTTATACTTTTGAAAAGCATTCTAACTCCAGTGTAGAGTACACTGGGAGGGACAGAACCCAAAAGCAGAGACTAGTAAGTGATGCAGGAAATATGAAGGGTCGAGACTTGAAGGGTGAAGAATGAGGCAGGCCGCATGGCCTTTGCCTAGAAACATAACTTTCCAAGCCACCCACACCACCCAGCAAGTGAGGGGTGGAGGCCCACGCACCCTGGCCAGTGCCGCGGTCACTTCTGTTTGCTCTTGCCTCAGCAGCTCCCTCTCCAGGTGACTGGACTCCAAGGCTTCCCGAAGTGTGATCAGCTCACTGAGTGATTCGGACTGTTTGGCTTCCAGGCCTGCCAGCGTCTCCTGACTACAATGGAAAGAGAGGAGGCTGGGGGCCATCTCAGGGAGTGGTCACACTCCAGAAGGGAACAGGAGTGTAATTACCTTTGCCAAGCAAAAGAATGAAGCTCTCTAAAAACTGATATGACCTCCATGACATATACAGTGAAAAAGGCAAGAAATTGGGAGAAATAAGAATATATACATATATTTGCATAAAGTAGCTGGAAAGATAAAGAGAAAGCAATTAATTATTTTTTTTTTGAGGGGAGAAGGGGCACAGGGGGAGGGAGAGAGAATCTTAAGCAGACACCATGCCCAGCGCAGAGCCTGATGTGGGGCTCTAACCCACAAACCGTGAGATCATGACTTAAGGTGAAATCAAGAGGATGCTTAACCAACTGAGCCACCCAGGCACCCCAAGAGAGCAATCTAAATGGGAAGGAAGGGAAATGGGATGGATGAAGCAGAGAGGTGTATCTCTGTGTTTGTCTTTTTAAGTAGCTTTGACTTTCAGATCGTTATAAATATTTTTTTAAAATTTTTTAATGTTTATTCATTTTTGAAAGAGAGAGGGAGAGAGAAGAATGAGTGGGGAAGGGCAGAGAGAGAGAGGGAGACACAGAATCCAAAGCAGGTTCCAGGCTCTGAGCTGTCAGCACAGAGCCCGATGCGGAGCTTGAACCCACAGACTGTGAGATCATGACCTGAGCTGAAGTTGGCTGCTTAACCAACTGAGCCACCCAGTCGCCCCCAGATCGTTATAAATATTGATAAATGTATTATCGATTCACACTAATTAAATTTAAAAACAAATAATCATCTTTGTGGGTTGTCTTTCCTCCTCCTTGATACAGGGGAGACCATTACTTGCATGAGTCATGACCCTTACAGAAGTCCTTTCATGCCTACTGGCTGCAAGGAGCTAGGGCACAGGAGAGGAGGGGGATACATATGCCAAAAGTGTAACTGTACCTGTATTGTAACTGGTACCAGTTATTGAAGACATACCACATGCCAGGCTCTATGCCAGCATTTTGCAAAACAGCATTCTAATCTCCCTGTGTTCCTTCAAGGTAAATACTATCATCTCCATCTTACAAATAAAGTAATCTGCCCAAGTGGCAGGACCACAATTTAAACCACACTTTTGCCAGCTCGAAAGTCCTTGCTTTCTCTATGACGTTATATAGGGGAATTTACAGATTAGCTGGTCTCTTGACTCTGGAATTCCCTTCCTAGACCAACTCATTTTCCATGACTTCCCAGAATGAAGTCCTACCCCTCACCCAGCCCAGCCCACCTTGAACATCTTTGCTGATCTGTCCCTTTTGCCCCTCTCCCACTCTCCACAATCAAACATGTCAAGGCCCGGCTCAAAGGCCACCATCTCCTCCATGAAACTTTCAATTGTTAACTCTCACTCCCATGCTCCCAGAGGACCCAGCCTGAAGCTCTATCTCATTCATACTTCATCTGGCCTCATGCACAGTTTGCTATTTACTTGTCTGTTTTCCCCCAGTAGACCACAAACTGCTTGAGATCAGTGCTTGTGTCTTATTTGCTTCTGTATCCCCCGCAGCCCTTATGGGTGCTCAGAAAAGCCTGGGTGAACTTTCTGTATTCATCTTTCTGCAAAAGAAGGAGCGGGAAGCTAATGTGAGCCCACTGCACGCCCGGCTGTGATTCACTCCACTTCCTAAGAGATGGGGGTGGGGTGGAGGAGGGTGTGGAACCGAAGGGAAAATCAAGCCCTAGGAAGGAGGGGACTGGTCACTCACAGGCGCTTCCTTTCACGGACAGCCAGGTGCAGCTCTTCCTGCTGTTCCTCCTTCTCGCCCTGAGCAGAGTCCCCCTGCAGCTGAAGCTCCATGTTGGTCCTTCGCAGTCGCCACGCCTCCTGTTCCAGTACCTCCAGCTGCTGCTGCAGCTCCTCCCTGGTCTTCTGCAGGAGCTCTCGCTCCCTAGAACATGGAGTCCAGAGATGAGCAGAAACCTTGGAACCTCAAATCCTTCCCGGAAGCAGACGTCACAGGGTCAAAGGACAGAGGTGTCTGTTTCCTTTAAAAACCTCATCTTCCAGGGCACCTGGGTGGCTCAGTCAGTTAAGCGTCCGACTTCGGCTCAGGTCATGATATCACGGTTCGTGGGTTCGAGCTGCACGTCAGGCTTTGCACTAATGGCGTGGAGCCTGCTTCGGATTCTTTGTCTCCCTCTCTCTCTGCTCCTCCCTCACTCACATTCTCTCTCTCTCTCTCTCTCAACAATAAATAAATAAACATAAAAAAAAAACCCTCATCTTTCCTTTTAGGCGGGAAACTGTTGTTTGTTTGTTTTTGTCATCACAAAGATCCAAAACTGAGTGAGCAGGAATAAGCAGAACACAAAGCAAGACAGCCCAGAACTGTGTGACCGCAGAGTCACTTCGGGGGGAGGGGCGGGATGAACAGCCTTCTGCTTACTTGCTGAGAGACTCCACCTCTCCCTGGAGGTCCGTGGTCTGCCCTGCCAGAGTGTCACGTTCCCCGGTGAGTTTCTGCAGCCTCTGTCTCAAGGCCTTGACCTCCTCCTCCCACTGATCATGCTGTCTCCGCAAGGAGCTCACAGCTTCCTGACAGCCAGAAAGCTGCTGCCTCAGGTCCTGGGAAGGGAGAGTAACAGAAGTGAGATGGTGAGCAAGAGGAAAGAGCAAAGGAGGGGCATCAGGGGCCTGAGAGTGGGGCTGGGCAAGGGGGCTGAGCTAAGAATAGAGATCTGGCTGGTCAAGGAGTGCCTGGGTGGCTCAGTCGGTTGGCTCAGGTCATGATCTCACGGTTCATGAGTTCGAGTCCCGCATTAAGCTCGCTGCTGTCAGTACAGAGTCAGCTTTAGATTTTCTGTCTCCCTCTCTCCGCCCCCCTCTGCTCCTGCTCTCACTATCAAAAATAAATACACATTTAAAAAAAGAAAAAAGAGGGGCGCCTGGGTGGCTCAGTCGGTTGAGTGTCCGACTTCAGCTCAGGTCACGATCTCACGGTCCGTGAGTTTGAGCCCCGCGTCGGGCTCTGGGCTGATGGCCCAGAGCCTGGAGCCTGCTTCCGATTCTGTGTCTCCCTCTCTCTCTGCTCCTCCCCGTTCATGCTCTGTCTCTCTCTGTCTCAAAAATAAATAAACGTTAAAAAAAAAAAAAAAAAAAAGAGATGTGGCCAGTTTTAGCCAGTCGAGAAGACAGAGGATCAAAGATTACTGGGCTTCTGTGGTTCCCAGAGTCTCAGAGTCCATCATCTTCACATGTGAATTGGGGGAGTGGGGGCGGTCATGGAGATAGTTTAGTGTGGCTGGGACCATCAGAGCTGGGGAACACTTACCCACGGTGTCCCAGGGCTCCAGTTGCATACCTTTGTGTAATGCTATACGAAAGTTGCGTGCAAAGTGAAACGCACAGAAAATGGTGCCCATTACCCACAAGTACAACTGGGCAGACACTGAGAGCTTCTAAAGAGCACTTTGGGGGTATTGATCAAACACCTCATGACTAGTCAACATAGTGAAAGGGGCAGTCCAGGCCAGGAGGGTGCCTGGGGCGCAAATCAGTTTAGACACCTACTCCTGTGGCTGAGGAGGAATGGTGGGGCTCTCACCTGCACAGCCTGGCGTCTTCGAGTCACCACTGAACGCACCAGAGTAAGAGCCTTGCCTGGGTCCTGGGAATCAAACTGGGAGGAGTCGCCACTAGGGTCCAACTCCAAGGAGCTCTCGTGACCACAGCCTGGGGTCATACCGTCCCCTTCCTCCACTATGACCTGAAACCCACCACAGCACAGTCACCACCCTGCCGACCAAGGCCTAGAGTCTACACAGAAGACGTGATACTACAGGCTGGGCCAACCTGATGTTTTCCTTCTCAGCTCCTCTCCCTGGGGGTTGGGAGGAGGGTATCTAAGAGCAAAAAGGATTGATTTCTCCAACTCCTTACCTTTGGTCACCCAAACCTAGGACTAGCAACAAGAGCACTTTCTGAGGTAATAATAAATGAAGAAATGAAGAAAGGGGATACCAACATAACAAAGACCAGAATCTAGCCACCGGCCTGAGAACTGCAGCCAGCACTAAGAGGGCCTGTTCCAGCAGGCAGTGCTAGCACATGAATGCTTAGCTACCCCTTAGGGTGCCAGTCTTCAAATACATTCAGAGAACTCGTTACCCGAAGTCCCTAAGCCCAAGTACCTCAGAGAGTGAATATCTAAGCATGACTAAGAGGACATGGAGGCCTGGGGAGGAGTGAGCCATAGCCCAGTTACCACAAACAGAAGGCTTACCAGTACCTGGGTTATATCCCTGATCACCTGCTGTAAAGACAGCTTCTCCTCTTGGGCATTCCTACTAAGTGATGCCTCGTGGTCCATTAATTCTGCATGATTTTTCTCCTGAACAGGGAAAAGATAGAGCTGTGAGCCAACCTCTCAGAAGCATCTATCATTCCACCCTCCAAATCAACCAGAATCTCATTCTGTCTCTTCTGTCAACCCCACTTTTTCTCTGACCACACGTGAGTGGTACTAATGTCCCAGGACTCTGAAGACAGTGTGATGTGGTGATTAAGAGTTCAGATTGAGTGAGTCAGAGGTCCAAATTAGACGGCCTGGATTAGAGCTCTTGCTCTATCACCTTCCTAAGATTGGTAACCTTAGGCAACTGCTTCTATGAGCTTCATTCTCTTTAACATAGGAATAATTAACAGCAACCACTTCACACATTTTTGTTGAGGCTTGAATGAAAAAGATGCATATAAATTACTCAACATAGTGCCTGGCACAAAAGAAATGCTCAATGAATATCAGCTATCATTGGAGGGAGAATGGCAGCTGCCTCTGTACAGCAAACAGATGCTTGAGATCTAAGGCGAGACAAGAGAAACCCCTAAGCCTCAGAGCTAGTAAACTTGAAGACTCAAGATTTCCTCAGTTCCTTCTGATCATATTGTTAGCGAAGACCTCAAGACACAGACCTGCATTTGTGTTTTCTTTGGCCTACACAAAATTTGAACCATCGTTTATACATTGAGAGATTTTATGAATTGAGAAATTCTGACTTTCTGGCTTTTCTCAAAAAGTTAACAGATGCTAGGGGCGCCTGGGTGGCTCAGTTGGTTAAGCATCCGACTCTTGATCTCAGCTCAGGTCTTAATCTCAGGGTCGTGAGTTTGGGCAATGAATTGGGCTCCATGCTGGGTGTGAAGCCTACTTAAAAAAAAAAAAAAGAAAGAAATACAAATACAAATAAAAAATAAAAAGTTAACAGATGGGCCAGACCAGCCCCCATTCCTACATGGCAATAATTTCCTGAAGTTGAACAGTGGGTGTCTTCTCCAGATGAGACATGTATTCTTTAGGGTCTGGAGTCTCTACTATGCCTTGTCATTTTCTCAATATTGAAACCAAGTGTCCCCTGTAGTACTCAAAACTAACTACGATAGCGCTAGAAAACCCAAATCCTTACAAGGGAACCCACTTCATTCTTTGGCATTATCTGGATACTATGCACATTTGAATTTGCAAATTCCTGATCAAAAGGAACCAAAAAGGCATAAACAACTCTGAATCCCTGTAGATGCCAGCTCAGAAAATACCAGGGGTTTGCATGAGGATAGGCATACAGGACCCGCCTAATAAAAGAGATCAAAATTCTTAGAAACGAAAGGAAATGTGGAATCAAGCCAGAGGTTCTCACGTCCAACTTTAGAGAGTCCCTTTGATAATATCTCTGGCAAACGTGAAGCCAGAGACACAAACCTCACTCTTCCACAGGGCAGACTGTTCACCTACTGAGCAGCTCTAGCTGTTAGACAAACTCTACCACCCTGTGACTTCTAGTCATCAACATTGCTTGTGCCCGCCTGGAAAACATCAAACAAGTCAACTCTTTTCCCCAATGTCAGTCCTTCAGATTTGTGATGGCAGCCATCATATCTTCCTCAAGCCCTTTTTGCTCCAAGCTAACCATTGCCATATTCTTCAGTTGTTTCCCATATGACTAGGTTTTGAATCACACATCCCCATCCTTTGCCAGGTGCCTCTTAATGTATGTCCCACTCTCTCTGATGAGGACACACCACATGCATACATCGTTGTAGTTTCCCCAGGAATATATAGGGATGGTAGACAGTATTTACTGGTGAATGCAAAAATGAATGAATGAATAAATATTCAGATTCAGCCAAGATTTATTTTTTAGCATTTTGTCAAGGAACATTTAACTGGTATCTTGGATTATCTATCCATAAAGGACAAGGAACCTATAGGCCTACTCCCAACTTTCCCGAACAAAGGATCAGGTACCAGGATCTCCATTGCCTCTCTCAGAGCCTTTAACATCTTCTCATAATCTTCATTTTGCTTCTGAGCCTGGGTCAGTAGAACAGAGAGCTCGGTCACCCTGAAGAGAAGAGCACAGCACTGTCATTTGGGCAGTGCACTGAGGTGACAGAGCTACTATGCAGCACGCCCCAGCCCCAGACATTTCCACTACATTCCCACTACAGCCTCCCCAGAGTCACTTGGGTGCCCCTGGCCCCTGCACTCCCTGAAGACCATATGATACTACAGTCTTGAACTGGGGGGGTTGGGGGGGTAGTCAAAAGCCACTCAGACACATGCAGGGATTTACCACATCTCAAGGCTGGAACACGTGTTTGGGGGCCCGAGAGCTGAAGGAAAGCCCTGGCCCGGGCCCTTCCAGGCCCCGCTTGATCTTGAAGTCAAGCACCCTGAAGCCAATAAGAACATCAGAATTGCCACATTGGACAGTCCCAAGGTCCCTCCAGCCCAAGGGTCTGACTCTGATAAGGAAAGAGGAGGGGCCATTCAGGAAGATTATGGTCAACCTCTGTGACATTAACCTTAAGGTTCAGGGAAATCATCATACATCTCTATCACTTTATGCTATATCCTGGAGTTCAGTATCTGGTATTATATGGGTAGCTAAATAAACATTTCTTTTTTTCTTTTTTAAGATTGTATTTTTTTAAGTAACCTCTACACCCAACATGGGGCTCAAACTCACAACCCCAAGATCAAGAGTCGTATGCTCTATTAGCTGAGCTGGCCAGGCGCCCCTAAATAAGTATTTCTTGAATGAATGCTATCCGGGAGTTAAATTTCTTTTCTTTCTTTTTTTTTTTTTTAGTCTTAATAATTATATTCTGTATCATCTCTAAGAGTCTCTATTCACCGTATGGCCATTAATTTAATGATTGTATCTTTAAACAAATATCCACTGAATGTTAGTGTATGGCAGATGAAGTGCAAAGCACTAGAGACATAAACGTACTAAGACGTGGTCTCTGTCCTCGGCGCCTCCCGGCGCTTCACAACCCAGAACAAAACAGACTGCTATTTACATACACCACCAATAGGTGGTGACACAACCCTAGTCATGGGGTATAAACCCAACTCTGCACTGAAATTCAAATGGGGCTCTTTGCTTATGTCTCTGCCCTTCTTACATTATTTTTAAAAAGCCTATTTTATCAAAATCCAAAAAACAGAAGAACCTAACAACAAAAAAAAGGTTAATAATCAGTGAGAAACAGTGAGATCAATATTATAACCAGCAGGTCAAAAGACCACACCAAGGCATAGTAATTCAACAGGCTACTGAGGTCAGGGAAAGCTTCACAGAAGAGGTGACATTTGCCTTAAAGGATGAGGCGGAGGGAGAAGGGAAAGAGGCCTTCCAGGCTAAGGTCAGCATGTACAAAGGCAGGGGGGCGTGGAAGAGCTTGGCTGTTCTGGGAATGGTGAGTAGTTTAGTGTTGACTGAAGACAGTCGTAGCTAGCTCTATAAATCAACATGAAGAGACACTGAGCTGCAGGATGGTTTGAGGGCAGAGGACAGTGACATGGCCTCAACTGGGGCACCGGGTTCCAAACTAAACTCCCTCCGCAACTTCCTTCTTGTGGGAGGAATGCTCTTCACACCTTCTACCCCCCACCACCCATCTCTATCTCTCTAAAGGAGTCAACACCCTCAACAATCCCTTCCTAGGACCCTAGCCCATCTCACCGATCCTGCAGCCTAGCCTTCTCCAGATCCCCTTGACTCTTCAGCTGTATTAACTCCTGGCTCCTTTCATGGACTTCCTTCTCCAGCTTCTGGGTCTTGGTTAGTAGAAGCAGCAGCTGAGTTGGCTCACTCCCATCCAGTCTCCCAGATCCATCAGGTTCTCCAGACCGGGCACCCACAGTCAAGCGGAGACAACAGGTCAACAGGGACCCTGAAAGCCTCACATGCTCAGCCTTAAGCTCTGTCAGATCTCTGAGTACAAGCAAGGAAAGAGCAGACTCCAGTAAGGACCGAGGAAGGGAGCATGGAGATCAGGCCCAGGGAAGCCTGAGGAGCAGGTTCTGGGGAAAGTCATCTGAATCCAACAATATCATTCCTCCCCACCCACTCTTCTACCCCCCCTTCCCCTGTCCCCCACTTCTACAGCAGCCCACTCTCATTAAGTCTAGAATCAGTAGGGGCAAACCCCCCCTCTTATCCCCACACTAACCTGTCAGTGGCTGACTTCATTTCCAGGAAGTGGCGTCGGAAGGTCACCACCTCCCGCCACAGACCAAGAAGGCGACCGTGCTCCCCTTTCAGGTAGCCCTTGAAGAACTGCATATTCAGAAATCCAGGTCATATCAAAGGGCAGAAGTCTGTCTTTTGCCAGCGCAGGAGTCTAGGACTCCTCCTGGCTCCCCGGGGTAGGGAAAGACGGACTCACGGGAGACAGCTTACGACTGGGTACCTATATTCAGGTCACGCTTAAGAGTTTAATAAAGTTATCAGTGGTATTCAGGAGGTCAAAGGGCCTGAGATGGTATATGACCTTCCTTTGAGCTGATCATAAAAAGATAAACAGTAGTTCCTCAACAAACGGGAACCATTGCCATTATTACCACCGACTTAGAATAAAGATTCAAGGGCATACCACATGCAAATCACCAAACAAAATACCTGTCATGCAGCAAAGGCTTAGGAGACATTAGTTTCATTAGCTGGGATCTGAAAATTCCTCAAGGTCTGTATCTGTTCTTTCTTCTCCATTCAGGTTTACTAGCTACCTTTTGAGCATCTAAATATACACGCCTCCGGAAGAGGGGAGTCAGCGAGATTTCAGCTCTGTCTAAAACCAAAGCTGGCCACTTATGCAGGGACAGAGCTGCCCTGAGTGTCATTTCACTTGCCAGCAAAACCTCGACTAGGTAGATAAGGACAGTAGTCAGCCGAGAGCCGCAGCAGGGCAAAGCGGCTGGCCCGAGTAGGGAGGAGGCTCAGGGACTTTAGCAACAGTTCAGCTTCCATCCAGGTTCCTAAGTTAACCTTTCCCAGCACTGACCGGGATGGTGGTGCCCCAAGCATAAGCCCCCCCAGCCTCGTGGTTACAGCCCCTTATTCCTCCTACCTCCTGCTCCATCTGCCACTGGCTCTCCTTCCTCATTAGCTCATCCCGGGCTCGGCTCCAGTCCACTGTCAGTTTTTCCACATCTTCCCGAAGTGCTTTATTCACCATGTCAGCTTTTTCCATGTGCAGTCGAAGCTGGGTGTTCACCTCTGCTAGACTCTCACACCTGCACTGGGGAGGGGCGGGAACAAGTGCAAAATAAAGGCTTGATCCAACCCTCGGACCTCTTGGAGTAAGATGACAAACACTGGAATTTTCCATTGCCCGGAACTGGAGGGCTAAGGCTGAGGTGCATGGTTTTATCCACGTTAGCCCTCAGGGCAGAGGTTTCCTCTCAGCCTTCAGAACCCACTGGCTACCAGCATCACCCCCAGCCAGAGAACATGGGGTTCATCACCTCTGTTGCTCCTCTTCCAATCGGACCAGCAGCTGTTCCAGGCTTGGCTCCTCCACACTTTCCCACCTCGGAGAGATTGGTCCCTTAGCCAGACAGAAACAAGTCTTATTTACCTCCAAAGAGAAGACCACTCAGATCAATTCCCTGATGCCCCCTTCTGCACAATCTTTTTATTCCTTCTTTTTATTCTTTTGATTCCTTCTCTCCTCTGTTAGCAATATGTCTCTTTTCTCGAGCGCTACATCCTGAAGGTAAATCCATTGCATCCCCTTTTCTAAAAGTGAACCAGTGACCTCTCCTCAAAGGTGGCATTTGGTAATGAAAAGAGTTTTCAACCTAAGAAGCATAAGATATATCTTTCACTAATGGCCTTGACTTCTACTACACTACATTTTGGACCTCAGGAAGTTATTCAACTTCTCTGAGCCACAAAGTCTTCACTACAAAATGAAGGAGTTACCATTCCTCTCAGAAAGCTGCCTTGCAGGTTAAGTGACATCATAACATGACGATGCCGAATGGTGCCTGGCCTACATAGAATGGTGCTCAGTAAGTTTTGGTTCTTTCCCTCCTCTGAGAGAACTTTCCTGAGAGTAATGTGAGAAGATGCCGAGAGAGAGCTGGAACAAAGGCAAATGGGTCTTTCAAAGCCAGGTCAACCCAGCCAACGGCACAAATAAATCCCTCTGCCACAAACATGTTTTTTAGGCCTGCAAAGGCCCACTGCTAAGACAGATAAACACTGACACCTTCTGGAGGAAAAATGCATTTCTTCCTTCTGATTCCACATCCTTTCCAATCTGATTAAGTCTCCCGAAGCTGCATTTTGTCCTTAGAGAGCCAAGGGTTGGCGTCTGACAGGCCCGGAATAGCTAGTCCAATGAAAGTATCTGTGTGATAAAGCTCTCAGGGGCTGAACACAGAAAAAGACTTCCACCAAACACTGCCTTATCACACCCCAACCTCCCTTAGCCAGCAAACAAGGCCTTCCTTACAAGCATACTGAGGGCTCAGGGGAACCCAAAACAGCCTCACTCACCCCAGAGGCTTCCAGCTGCTTCTCCAGCTCTTGGCACCAGGTCCGGTACTGTAACACCTGAGGCAAACAGAGCAGGATGTGGGGAATGGGCAAGCCTGGTACAAACAGCCCAAAACAAAGTCCCTGGAGGATCTTGGGCAAACCTGCTGTGGACAGGGTCCGAGTGATAACAGTGAGGTAAGGCCAGAACATCTTGTTGCTTCTATCTGGTCCGTTAATAATACTTTCTCTATGCCTCTCATATTGGAGAGGTAAGATTATGGACTTTGGAACCAGAAAACACAGGCTCAGGTCCTAGCTCTATCCTAGGAGAGCAAACATAGACAACTAAGTTAGCCCTTGTGACCACCATCTTTAAAAGGGACAGGATAGGGGCGCCTGCGTGGCTCAGTTGGTTAAGCGTTCGACTTCAGCTCAGGTCATGATCTTGTAGTCTGTGAGTTCAAGCCCCAAGTGGGGTTCTGTGCTGACAGCTCAGAGCCTGGAGCCTGCTTCAGATTCTGTGTCTCCTTCTCTCTCTGCCCCTCCCCTGCTCACATTCTGTCTCTGTCTCTCTCAAAAATAAATAAACATTAAAAAAAATGTTTTTTTAAAGGGACAGGATGTATCTCTTGTGAAGTCGTGAGCATCATGGGAGAGGCTGTCCTGTCTCCTGTAACCCTTGTTCCACCTCAGCACCCAGTGCTCAGAGGTGTTCTCTCCGCCTCTCTGGAAGGGCAGCTGCCTCACCTTGGCCTGCAGCTTCCTCACGAGGGCTGCTTGCCTCTGCTGGGCCTCCTGGGAGCTTTTCAGCTTCCGCCAGGAGATGGCTTGGTTCTCTGCCATCTGCTGCTGTAGTGCCAGTACTTGCTTCTCCAGCACCAGCTGCAGTGACTGGGGCTTCATATTGTTCGAGCCAGGGCCTCCTGTCTCCATGGGGGCACCAGACAGGTAAGCCCTCAGGCCCCTATTCAGCCAGAGGCTGTTCACTCCCAGTAAGGTCTCTGATCATTGTTGTGCCACTTGGACCTCCTCTTGAGCTGGGGACCAAAACACACAGAGTTGAAAGGAACGTCTAGGTGATTCAAATTTACTCATCAAATGCTCACTTATCCGGCAAAGCTGGATAAGTGGGTTCCTTTACTATAGGACCCATCAGCACCTTTAAAATACTAACATGGACCCTAATCTCTAGGATTAGGAGCAGGGAGGCTATGATAAGTATCATTTGCCAAATTCATTGGACCATGAGACAAGCTCACAGGACCAGTGTTTCCTGGCATGTCTTCTGGAACTCTGCACTAGACCAAGAGTTCCTGGTTTACCATTGTGCCCCTAGTGCTTGGCACAGTGCTTAATAAACATTTGTTGAATGAATCACTGAAGGTGTTTCTAGTCTAGTAGGGGAGAAAGACACAATCATGACACAACGTAGTGTGTGTAATAATAACGGAGACATTATAGGATAGTATGGGAAAACAGTGGAAGGGCATTTAACCCATTCTGGGGATCTGTGAGCTATGGGACTCAACATCATCATAGTTAATACATGTTAAGTATGTCTGCAGGTCAGTCACACTGTTAAGTGCTTTACACATACTATGTCATTTTTGTCACCATGAGAATCTCGAAACCTTTCTATTACACTTCAGGGTAGATCATGTTATAACTCTTTGTACATGGATGATAAAATTGAGGCTTACAAGGTTAAGCTTCAGTTAAAAAATTAGAAAGCTTAAACAATTTGTCCAAGTTCGTACAGTTGGCATTTGGTTGATTAGGGATTTGAATACAAGCAGCCTGACTCTCTGACAAAGAAATGGAGTAGCAGGCATTTCAGACAGGGGATCCATTAAGAGAGGGAGGGAAAATCAGCTTCAGTAGGATAGCAAACCCTCCTCACCCTCCAGGAGCTGGGCCAAACAGGGCAATGGGCCACCTGTGGGGGAGGAGGGGAGACTGGCTGAGAGGGAGGGGGACCAGCCTAACCAGTGACCTTGAGAGATATTCAGGAGAGAGAGAGGCACAGTGGTCAGGAAGAGTTTGGGATTAAGCTCTGCCTCTAATGGGCTCAGTGACCTTGGACATACTACTTTCCTTCCAGTCTCCTCATCCAAAAATTAGGGCTCCCAGCTATGTGACCTCTGAGTTTCTGAGGCCTCTAAAGCACATGATAACGTGGGAGGAGGCGGGTGGGTTAGAGTTCTCGTTTTATTAACCCTGAGACATGAGACACCCACCAGAAGGGTTAAGGAATATTTGATTTTCCAATTAGCTATCAAGAAAACGGAATATTAGAGCTGCCCTCTTGGTCTAGCCAGCAGACCATCAGTGTGAACATCTGAAGAAAGTAGTATATACAGCAAATGGAAATCTAACATTTGCATATACAGTGGGAATTTCAGGGGCCCCAAATCCCTTTCATGCACCAAACTGTTGATCTACATCCTGGCTCAAATGCCACCTCTTATCATGTCAGGCCAGATGTACACAGGAAGAGTTAATCACTTTTATAGCTATATATACATAAATATATGTATATATGTACTTGCACATATATGACACTGTTATACAGAAGACATTTGTACATAACTATATATAATACAGAGAGAGAGTCTAATGTCTATATTACATTTTATCATTATTATCTATCTTCTCTACTAATCTGTGAATTCCTTAAAAGCAGAAGCTGTCTAATTCATTTTGGTCATTAGTAGGTTGAAGAAATGCATGTGGGCCTCACTCCAGGCAGATCTAAACCCTTAGCAGAGGTTACAAATGTGGCCTGCTGGTTCTTTTCAACCATTATGTGGCCTATATCATGCTTTTAAGAGTTAAAATTAGGTATCAACATTTACCATTGGGAGAACACATATAAAAAGTCTTATTTCTAGGGGTGCCTGGGTGGCTCAGTCGGTTGAGTGTCTGACTTTTAATTTTGGCTCAGGTCATGATCCCAAGGTTGTGGGATCAAGACCTGCATCAGGCTCCTCGCTGGACATGGAACCTGCTTAGGATTTTCTTTCTCTCTCTCTCTCTCTCTCTCTCCCCTTTGCCTGTTGCCTCCCCTGCTCTCTCTCAAATAAAAAATAATAATTTAAGTTATTTTTAAAAATTCTTACCTCTGGCTCCTTTGGAAAATCAGAATATCTAGTGACCCAGGACTCACATTCCTATAAGGCAACAACCAGCTGCAGTGAAGAGTGTCTGGGGCACCTGAGTGGCTCAGTTGGTTAAAAATCCAACTTCAGCTCAGGTCATGATCTCACAGTTCAAGAGTTCGAGCCCTGCATCGGGCTCTGTGCTGACAGTTCAGACCCTGGAGCCTGCTTTGGATCCTGTGTCTCCCTCTTTCTCTGCCCTCCCCCACTCATGCTCTTGTCTCTCAAAAATAAATAAGTAAGTAAGTAAGTAAGTAAGTATCTACTCCCTTAGACAAGGCATATGCTTTCCAGCTCACCAGTCTCCACCCCGCTCCCTAGCCTATCCTCTTCCTCACACTGATAGCAGATTCTAGTTGCCATTTATCCTTGCACTTGTGCTGTTGTTTTTCTTTCTTTTTTTTTTTTTTTTAATGTTTATTTATTTTGAGAGAGAGAGAGAGGGAGAGAATCTCTCCCTGTCAGCACAGGCACTTGATCTCACGAACCGTGAGATCATGACCTGAGCCAAAACCAAGAGTAGGACGCTTAACTGACTGAGCCACCCAGGTGCCCCCGTGCTGTTGTTTTTTTAATAACAGAGTTACAGCGGAAAACTCAGTTTCCTAATTCACATCACCTCCTGGGCAACAGAAGATAGCAGAGTTTGCAAAGCCTGTAGTAGACAGTAAGGAAAGTGCACAAAGCAGGAAGAATAGAGTGGCACCAATACCCCAGGCTGCCTCTCCTAACCTAGAACCCGGGTGAATACAGTCTTCCCTCACACTCCAAACATCCTCTCGTTCTGCCTTTCCTTTATACCAGGGCTGTGTCAACCAGCTCACCGTGGCTCTGTGAAATGCTGGCTCAGTCTCTCTGTGCTAGTTGGAGGCAAAAACCTGCCAGGAAACCACTCTTGGGACCAACAGTGCCAGCAAGAGTAGCTCTGAATTGCTCCATGGGACCTGATGAGCCTTTTCTCCCCTAATAGTGTGAGGGCTGGGCTGGGCTTTTGCATGAAGTAGGAGTCTCAGAGGCCCCAAGGGCTCCCCTCCCTCTTGGGAACCCCTACCCCCCAATGTTTGGTGCCCATTTTTTAACCTATAAAAATGGTAATGTATAGTTCAACCTACTATCTCTATAAGCAGCTCTGCTACACTCCCCAGAATTCTCCTACTAAACCATCTTAGGATAAGGCTAAGGCGAAGGCTGCTATTAACACGTACACATTATTTGGGAAGGTGATAGTGATACTTCAGTAAAGCAGTGGAACTAGGGGCATCTGGGCAGCTCAGTCAGTTGAGCATCTGACTTGATTTCAGCTCAGGTCATGATCCCAGGATCCTGAGATCGAGCCCCATGTCAAGCTCTGTGCTGAGTGTGGAGCCTGCTTGGGATTCTCCATGTCTCTCCCCTTGCCCCTCTCCCCTACTCGCTCTCTCTCTGTAAAAAATAATTTTAAAAAGGAGCGGGATTATATCAGAATTATATGATTATTTTACTTTAGCAGATAATTAAAAATCTTTAGAGCTATTTAAAAATTTAGTCCAACCCTCCTCTCATTTTACAGATAAGGAAACTGAGGCCTCCAGAAAGGCAGTAACTTCATTTTGTTCGTTTTATTTATATGCCCCATTTATCTCAAAAAATGATTTGGAATTGTAGCAAATAGATCACACGAATGTAAGACATTACTAATAGGGGAAATGGAATGCAAAGTATATGGGAACTCTCTGTATTGTGCAATTTTTCTATAAATCTAAAATTGATCTAAAAAAGTTTATTTTAAAAATGATTTGAAGTGTTTTATGATTAAAACAAAAAAAAAAATCCCCATAAAACCGAAATTCATTAAAACTAGAATAAAAAGAGGGAGGGAACAGAGGAAAGATCTGTCAGAGAAGAAACTAGCAGTGTCAAAAGAAAGGTGGCTTTCAGTGTCCCCCAGAAAAGGAAAAGGTCAGTAGTTGGCAAATGGTGACAGACTGAATCACATTCACATAAGATAATGGATGTCAGTGTGCTTTGGAAATTGTAAAGCACTGAATAGACAGTCATTTCTGCAGGAAAAGGAAAAAGACCCACTTCTTTCATGCATTAATGTATCTCATAAATGCTCATGAATTTCAGCTCAGTTCCTAGCAGTCTGCCCCAGTGATACAGACATGAGCAAGGCTGACTTCCTCCTCTTACTAGGAACCAGAATGGAAGGGCAGTGACCTCTGAACCTAAGGTGGAGAGTGACAGAAGAGTGATCTACATTATGTATTTAGTTCCCCTCATTTGAAATACTCCAAAAGCAGTATTTAAATAAAGTTTCAAAAATCTTTTTATTTTAATGTTTTTTTTTTTTTTTGAGAGAGAAAGAGAGAGAGCAAGCAGGGGAGGGGCAGAGAGAGAGGGGGACAGAGGATCCAAAGCAGGCTCTGTGCCAACAGCAGACAGCTCCATGTGGGGCTCGAACCCATGAACGGGGTTCGAACCCATGGACTGCAAGATCATGACCTGGGCCAAAGGAGGATGCTTAACCTACTGAGCCAACCAGGTGCCCCTAAATAAAGTTTCAAACAGAAGCATTACCACCTAGACTTGGAAGTGTACATACTGCAAGGACTATGATGGGGACTGGTCTTATTAAATAGAATTTGTCACTTAAAGCAAAAAAGGAAAACCGCTTAAGAGCACAAACAGTCTACTTCCTGAGTGAAGAAACTATATACATTTGTCTGCAGAAATGATCTGTTTCTTATTCCACACAAAAAAATTTAGCATGTGGCCTCCTTACATAAATGTCCTATGTGGGGCCCCTTTCTGTTCTCCTCACCTCTCTGGCCTCTCCTTTTTTCTCCTTTGCTGCCTTCTCATCTCCCCAACATCTGAAGGTTGGAGGTCCCAGGGCTCAGGCTTCAGGCCTCGTCTCCATTTACATTCATTTCCTAGGCACCCTCATCCAGTTTCATAACGTAAAATAGCACCTAGACACGCATGACTCGCCATGTTAAGTCTCCAGCCCACACTTCCCTCTGGGATTTCACACTCTCCGACTAAGTCTAAACACTTATAACCTCTCCACATGGGTGTCTAAAAGGCACCTCAAAGCTAACTTGTCCAAAAGTGAACTTCTGCTCCTCCAATCTCTCCCATATCAGTTCCTCGCAATGCCATCATTCTGAATGCTCAAACCAAAAGCCTAAAGTCATACTTATTCCATTCTCCCACACCCTGCAACCAATCTATCGGCAAACCCTGTTGGCTCTACTAGATCCTATCACATTTCAACCCCTAACCACCACGATCCCGGGCAAAGCCCGAGTGGGGTGGAATAAGGTATGCCCACCAATTCTTTGACTTACCTTCTTTCAAGAGGTGGAGCCTAATTCTCTCCCCTTGAGTATGAAATGCAATAAAGTTAATGAAGCTGAATAAAGTAGAAATGGCTGCCAAGACAAGGTCATAAAAGGCACTACGACCTCTCTTTCACTCTCTCCCCTATGTCCTGAGGACACTCAGGCAGCCCTGTGAGAAGGCCCAGCAGCAGTAAGGAACCATCCTGGGAGCAGTGCAGCCATCAGCCTGACTGCAGTCTCCTGGGAGATCGGAAACCCAAAACACCCTGCTAAATTGCTCCTAGATTTCTAATCCACAACTGAATGAGATAACAATTGCTATTTCAAGCTGCTAAATTTGGGAGTGATTCCTTGCCCAGAGATAGAGACTTAATACATCTGGATTACTGCAAAAGCTTCCTAGACGGTAGCAATGCTTCCACCCTTGCTTCTAGAATTTGTTTCTTTTCAACAGAGTAATCTGAGTGATCCTTTCAAAACAGTGACAGATTATGCAACTCAGAACCCTCCAATGGCTACTCAGAGTAAAAACCAAAATCATCATCATGGCCTCCAGGCTCCTAATTATTTGATTCCAGCCTCTAATCGTTTTAATTCCATTTCCTACTCCTCTCCAGCCACACAGCCCTCCTTGCTTCTCTTATTGGAACACACCAAGCCACCCACCCACCCCTGGCCTCTTCCTCCAGGTATCTTCTTGATTTGCTTGCTCACCCTTACCACCTTCAGGCCTCTGTTCAAGTGTCACTGTCTCAGTTAAAATTGTTCCTTAACCCTATATAAAATGCCACCACTCCTCCACACACACTGGTATTTCTATTTACCTTATCATGTGTTATCTGTCCTTATCTGATTATTACGTGTAATATACTTATCAGAATATAAATTTCCCAAGTGCAAGAATAGTTTTATTGACCATTATATACCCAGCTCCTAAAACAGTGCTTGGTATACAGCAGGTACTCATTAACTATTTGGCTGAATGAATGAAAGAATATGAGAGCATTAGGTAACACGACCCCTATTACCAATGGTCTTACAAAACGCTGACAGCTCTATAACCTTCTAAAAGGTAAAAAACAGATCATATAGCACTTTACTCTCTCAAAACAATTATTTGCAATCTCACCAAAAAAACCTTTGAGATAAGGGGCACCTGGGTGGCTCAGTCAGTTAAGTGTTCGACTCTTGGTTTCAGGTCGTGATCTTGAAGTTCGTGAGTTGGAGCCCCGCACTGGGCTCTGCGCTGACAGTGCAGACAGACCTGTTTGGGATTCTCTCTCTCCTCTCTGCCCCTCCCCCACTCACGTGCTCTGTCTCACACTCTCTCAAAATAAATAAACTTAAAAAAAAACCCTTTGAGATAAGATATTGTCTTCATTTTGCAGACGAGAAAACAAGGCTCAAAACATGGAAGGGATATAACTGATCGGTAGCAGACAAGCATGAAACCCCAATCTGCTTCCAAACTCTTGGCCCTCTCGATCACATTAAGCTGCCTCCCAAATAATGAAATAGTAAATCACAGTTCTGTGAGGGGCACCTCCTAAAGGGTGTGAAATGATGAGTCCTAGGTCTGCAGCTCTCTGACGGAAAAGGGGCAAAGAAAGGTAGAGTGTGAAGGAACAGAGGGCTGGCAGTAGGTTCTACCCCTGGTTTTGTCATGAACTCACTCTGTACATTTGGGAATATCAATTCTCCTTTCCAAGCCTTCTCAGTCAAATGTGCATCATAACGATGGCCTCCACAACTCATGGGGTTAATGTAAAGACCAATTCAACAGACATTTATCAAACCCAAAGGCAATCTAGTGAAATCATCACATGCTCTAGGGACAGACAGCCTAGAATTCATTTCCCAGCCCCACTCACTTATTAGCTGTGAAACTACGCAAAATGATCTACGAATGCCTCAGTTTCTACATGCATAAAATGTGAAGATACAGAATCCACTTCATGAAATTGCTGAGGATTAAATGGGCCTTCACATGTAATGCATTTAGTAGCACTTATGACTATTTAGCAAAATATTAGTATTACTATCATCAAGCACTAGACTCTGGATAATAGAGATGAAAAAGGCAAGGCATAAACGCCCAAGTGCACGTGTGGAAAGAGGGGCAGGAAAACTAACTCCGTGCAACGAGTGCAAAAACCAAGCAGTGAGATAACATTGCCTGCAGAAAGCGGTTGGGAATGGTTTCCAAGGAAGTGATACTTGAGTTGGGTCGCGAAGAACCAAAGTTCCGGAGTAGGGCGGGAGTGGTACTGGGCTTTGGGACAAATCACGTGCAAATCCCCAAGGGCAGAGGGAGCAGCAAAATTCTGGTAACTGGGTACAAGACGCGCAGCAGAGCGCAGCGGGCTCGTCAGTTATTGGACACGAGGATCGGGAAGATCCTTTTCTGCACGGATTGGAGCCCAGAGTGGTGGCCGCAGCCGGATGCGGAGGCAAGGGGCCCGAATCCCTGGGACCGGTCCCAGCCCCCCTCTGGGCCTCGGGTTCCTCCCGAAACGGGAGGCCGCTGCTCCAACGGGATTCCCTAAGGCGCCCGAGGCTGGCGGGTCTCTGGGCCTCAGACCGTTAACCCAGGCACCTCCCGCCTGCCCATGAGGCCCCACCTCACCACGCTCGGCTCCCGCGATTTCCAGCGTGATCCTCAGCGCCGGAGCGGGAGATGCAGCCACTAGGGCCCGGCGGGGGGCGGGGGCCCGGCACCGGGCCCAGGCCCAGACCCCGCCCCCCAGACTCCCGCCCTGGCAGAGCCCTCCCCCCACCCCCCACGCCCAGTAGCGTGCCCCTAAGCGGATTGCGCCACCTCGGCGCCTGCCGCCATGTTGAGTACTGGCACCCGACTTACTGGAGTGGCCCAGATGGAAAGGCGGGATTACATTAAGAGATATAAGATTCCCTGGGCAGAAATGAGGACAGCCAGGGTTGCTAGATTCGAGCAAGGGAAGTCTTGGTAACAGAAAAATCTTGCCCTCAAAAATCCCCCTTTTGGCTTCGGGGTTACACATTGCGCATGTGTGTGGGGCTTAGTTCTACGTGCGTCTGCTCACTGCTCCACCCACAAATCCGAATGCAATTAACGAGGAAAGAGGGAACCAGCCTCTGGATCTGGATAAAACCTGCAGGGTGAAGAGTTGTGGGGTTTCTCGTATTCAGAACTCGTAGTTCCAAGCCGACTCAGGCAACACAACTTAGTGTCGTTTGAACACGCAGCACTGTGTTCACTCACGTCTTTGCACAAGGTGATCTCTGCCTGAATGTCTTATATCCATTCGGAGAACCGCAGTTGGTCTAATTTTCTGTGTAAGCCTGACTTCCTCTAGAGGACTCTTTCTTACCTCTATGGCCCAAGTGTTATTCCCATAGCATTTTGTGCTCAAATTATCAATGCATTATCAACCAAAACGTTTTCTTAGAGTTATAAATTTAATTTACCTGCCTCTTTCCCACTCAGTGGTTCTAAATATTTAGTTGGGATTAAAAAGCAAAACAAAAACAGGGGCGCCTGAGTGGCTCAGTTGTTGGACGTCAGACTCTTGATTTCGGCTCAGGTCGTGACCTCAAGGTGGTGAGATGAGAGCTTTTTGCTGGGCGTGGAGCCTGCTTGAAATTCTCTCCCTCTCCCTCTGTGTGCTCTCTCTCTCTCTCTCTCTCTCTCTCAAAAAAAGGAAATTCTTAAAATGCAAAGTCTTAGGTTCCACCCATAGGGAGTGAGTAAACCAAGAGTGGAGCCCAGGAATCTGCATTTTGGCAAATACCTTAGGTGATTGAGAAGCATTGCATAAGACTGCGTATTTCTAGCACCCATCACAAGGCCTACAAAAATAGGTCCTCAGTAAGTACTGGGTGAATAGATGGATGGATGAATGGACAGTTGGAGTGAAACAGACAATCTGCAGCCAAAGGAACCTGAGAAGGGAACACTTTGATAAGAGCTATATTGTTTCTTTTCTCCTATAAGAACAACAACAAAAAGTTCTTAATAGTTACTTTGAGAAAAAGAGAAAGTAAATAGGGGAGAAGAGTTCCCCAAAGTGAAAGGCAAATTAGGGAGAAAGGAAGAAACATCGCAGACACTGGACAGAGAAAAAGATCCAAAGAATCAGTGGTGTGGGAATCCACCTCCAGGGAAATACTCCTGCAACAAGTACTGTGCAAGAATGTTCAATACAACCATATTTGGAATAAAGAGAAAAGAAACAATTTCTTTGCCTCAGGGCCTTTGCATATACTAGGCCTTCTACTTAGACTGTTTTCCCCTAGCTCTAGGCTTAATTGATACTTTCCCCTCCTTCAGTCCTCAGTTAAATGATACTTCCTCAGGTAGGTCTTCCCTGACCGTGCTATCTAAAATAATATCCTATCAGGGCTCCTGGGAGGCTCAGTTGGCTAAGCATCTGACTTCAACTCAGGTCATGATCTCGCAGTTTGTGAGTTTGAGCCCCACCCACATTGGGCTCTCTGCTGTCAGCATGGAGCCTGCTTCAAATCCTGTCACCTCCCTCTGCCCCTCCCTGACTTGTGCTTTCTCTGTGTCTCAAAAATAAATATATAAAAAAATTTTAAATAATATCCTATCATTTTCTATCATAGTACCCTCTTTCATAGTATTTTCCACTTACTAACATTTTTTGTTTACTTATTATCTTTCTCCCCCTCTAAAATTTAAGTTTCATGAGGACAGGAGACTATATCTGACTTATTCCCAGCATTTAGCACAGAGCCTGATACATTGTAGGTGCTAAATAAGCATCCATTCAATAATGAATCAAGTCAGCGTTCGTGTTATGAAGGTTAATAGCATAGAATCCATCAGCAAACTACACAATATGTTTTAAGACCATGAGAAGTAAATATAGCTTTCAGACTACCTATGAAGGGTAAAGAGTAGATGGGCATTAACACCAAACAGATCTTCAATCTTTGTAAAAGAGATTTGTTCACTCTTTCCCTCGTTTGTTTATTCATTCACCCTGCAAACATTTACTGAACATCTATTAGGTACTCATATTGGATATTAATACAATGTATTAACAGAATACATTGGAAATTGTGTTAAAACATAAAGTAGTACAACTGGGGGGCACTTGGGTAAATCAGTTGGTTAAGCATCCAACTCCAGCTCAGGTCATGATCTCGTGGTCTGTGGGTTCGAGCCCAGCGTCGGGCTCTGTGCTAACAGCTAGGAGCCTGGAGCCTGCTTCAGATTCTGTGTCTCCCTCTCTCTCTGTCCCTCCCCTGCTTGCGCTTTGTCTCTTCCTCTCTCTCAAAAATAAATAAACATTAAAAAAAAAATAGTAGTACAACTGGGTATTTTGTCTGGGCCAGAGCAGAACATAGAGTTAACTGATGTGTGAACGTGAGTAACATTATCCCCTAGAGGTTCTCTAGACTTTGAAAGTACATCAGCCTTCAAGTGCTCTTCAAAGTGCCAGGAACTTTTGGGACAAACAAACTGGTAATCATACACATCACTTGAATTGCTTGAGGCCCAAGTGCCCTCTGAGAAAAGACTTAATCCAGACACAAGTAGAGTCTGGCCATGTTCAAATCTGTCTGATGAACCAGAGTGGGAAGAAGTTCTCAAAGGAGGCTGGATTGGAGGGAAAGACAATAGATCGGTGGGAAGAAAACCAACATGAGTCCCCTCCAGGCTTCTTCCTCTATGCTCCAAATTCCATCTCTGGGAACATGCTTTAATATCCTAACCCTCTCCCAGGGCTATCATATGAATCCTGCACCCCAGCCTTGTTCATTATTTATAGATATTTCCTCCCCTCCCACCCCCCATGCCAAGAGGCTGCCTGGAGTGACTGACTTTTTTTCTTTTTAAAATTATATATGTGAAATTTCAAAGGGAGGTGCTAAAACACCATATGTATTTTTTTCTAATGACCTAAAATCTATTTTAAAGTTCTTAAATCCCTTATCTATGGGGTCAAAAGAGTGGAGGATAGAAAATTTGTGTGGAGCTATTTCTGGCTGTGAGTCTCCACCCTTCTTGGAGAAGATTTAATGGCTCAAGCCAGGTGACTGGAAGAGGGGACTTCCAGAAGGTTTGAGGTACCAAATCCGTCCCCATTGCAGTTAGAGAACATAGTGACTGGATCTACCTCCTGCCTGGGAAATCTAGCAACAAGGGACAAGCCTGATAACTGCTTTGGTAACAGGCTAAGGAGAGTGCTGCTGTGTTGGGGTTGGCATGCTCTCCCAGAATTTGTCAAGAAATGTTTTCTGTAGGCCAGATGTGGGCTCAGTAAAAGAAAGCCTGCCTAGGCCTGTCCTGGGTCCTGTTCAGTAGGGCCTCCTAGAGGGGTAAAGAGACCCCAGAAGTAAGAAGACAAATGACCACTGGCAATAGAGAAGCCTTTGCTAAGGGGAATTCAGGAGAGGGGCCTGGCAGGGAACCCCTAAAGAGCCTGGAAAAGTACCCCATGAAGCTTTGATGATGGACAGGAACAGCTATAAACATCTGCCAGACGCAGAAAGCATAAAGCCAATGACATTACTAGTTCAAAGAAGACCTTTCCCACTCCATATCAACACCTTGAGTGACGGAAGCAAGGAGGGGAAAAAACTGAGGAAAAATCCTGACCATTCCCCTCTTTCTCACTACAAGCTAACAGTCTGAAGCAGAGCTAGAGGCACAAAAAGAATATAGTATCTTGAAGTAGATTGTGAGCAACTTGCTCCTGTCCATCTGAGTCTATTCATTCCTCATTAAACAAATATTGATTGAGTACCTACTATGTGCCAAATCCTGAACTAGACCCTGGAAGAGACCCAAAGAACAATAAACACATGGACCCTGCTTCAGTTCACAGACTCACATGGGAGGCAGGCAAATACATGCATATTGCACACACAAACACACTAACTCTTATAAAGAGGGAGTTACTGGCTTCATAGAGGTGGTGATACTACAGTCTGATTGTGAAGGGTAAATCTGCTGGGCAGAGAAAGGCAGGGAGGGCATTCCAAGCAATGTGCACGGCAGAATGGTGTGCAAGGGCATAGCATTTGGGGGAATGTGGGGATTTTCTCTGGGCACTCCTCTTGCTGATTCTACCACTTGGTTGGATTGTATGAATTTTCTTGGACTGGATTATTAGATAATAGTACAGTCCCTTTCATCTGCTGGATATTTTCCCCCCTGGCCCCACCCTGCCTCAGCTTGACAAAGTCAAGCTCTAAGTAACTGATTCATCCAAGCCTGACATTTCTTGAAGTGGGTGGTGTCTTTGTACCACCATTCAGGACTTGGGCAGCAAAGGATGTTTGTTGACAGCTCCCACAGGACCAGGTCCTCTCCTTCCTCAAAAAATGAGCCCTTAGTTATATTTTAACCTGAGACTTTATCTGCCGCCTCATGTGACACAACAACTAAGCTCTAAGATTCCAGGCAGGAGGGGCGCCTGAGTGGCTCAGTCACTTGAGCATCTGACTCTTGATTTCGGCTCAGGTCAGGATCCTAGGGTTGCGGGATTGAGCCCCACATCGGGTTCTGTGCTGAGCGTGGAGCTTGCTTGGGATTCTCTCTCTTCCTCTGGACTTCTCCCTGGCTCTCTCTCTATATAAAATAAAATAAAATAAAATAAAATAAAATAAAATAAAATAAAATAAGATATTCCAAACAGGAATCAGATGGAAGAACATAGTCAAAAGAGCATTAGGCTTGGAGGCAGACACACTCGCCTGGGTTTGAACTGGCCCTGCTTTATGTCTTTAAGCAATCAACCTCCCATCTCTGAGCCTCAAATCCCTAAGTGCAAAATAAGGGTAATAATACTCACCCATTAGGATTTTATATGCAAAATGAGAGATAAAATTAGATGAAGGGAGGGGGGAGTAGAAGTCTAGCAAGAATCTGAACTTTCTGAGTTCGAGAATGACAAGAAGAAGAAGAAGAAAAAAAAAGAATGACAATAAGGTTTTCAGGTCCCAAATATTAACAGTGATGACCTCTAGGGAGAGACACTAGGGAGCACTATGGAGGGGACTCGCTCTTTTAATTAAAAAGCTTTGCTATTGTTTGATTTTTTTTTTTTACAATGAGCATGACTTTATTTTGTAATTAAAATATATTCAGTATGGATATCATACTTCAATAAAAAGTTTTTAAAAATATTGCATAGAAAGTCATCCAGGAGACTGATAAGAGCATTTGCTTCTGGGAAAGACTGGAAGAACTAGGCCTTTCTGTGTATTCTTTTGTACTCTTTGAATTTTTTTCATCATAAATTTCCATTATTTCACTAATATGTATAATTTTAAAAGGGTTTTTAAATTACTTATTTTTTTAAGTTTTATTTATTTTTTAAAAAAAATTTTTTTTCAACGTTTTTTATTTATTTTTGGGACAGAGAGAGACAGAGCATGAACGGGGAAGGGGCAGAGAGAGAGGGAGACACAGAATCGGAAACAGGCTCCAGGCTCCGAGCCATCAGCCCAGAGCCCGACGCGGGGCTCGAACTCACGGACCGCGAGATCGTGACCTGGCTGAAGTCGGACGCTTAACCAACTGCGCCACCCAGGCGCCCCTAAGTTTTATTTATTTTTGAGGGAGAGAGAGCACGTGCACAAGCAGGCGAGGGGCAGAGGGAGACACAGAATCCAAAGCAGGGTTCAGGCTCTGAGCTGTCAGCATAGAGCCTGACAGAGGGGCTGGAACTGTGAGATCATGACCTGAGTAGAAGTCTGGCACTCAACTGACTGAGTCACTCAGGCGCCCCAAAGTTACTTTTAAAATAAAAATATTTTTAAAAATGTAAAGAATAAAAGTGAAAAATGTATGGTTACTTTACTCATGCCCCACACCTGGAACAGACAGAAACACACATACACCTGCACACAGTTTCCAGATTGTAGTATCTGCAGGGAATGGTATGGATTGACCTAGGCCCTCCCTATGGAAAGGTGCAGTTCCCGAGAAGATCAGGTGAGATCAGGTGAGGGAACCATTGAGAGCTCACTGCAGAAGAGCCCCTAGGAGTGGCAGCTCTTGGGAAGTCTGAACAATACAAACCGAGGGCACCTGGGTGGCTCACCCAGTTGAGCATCCAACTTCGGCTCAGGTCATGATCTCACAGTTGGTAAGTTCGGCCCTGCATCGGGCTCTGTGCTGACAGCTCAGAGCCTGGGACCTGCTTCAGATTCTGTGTGTGCCTCTCTCTCTGCCCCTCCCCTGCTAGTGCTGTCTCCTTCTGTCTCTCAAAAATAAATAAACGTTGAAAAAAAAAAAAACAGAATGATATTGAGAGGAAGGATTAGGTGGCTGTGTTCTTGGGGGTGGAAGGGCTCTCTGGGCGCCCTAGATGGGAACAGCGTAGGCCCCACAAATCAGAAGAAACACAGGGGGAGGGTCAGGGACTCTGGGCCCTCTTCCCAACTATCCTTAATATGCAGAGTGATGATACCAGGAAAGATCAATCCTTCCTTGTTGTGGGACGCGCTATGGATTCAGTCATGTGTATGGGTTGAGTCCTGCCTCTATCATTTCTAACTATGTGACCTACTGTTGGTCACTTAACTTTTCTGAAACTCAATGTCCTCATTTGTGAACAAAGATAGCATATTAATAACTGAATCCTTTTTTTTTTAAACTATAATTTTTGGAGCTCCTTCTGTATGCTGGTCACTGAAAGAAAGGTGCTTTATATGTATGTAAATATAATTTAGTTCTTAAAAGAAGGTATTTTTATCCTAATTTTAGACATAAAGAAACAGATTCAGAGAAGTGATTATTTTTAAGTAATTGCTCTCCTCATTGTGGGGCTTGAACTCACAACCCCAAGATCAAGACTCACATGCTCTGCTGACTCAGCCAGCCAGGTGCCCCGAGAAGTGATTTTTTAAAAAACTATAGATGATAGGGGCGCCTGGGTGGTTCAGTCGGTTAAGCGGCCGACTTTGGCTCAGGTCATGATCTCGCGGTCTGTGAGTTCGAGCCCCGCGTCGGGCTCTGTGCTGACAGCTCAGAGCCTGGAGCCTGTTTCAGATTCTGGGTCTCCCTCTCTCTGACCCTCCCCCATTCATGCTCTGTCTCTCTCTGTCTCAAAAATAGATAAACGTTAAAAAATTAAAAAAAAAACTATAGATGATAGGTAACATTTATGTACTACTTACTATGCATGAAACACTATTCTTTTTTTTTTTTTTTAACTTTTTAAGCTTTATATCTGAGAAAGACAGAGACAGAGCATGAATGGGGGAGGAACAGAGAGAGAGGGAGACACAGAATCCGAAGCATGCTCCAGGCTCTGAGCTGTCAGCACACAGCCCATCACGGGGCTCAAACCCACAAGCTGCGAGATCATGACGGGAGCCAAAGTCAGATGCCCAGCCAACTGAGCCACCCAGGCGCCCCAGCATGAGACACTGTTCTGAGAAGTTACAACAATTGATAACAACTCTATAAGGTAGGTATATTAACATTATTCTCATTTTATATGGGAGGAAACTGAGGGATGGAGAGATTAAACTAGCCTAAGGTTCCACAGCTGGTGAATTGAGGAGCCAGGAATTGAAGGTAGGTAGCCTGGCTCTTAATCATGTTACATGTCAATCTTTCCTTCATAAAACTCTCCACTGGGTTTCCCACCTCACTAAAAATAAAATCCAACTTCCTTTTCTCTGGCTTGCAAGGGCATACTCAAAGTGGTCCAGGCATGATCTGACCTCATGTCCTATCATTCTCCCCCTTGTTCACTCTGCTTCAGCAGCACCAACTTCTCTTGGTTCCTAGATTTGTGGAGCACATTCCTGCCTCAGGGCCTTGGCATTCACTGTTCCTTCCGCCTGGAATGATCATCCCCCAGACCTTTGCATGGCTCATTCTCTCACTACAGCCAGATCTCTACTCAAACTTCACCCCCCTCAAAGAGATATTCCTATCTAAAATAAACATTCCTTTAATCCTGCTTAATCTTTCTTCACAGCACTTAGAATTCTCTGAAATTATGTGTTTGTTTGTTTATTTGTCTCTTCCACCAGAATGCAAGCACAGACTTGGTTGTCTTGTCCACTGCTAGATATTCAGTGCTCAGGTGTGGGACCCACCACACGATAGGCACCCAATATATAGTTGCTGAATAATTAGGTACATAAATGAACGAATATCCAAGGTGACACAATTTTAAATTTTTTAAAAATGTTTATTTATTTTTGAGAGAGGGAGAGACAAAGCACGAACAGGAAAGAGGCAGAGAGAGAGGGAGACGTAGAATCCGAAGCAGGCTCCAGGCTCCAAGCTGTCAGCACAGAGCCTGATGCGGGGCTCGAACTCATGAACTGTGAGATCATGACCTGAGCTGAAGTCAGATGCTTAACTGACTGAGCCACCCAGGTTCCCCCAAGGTCACACAATTGATTAGAGGCAAAGGCAGGACAACAAACTGAGTTGTCTGGTCCTGGAGGCTATGCTGTTAGCCATTGTGCTGTGCTAGACTGGCTCTGAGAGATGCTGGGAGGTTCAGATAGCATAATGAATGTGAAACCACATTGAAAATTGCTAAGTGCCTGAAAAAAAAAAACTGAGGATTATTATTATTATTATTATTACTCAGTTCACTGCTTACTCATCTGTGAAATGGGGATAATAATACTCTGGCCTGCCAACTTTAAGAGGCTGTTTTGTGGAGTGCCAATGAGATAATGGATGGGGAAACATAAAAGTTAAAGGCTCTACATGGTAGAAGGGACTGTACAGATTATTTCCATGCCAGTGGCTTCCCAAGGCTCCCATCCTCTACCTCGAGTTTGACATTAATATTGCTGACAGGAGTGGGGGAGGTAGGGGGACATGAGGGACCAAGGGACTCTGCGTCCCAATAATTAAACATGTTGGGACTGAAGCACTGCCAGCGGCAGCATCTGGTTGTAATTACCAGAGGGGACTGAAGTGATTAGTCACCTTTATAGTGAGAGCCAGGTCGGTCCCCTGGGTTTCTCCCTGGAGAGAGCCTTCTCAGCAAGCTCAGAGTCCCCTTTTCCTGCTCCCACCCCATTTCTGGAGTTCCCTGATCCTCAAACAATAGCCCCTGCTCTGAGACTCGTTCATGTCCCCAAAGTCCCAGCCCTGCTCTGAGACTCCCCCATGTCCCCAAAGTCCCAGTGCATTGGATGAGACCTTGACTGAAAGCCAAGAATACCAGAATTGCCCCCAACACTTTTTATTTCTTGTGTTTCTAGAGGCCAGGTTAGGATTCTTGGGTACAAAATGTATCAAAGCAGGAATTAGGCTTAAAAAGTAATTTAACCCTCCTGAACTTCAATTTCTTCACCTGCAAAATGTGGCTACCAGGAGCACCTTCATCACAGGATTATTGTGAAGATAAACAAGGTAAAAATACTGTGGACTACAAAGGCTAGAGTCTAGGGGTGCCTGGGTGGCTCAGTTGTTTAAGAGACCAACTCTTGATCTCAGGTCAGGTCTTGATCTCAGGGTCATGAGTTCAAGCCCCGTGTTGGGCTCCACACTGGGCATGAAGTCTACTTAAAAAAAAAAAAAAAAAAGCCTAGAGTCTAGTTTACTTGAGTACCTGCTCAATTAATAGTAGCTATTATTATTTGTCAGGTGCTAAGCTAATCACTTTTTATGATTAATTTAATCGTATCCCCACAAAAACCCTATGAAGTAAATACTGTAATGATCCTCATTTAGAGTTTCAGAGAGGTTTGGAAGCTTCCAAAAATCGCACAGCGCACTAAGCCATTGTGCAGAACCAGAATTCTAAACCAGGTGTGTTTGCCTCCAGGGCCCTTACTCTTTATCAAGCTGTGTACAGGGACATCTTAGTGGTTTGATTCATTCATCCGTTCATTTATTCACTCAATCAAGTTTACAAAGTGCCTAATAAGTAGCAAGATAGAATCCCTCCCTTTAAGGAACTCAGAGTCCAGCAGGGAAGGTGTGATATGTCCACAAGTAACCACACCTGGAAGTAGAAAATTATGGCTTTTGTATATAAAGGCCAGTGGAGATTTATTCATCTATATAACACACACTAAGAATCTGCTATGTACTGAACACTATGCCCAGCACTGGGAATAAGTGAAAGATAAATATGGCACAATCTAATCATAATCTAATGGGGTAGACAGAAATTTAAATACGTTATTACAGTTGTAAGGAATTAAGTTGTGATTTTAAAAGTAGGAAAAAAGTAAATGGGCACCTGGGTAGCTCAGTCAGTTAAGTGTCTGACTCTTGATTTTGGCTCCAGTCATGATCTCACAGTTTTATGAGTTCAAACCCCGTGTTGGGCTCTGTGCTGGCCATGGGAGCCTGCTTGGGATTCTCCCTCTCTCTCTGCCCTTCACCCCACTCATGCTCTCTCTATCTCTCTCAAAATAAATAAATAAACTTTAAGAAATGTGCAAAAAGTACATAAATAGAGTAGAAGAAATGAGTTGTGTTCGAGACAGGGGACAGAGGCAGAACTGGGTAACCTCTGAGCCACCAAAGCAGAAAGGAGCACAGAAAATGTGTGATGACAATTCAGGAGCATGTATTTTCTGGTGGATGAGGGAAGGCTTCATGGAGGAGAGGGCACATGAGCTGGCACTTTTCAACAGGTAAGTTTTAGAGGGGAAGAGTTGGAACAGAGATGTCCTGGAGACCTAGAAGCCAGTTATCAGGTAATTATAGTAGGACAGGCGGCGAGGAGAACAGAAATAGTGAGGTAATTGGGGGATGGAGAGGAGGGAGGAGTGTTAAGGATAACTGCTTAAATGGGGACAAGTCAAAGGGGGAGCGAAGTGTTGTGAATCTGGGTAATTAGAGGGATAGTAATGAATCCAGCTCTTCCTGAAAGCTCCCCCAAAAGGGTGATGGTGCCTTGGCCTTCTGAGATGGGGAGGTAGAGCTCTACTGGGTGTTCTGACCCAGGACCACCTCATGAAGCTTGAAATGGCCAAGTCATGCTGCTGTGCTCTGAAGATCATAGAGGACCTGGGAGCATCACCGTGAAAAGGCTGGTCGGGCACCTGCACACCCCAGCCCAGTTTCATCTTTCCTTCATGAAACACTCCATGTGCTTCTACTCTGTGCCAGGTGGTGCTGGGAAACCAATCTGGGTGACCTTACGGTGCAAACAGATCTCCATTAGGCAGGCTCAAAAAATCTCATATTAAGAAGGAGGATTTCCTGGGGCCTCTGGATGGGTCAGTCTGTTAAGCATCTGACTCTTGATTTCAGCTCAGGTAGTGGTCTCACAGTTTGTGAGATTGAGCCAGGAGTCAGGTTCCACACTGGCAGCACGGAGCCTGCTTGGGATTCTCTCTCTCTCTCTCTGTCTCTCTCTCTCTCTCTGTCTCTCTCAAAATGATTTTAAAAAAAGAAGCTTTCCTGATTACTACTTCTACACTGCTTCTTACAGTGTGACAAAGTGTTATAGAGAAACATACAGGAAGGGGTAGTTGGCTCTGCCTGGGGATCAGGGAAGGCTTCCCCGAGGAGGTGAATTTTCAGCTGAAGCTTTCAGATTGAGGAGGACCTCCTTCAGTTGTGGGAGTTGATATTTCAGGTGAAGGGAACAGCTCTCCCCCATGAGTCCTGCTGGAATTCAGACTTCTCCCAGAGCTACCAAAAAAACATCATGCGGGAAATAATTTTTCCAGTCTCCTGCAGGGGTCGTTGCTGCCCCAGGCTGAGGCTGCCACCTCTCGACTGCCCCAGTTCTTTCCAACAGAACTCAGAGTCTGTCTTTGCTGGGGTAGTAGTGAGGTACACTCTGGACCTGCTTCCATCGAAGGAGTGGGCTCAGGGGTAGCAGTCCCCCCTGAAGCCTGAAGAAATCATCTGAGCTCTGTCAATGGCACTTGGGGGGAGGGGTGTAGTAGGTACAGATATTTTTCTGTCTCTGGGTCACCACAAGTTTATTAAAATAAAGCAACTGTGGGTAAATGCTGCCATCTGTGCTGCCCCCCCCCAACAAATCAGGCCCCAGACTAGACGCAGGGGTTGAAGCTGCTTTAAAACACCCCAAGGACTTAACTGAAAACCCACACTCCCCATGCTTCTGGGGCTTAAGATCTTGAGCTCATTCCTCAGTATCTCTCCTCAGGAAGGTGGGGTGGGCTGCCCCGTGAGGTGGAGGTGAAGACCCCTGAGTCTGCTCCACAGACTGAGAGGCCCCCTAAGCCTAGAGCCCTGCTGCGGGGCTCTGTGCCAAGAGCCCCCGTGAGCCATGGCCTCGAAAGGGCAGCGGTGATTTTTTTCACATAAATATATCGCACTTAAATGAGTTTAGACAGCATGACATCAGAGAGTAATTAAATTGGTTTGGGTTGGAATTCCGTTTCCAATTCCTGAGTTCAGGTTTGTAAAAGATTTTTCTGAGCACCTGCAGGCGTATGTGTGTGTGTGTGTGTGTGTTGTGTGTGTGTGTGTGTAAAGTATTTTCACTGGAAAGGATTCAAAACTTAAAAAAAAAAAAAAAAAACTGGAGCACACAGGCAGCATTACGCCATTCTTCCTTCTTGGAAAAATCCCTCAGCCTTATACAAGCCTCCTTCAAGCCCTCAGTCAGTTGTGCAGGAGAAAGGGGGCGGTCGGCTTTCTCCTTTCAAGAACGAGTTATTTTCAGCTGCTGACTGGAGACGGTGCACGTCTGGATACGAGAGCATTTCCACTATGGGATTGGATACAAACACACACCCGGCAGACTTAAAGAGTCTCAGACTGAGGAGAAAGCCTTTCCTTCTGCTGCTACTGCTGCTGCCGCTGCTTTTGAGGGTCCATTCCTTTCATGGTTTTTCCTGCCAAACCAGAGGCACCTTCGCTCCTGCCGCCGTTCTCTTTGGTGTCATTCAGCGGCTGGCCAGAGGATGAGACTCCCCAAACTCCTCACTTTCTTGCTTTGGCACCTGGCTTGGCTGGACCTGGAATTCATCTGCACTGTGTTGGGTGCCCCTGACTTGGGCCAGAGACCCCAGGGGGCCAGGCCAGGATTGGCCAAAGCAGAAGCCAAGGAGAGGCCCCCTCTGGCCCGGAGCATCTTTAGGCCAGGGGGTCACAGCTATGGTGGGGGGGCCACCAATGCCAGGGCAAAGGGGGGCACCGGGCAGACAGCAGGCCTGACACAGCCCAAGAAGGATGAACCCAAAAAGCTGCCCCCCAGATCGGGTGGCCCTGAACCCAAGCCAGGACACCCTTCCCAGACAAGGCAGGCTGCAACGCGGACTGTGACCCCAAAAGGACAGCTTCCTGGGGGTAAGTCACCCCCAAAGGCAGGATCTGTCCCCAGCCCCTTCCTGCTGAAGAAGGCCAGGGAGACTGGGCCCCCTCAAGAGCCCAAGGAGCCGTTCCGCCCGCCCCCCATCACACCCCACGAGTACATGCTCTCGCTGTACAGGACGCTGTCCGATGCTGACAGAAAGGGAGGCAACAGCAGCGTGAAGTTGGAGGCTGGCCTGGCCAACACCATCACCAGCTTTATTGACAAAGGGCAAGGTGAGGGGGTGGGGGGGGGCAGGGGCACGGCTGAGAGGGAGGGGCATCTGCATGCGTGGAGGGGCCTTTCAGAGCCCTGACACTGCACCGGTGGGAGATAGCACATGCATCGGCCTGGGGTAGTATCTGGGACTGACCCCCCACGTACCGGGTCTGAGGCTGCTGGCAAGTCAGAGCCAATCCCTGCAAGGTGCAGAGGGGGTTACTGAAGCCCAGAGAGGGGACAAGAACTGCCAGTTGGTGGCAGAGTCGGGGACCACACTCTAAGACTCTTACCAGGCCATGCTCTGTTCCTATGTGGGCTAGCCAGACTTTCCAGGCTCCAGAGGTTTGTAGGTTTTTTCAGATGGCAGAGAGAGAGATTAATCTCTAGAAACCCGTGGTTCGGCAAATCTGCCTTCAAGCTAGGGGGCAGAGGAGGCAGGATAGGTGAAGACAGCAAATGAGGTATCTGGGAGTCATGGAACGACATTTAAATGTATGATGTGGGGGGTGCAACAGACTTAGGGTCTTAACTCACAATGTGACCTTGAGGGAGTCCCTTTTCTCTTTGGTGTCTCAGTTTCCCCATCTGTACAACTATATGGGTATTGGACTGGGTGATTTCTTCCTTTCTTTTTTTTTTTTTTTTAAGTTTATTTATAGGGGGTGGGGGGCAGAGAGAAAAGGTGAGAGAGAGAATCCCAAGCAGGCTCTGCACTGCTAGTGCAGAGCCTGATGCGGGGCTCGAACTTACAAACCGTGAGATCATGACCCTCTGAGCTGAAACCGAGAGTTGGATGCTTAACCGTCTGAGCCACTCAGGCACCCCAAGACTGGGTGATTTCTGAGAGCCATTCAAATATGAACACTTTGTGTCCTGTCCTAAACACATCATTTTTATCATCAGCCCAGGAGGGTATCTGTTCCCTTCACTTCTCCTTATGCTCGGTTAGCATTACTGTTTTGGCGTTTCCCTCTCCACTTGCTGTGTGATCTCAGCAAGTCCCTTCCCCTCTCAGAGCCTCAGTTTCTCCGTAAGTGTGAAAAGAGAGATGGATTACTTATTGCCATGGTTGCTTGCAGTTCATATGCTCTGGTTCTGTGAGTCTTAAGACTTTGCTGGCAGGGTGGGGGAGGGGTCAGATATTGGGAGAGGCTCCTCATTAGAGCCAGCCGGCCAGGCCGGTGGGGGAATGACAGGGTGGGAGGAAGCAGGAGGCAGCAGGTCTGGCTGGGGTGGGGGAGGTGGCCTGGCCGCCTGCCCAGCCGGGGAAAGCTGTGACCCCTTGGGGGCTCATAAAATAAGTCCTTGTGTCCCCCAGCTCTAAGGGAACTTGCAGAGGGGGAGATGGGGAGTTTAAAGGCCTAATTAGTCACCTTCTAGAGCAATGTATGAATGCTTCCCAATGGCAAATTGGTATTTAGGAAAGAGAGTATGCTGATTCAGACACACGGCAGTTTCTCGTACACACACAGCCGTATGTTTATACATATACGCTGAATCACACACACACGTATGCATGTGAACACACACCTTCTTACATGTACACACGGAACCTTCTTACAGATACACATATATACGCAAGCACAATCACACGTGCACATGTCACTCACGTATACTTTACCTTTCATATTCACATATAAACCCAATCATACACACACACACACACACACACATGCACAAACTGTCACTTACACACATGCTCATATACCCAGCATGGTAAGACATGTACACACCAAAATCATTAGACTAGGAAGCAAGGGAAATTGGATTGTAACTTTATCATTAACTACCTGCAAATTTACACAAGTCACTTTTCCCTCTCTGTGCCTCATCTGTAAAATGAGAACACCAAGATCTTCTTTAAGGTATAGTGGAAGCAGTTCAGGATTCAGTATAAAAAGTTCTAGACTAGGGGCACCCAGGTGGCTCAGTCGGTTAAGCGTCCGACTTCAGCTCAGGTCATGATCTCACAGTTCATGAGTTCAAGCCCGCATCAGGCTCTGTGCTGACAGCTCGGAGCCTGGAGCCTGGAGCCTGCTTTAGATTCTGTGTTTCCCTCTTTCTCTGCCCTCCCCTGCTCATGCTCTGTCTCTCTGTCTCTCAAAAATAAAAATAAGCATTAAAAAAAAAAAGTTCTAGAGTTCCAGCTCTGCTTTTTCCTAGCTGGGTGATCTTGGGCAAGTCACCTAATTTCTCTGAGCCTCAGGTTCCTCCTCTGGAAAATAGGGCTAATTATAATACCCACCCCACCTATCTCTCCAATGAGATATCATATAAAATAATAGATGGGAGAAGGACAGCTAGAGGCATCTCTGATACGCATTGTCTTTGACACAAACACCCAGAATCTTTCAAATCACCACAGCCACAGTTACAGATGAACAACCCTTGTTTATTTTGGTAGGCTGTTTCAGAAGCTCCCTTATTTTGAAAAAGCCTCTTGTGGTTTGGGTCTTGGCCTCTGTCAGAGTCGGGGAGAGGTTAAAGAAAGCTATCTCCAGAGGGGAGAGAGCTGTGGCCCTTCCCTGAGGCCTCGAGGTGACTGGCTCCCTTGGTGAGGTTGCAGGGAATGACTTCTGGGTGTTCTCTCTAGATGACCGAGGTCCTGTGGTCAGAAAGCAGAGGTACGTGTTTGACATTAGTGCCCTGGAGAAGGATGGGCTGCTAGGGGCCGAGCTGCGGATCTTGCGGAAGAAGCCCTCAGACGCGGCCAAGCCAGTGGCCCCCGGCATCAGGCGGGCTGCCCAGCTGAAGCTGTCCAGCTGCCCCAGCGGCCGGCAGCCGGCAGCCTTGCTGGATGTGCGCTCCGTGCCAGGCCTGGACGGATCTGGCTGGGAGGTGTTCGACATCTGGAAGCTCTTCCGAAACTTTAAGAACTCAGCCCAGCTGTGCCTGGAGCTGGAGGCCTGGGAACGGGGCCGGGCCATGGACCTCCGTGGCCTGGGCTTCGACCGGGCTGCCAGGCAGGTCCACGAGAAGGCCCTGTTCCTGGTATTTGGTCGCACCAAGAAACGGGACCTGTTCTTTAATGAGATTAAGGCCCGCTCCGGCCAGGATGATAAGACTGTGTATGAGTACCTGTTCAGCCAGCGACGAAAAAGGCGGGCCCCACTGGCCACGGGCCAGGGCAAACGGCCCAGCAAGAACCCCAAGGCCCGCTGCAGTCGGAAGGCACTGCATGTCAACTTCAAGGACATGGGCTGGGATGACTGGATCATCGCGCCCCTTGAGTATGAGGCCTTCCACTGTGAAGGGCTATGTGAGTTCCCCTTGCGCTCCCATCTGGAGCCCACGAACCATGCAGTCATCCAGACCCTGATGAACTCCATGGACCCCGAGTCCACGCCACCGACCTGCTGTGTGCCCACACGACTGAGTCCCATCAGCATCCTCTTCATTGACTCTGCCAACAACGTGGTCTATAAGCAGTATGAGGACATGGTTGTGGAGTCTTGTGGCTGCAGGTAGCAGCACTAGCCTTCTGTCTTCCTGGCTGGCACATCCAGGATGCTGGTCACAAGAGCCCCTCCCTGCACTCCCAGAATCAGAGAAGTCGGGAAAATACAGCCAGGACGTCTACACAGCCTGCACGAAAGGGGATTCCAACAGCCTTGCTCTTACTCTCTGAGTGGGACTGGGTTAGAGATTCCTTTCTAGCCACAAGTCCCCTTGTCTGAGGATTTCTGCCCTTCTGCTGCTCTGACTGCCGGGACAGACCCAGGGAGACAGACTGAATGGGACTGAGACCCAGGAGATGTTGTTTTCCCCTGAGACCCAGCCCACAACTTCTCCTTACTTGGGCCTTGTTGGCTTCTGGACTCTCCAGGGAGGGATCCTCTTGGGAAAGCCACACCTGCCATCCCCACCTTGAATCACCATTGTGCCTGGTGACTTTCTGCCCCTGGGGCAGATGAGATGCTGATTGGGCAGGGGTGGGCAAGACGGGAGAGGGCTCGGGCAGGGGTGAGGAGTGTGAGGCTGTTAGACTGTTAGATTAAAATGTACATTGATGAGATAAAAAGCAAAACTGTTACTAAAACGGTGCCAAATTTCTTGTTTACTCCAGGGGACCCAGTGAGCTCCTCAAAGCATGACTGACCCACGGAGGGGAGGTGGGTTGCCTGAAGCAAATCAGGACAGACAGTACAAGCTGAGTAGGGCCAATGCTACCTCTAACCCCACTCCCGTTCCTTCCAAAGGCCTTTTGGTCTGGATCTCTATCTGCTTCTCTGGGGTCTGGCAACAGACTTAGGTTTTCTTTTTGACATTCCTCAATCAAGCTTATTGTCTCCTAAATGGAACCCTACATGGGGGGGGGGGGAATTGGGGGTTTCATTTCCTCTAAAATCATCCCCACCTCATTCACTACCTGCCCCCCTCCCCATATACTCACAGAATCCACTGGCCACCATTTAGAGGGCCCTCTACCTTTCTGTGGGGAACCTGGGCTGCCAGAGATCTCCTCCCCTGTTGAGGCATCTTCTTTTTGCCACTGACCACTGTTTTCTTGAATGATCTTCTGTAGCTCCACTACCCTTCAGCTTAGCACCTTTATCACTCCTCCCCGCTCATCCATCACTTACTACCCATCACCCCAGCTCCAGAAACAGAGCTGGAGTCCTTCCCCTTTACATTTTATATTATACAAGTACATAATTATACATTTGATAAGCAACCTCCCCACTAACCTTAGGCAGACCAATGCCAGACACATCCTGACGTTTCCTGCTTGGGGCTTGGCCCAGAGTAAATGCCCACTTCTCTGTATCCACTAGAATTCTTAGTTGGGGGCATGAGGCATGAATGCTTGGGAGGGGAACACAGCCCTCTGGTAGGGGAATTTGGGCACCTAAGTCCTCTTTCTAAGGGCTTAGGACCAGGCTCTGCCTGGCCAAAGAGAGGGAAGACTAAGAGAAGGGAGTCTAGGCCTCCCCTTCCCACCCAGGGGGCCCCAACATTTTCCCCATCTCTCTCCAGCTGGGTCTTTGATTCCCAGGGCTCCTAGCCAAAGCTGTTTCAACAGTAAGGATTCCTGCCCAGCTACGGGCAGATCTTGTGTCCCTTCCCTCTAGGCCCAAAACCTGTGTTGTCAGGACCTGAAACAAGAGCCCGGTGCAGGGGGCAGCCTACCTTTGAGCTGCCTCCCTGGCTTGGAGGCCATTACCTGTCCCTGAGGGGCCAGTCTGAACCTGGAACCTAGCCCTCCCTGGCCAGGCTTCGTTGTGTTTGGCTGGTGGCAGGCCTTCGAGCTCTGGCAGTAAACAAAGGAGCTGCCACAGCAGACAGAGTTCTGGTGTGAAAGAGGAGAGTGAGCCTGGAGGCAGTGCTGGAGAGGCCAACCCGTAGGTTGTGGACACAGGGAGAGCAGTGTAGAAGCAGGGTGGCTGGAAACCCAAGGGCAGAGAGGCAGAGGACGGAGGGGTCACAGGTGGGGCTGGCTCCTACACGCACTGATTTTCTGGGCTGTGTGTCCCTACTTTCTTGGAAAGTCTGACAGACTGGAGTGGCACACTGCCTGAGCCCTGTCAGAGAGCTTCCTGTCATCTCAGCCTCTGTGTTCTTCCTGCTGAAGGCCCGGGCACTGAATCGACTGTTGTGGTCTGGCTTGGTACCTAGGAGCTTCCTTTCCCACCTCAACCTGCTCTAGAACTTGCTTTCACAAAAGAGCCACTCAGACTGTGTACCCTCCCCCTTTCCTCCCCAGACTATGGGGATCCAATCAGATCAGTGTGGGGTACAAGCCCTTCCATGCTAGCCATCCCATCAGCTGCCTCCTTGGACAATTATCTTCACCAGGCATCCACCTCCAGTGCCAGTCAGAACAAGTTGCATACTTGTATAGGACACTTCTGTGCAGAAGGGCACAAGGTTTGTATCATTCTTCAGGGTTCACAAACAGGCTCTCAGCTGAGGTTCACAAACATGCTCACGGCTCTGAAGGGCTCAAAAGGCAGCCCAGTTTCAAATTTCAGATCTGTCACTTAGAGTTAGAGGCCTTGGGCAAGTAACTTAATTCCATGAACCTTGGTTTCCTCATTTGTTGGGGGGGGGGAGGGTGGGAGAGGGGGAAGGGGTAGACAATATGCTTATTTCATAAGGCTAACTGGGGAGGATATGAAGGACACTCAACACAATGGCCCCACAGAGGTAGCACTCGATAAATATTAACTGCTATCATTATTGTGCCTCCAACAGTCCTGTGAAGCAAGCAGGGCAAGGACTATTACTCTCCATTTTTATAGATGAGGAAGCTGAAACCCAGAGAGGTGACTGCAGGCCTCCTGCATGTCTCAGTATTCTTTGTACCATTCTTGCTACTTCTCTGACCCCCCAATTCCACTGACTCCAGTCCTGGCAAGTAGTCAAATTACCTGCCTAGAGCTTACCTTCCTGTTCCTAAAAGCTTCTCCTTGGAGGCACACGGCATGTTAGTTTCTGGGGAGAAATAGCTAAGCATATAGGTTAGGGCAGGAAAGATGAGAGGCCCATAGGGGTGGAAAGAGGTGAGGCTCCTAGTGCTCTGATGCTGCCTCTTAGTCCTTTCCACCTCTCTATGTCCCAGGCCCATAAGCAGGAGAATCTGCTTTTCTAGGACTTGGAACACACAACTTTGGGAAGGCTCTCAGACTTCATTTTGATTCCACAACTAGTTCTTTGGATCTGTATACACACATAAGGAAACAGAGTAAGAAAGGCTTAGTCACATACGCTTGGGAGTCGAGTGGATCTGGGTTTCAGTTCCAGTTCTAACACTTGCCGGCTGACCCTCTCTAAGCCTTGATCTCTCTGTCTGTAAAAGAGGGATAATAATATCAAATTTAATGGGCTTGGGATTTGGGAGAGGGGTTATTTATTCATTCCATCAACCTTTGATCCATTCGTTCATTCCTTAATGAGTAAATATTTATTGAGGGTCTACTATGACCCAGATGCTGTGCTGAGCGTTGGGATAATAATAACAACCACAACTGTAAATGTTTATCAAGGGCTTATTATGTGCCAGGTACTGTGCTTAGCACTTTATCTGGATTCTCTTATCTTTCCATGACCATGTCCTCAAGTTCCATGAAAGAATGAAAGAGAAAATAAAGATCCTGAAGGATGCTAGGATGATAACATAATAGGCTGAATCAAAGGAGATGAAATAAAATGAGAATTAAAATTATTTAATATTTGTGTATTTATTAATATATATAATGTAAACATATAAAATTACCCATCAGAATGCATGAAACCCAGCATACAAGTACAGGATGTAAAAAAAAAATGTGATTTCACAACTTCAGATGGGAAAGAGATAGTGTTACAGGTAGCTCTGAACTGAGTTGAATCAACTGAATATAATGTGGATGCTTCAATGAAAATATAAGTGTGGGCTTCATTAATAAACATGTAATATACAAACCCAAGGAAGCTTTGGTTCTGCTCTGTGAGGCAGGACTTGGGAAGTGTTGGGATGGAGAGAGTAAGGGAGAAGCAAAGTCAAGGATGAATCCTATGGGTTTTTTTGCTTGGGCAACTGGGTAGAAGGTGTGCCATATAACAACAAAAGAGAACACAGAAGGAGGAACAGATTTTGAGAGGAAGATGATGAGGTCAGTTTTGGACATGTCAGGTTTTAAGAACTCTTAAGACATTAACTTTAAATAGGAAAAGCAGAATTCTTTCATGAAATGATACAAGGAAGAAAGGATCCATGCACAGGATAAAAGCAGGTTTGTTGGTTGTGTGGTGGGAAGTCAAGTTTCATTCTGATGGCTTCTAATTTCTTTTTTTTTTTAATTTTTAAATGTTTATTTTTGAGAGAGAAAGAGAGAGAGACAGAGCACAAGCGGGGGGGGGGGGGGCAGAGAGAGAGACAGAATCCGAAGCAGGCTCTAGGCTCTGGGCTGTCAGCACAGAGTCCGATGTGGGGCTCAAACTCACAGACTACGAGATCATGACCTGAGCCAAAGTCGGACGCTCAACTGACTGAGCCACCCAGGTGCCCCTGATGGCTTCTAATTTCTATTTTCTCTGTGAAATAGGAGATCAGGCCATCTGTTCAGAGAGGTCAGAGTCAAGGTTTGAAGAATGTAGAATGTAGAAAAGGTTCTTATTATGGGTTTAATTGTATCGTTCAAAAAGGTATGTTAAAGCCCTAACCCTCATACTTGTGACTATGACCTTATTTGGCAAAAGGGTCTTTGCAGAAGGTGAGGTCGTTAGGCTGGGCCCAATATGACTGGAGTTCTTAGAAGAGAAGAGACACAGAGACTGATAGATAGGGAGAAGATCGTGTGATGACAGATGAAGAGATTGGAGTTATGCAACAGTAAACTAAGAAACATCAAGGATTGCAGGCAATTGCCAGAAGCTAGGAAAAACCAAGGAGAGGTCCTCCCCTAGAGCCTTCAGATAGAGCATGGTCCTGCCAACATTTTGATTTTGGACTTCTAGCCTCCAGAACTGTGAAACAATACGTTTCCATTGTTTTAAACCACCTGGTTTGTGTTTATGTTGTTGTTGTTGTTGTTGTTGTTGTTGTTGTTGTTATTGTTGCCATGGTAGCCCCAGGAAATTAATATAGTTATAAATAGCAGTTCTGGAGATAGCAAGCCTAGTTGAGCATAACAGAGGTTGGATACCATATCTGGTGGTACTAATAAGCCCTTTGCATGATTTTCTTCAATAGTAGTCAATAATTTGGATGCAGGCATGGAATAAATGAACAATTACAGGGTTGGAGTCTTTCTAGATGAACAGGATAGAAGGACGTTTGAGCAAGGGAGTCGATATTGGTAAGAGAACAATTAAAGTGATAGACCATACGGTCTGAGCTAGATAGAAGTATAGAGAGGAGAGGGTTGACAGACTATAAAGAAAGAAGATAAAGCCTGGAGGTCTCATTGGGGTAAAATGACAGTTTATTAGAAGTGATAACTGAAAACTGAAAGAATAGGATGGTGAGAACACAGAATGGCATAAATGAAAAATTTCAGAATTAAAATGATTCCAGTGATAAAGTCCAGGAATCGTCCATGGGAGTGGGCGGCTGGACACTTCATAAAAATGGAACTATAATCATATAATATGTAGCCTCTTGTGATTGACTTTTTCATTTAGCATGCTTTCCAGGGTCATCCATATTGTAGCACTTATCAGTATTTCATTCCTTTTTATTGCTGAATAACAATCCATTTTCTGAATATGCCACATTTTATTTATCTATTCATCAGTTAATGAATATTTAGGTTGTTTCCAGTTTGGGGCTATTATGAATAATGCAGTGATGAACATTCATGTACAAGTTTTTGTGTGGACATATGTTTTAATTTTGACCTAGGAATTGAACTAGTGGGTTATATGGTAATTCTGTGTTTTCATTCCAAAGAACAGCCAACCAGACTTTTCCAGAACAGCTGTACCATTTTACGTTTCCATCAGTAATGTACGAGGGATCAAGTTTTTCCACATCCTTGCTAGCAATTTGTATTATATGTCTGCTTGGTTATAAGGCATCTAGTGGATATGAGAAGTGATATCTCATTGCATGTGTGTGTGTGTGTGTGTGTGTGTGTGTGTACATGTATGTATATTGTTTATATTTCCCTAATGACTGTTGATGATCATCTTTTCATTAGCCTATTGACCATTTGTATACCTTCTTTAGAGAAATGTCCATTCAAATCCTTTGCCCATTTTTAATTGAGTGTTTATTTATTTTTTATGGAGTTGTAGAGTTCTTTATATATTCTAGGTACAAATCCCTTATCTGATATTTGATTTGCAAATAATTTCTCCCATTCTGTATCTTTTTACTTTCTTTTTTCTTTTTTTTTTTTTTGAAGTTTATTTATTGGGGCACCTCAGTTGGTTAAGCGTCTGACTCTTGGTTTTGTCTCAGGTCATGATCTCATGGTGGTTCATGAGTTCAAGCCCCGCATCAGACTCTGCACTGATGGTTTGGAGTCTGCTTGGGAGTCTCTCTCTCCCTCTCTTTCTGCTTTTCTCCTTCTCTTTCTCTCTCTCTCCCTCAAATAAATAAACTTAAAAAAAAGTTATTTTGATAGAGAGCACAAATGGGGGAGAGGCAGAGACAGAGAAAGAGAGAGACAGAGAGAGATAGAGAGAGAGAGGGAGAGAGAGAGTATCCCAAGCAAGCTTGAGAGAAGCTCAATGTGGGGCTCAAACTCACAAACTGGGAGATCATGACCTGAGCCGAACGCTTAACCAACAGAACCACCCAGGTGCCCCTCTTCGTTTTTTTTTAAAGTTTATTTTTTATTTTCAGAGACAGAGTGTGTGTGTGTGAGTGTGGCTGTTGGGGAGGGGCAGAGAGACAGAGAGGGAGAGAGAGAATCCCAAGCAGGCTCCATGCTGATAGTGTGAAGCCTAAGCAGGGGTCTAATTCAAATCATGAGATCATGACCGAAGCTGAAATCAAGAGTCAGAGGCTTAACTGATTGAGCCACCCAGGTGCCCCTTTACTTTCTTGATGGTATTATATATATATATATATATTTTTTTTAAATTTTTTTTCAATGTTTATTTATTTTTGGGACAGAGAGAGACAGAGCATGAACGGGGGAGGGGTAGAGAGAGAGGGAGACACAGAATCGGAAACAGGCTCCAGGCTCCGAGCCATCAGCCCAGAGCCTGATGCGGGGCTCGAACTCACGGACCGCGAGATCGTGACCTGGCTGAAGTCGGACGCTTAACCGACTGCGCCACCCAGGCGCCCCTATATATTTTTTTTAAATATTTTTTTTAACGTTTATTTACTTTTGAGACAGAGACAGAGCATGAACAGGGGAGGGTCAGAGAGAGAGGGAGACACAGAATCCGAAACAGGCTCCAGGCTCTGAGTTGTCAGCACAGAGCCCGACGCGGGGCTCAAACTCACAGACCATGAGATCATGACCTGAGCCGATGTCGGACGCTTAACCGACTGAGCCACCCAGGCGCCCCTCTTGATGGTATTTTGTAACACAAAATTTTATATTTTTATGCAGTCCAATTTATTTTTCTTTTGTTATCCATGTTTTTGATACTGTATTTGAGAAGGTTTTATTGAACACAAGATCATGAAAATTTACCTTAACGTTGTATTTTCTAAGAGTTTTATAGTTTAGCTTTTACATTTAGGTCTATGATCCATTTTGAGTTAATTTTCCATATGGTGTGGGATAGGAGTCCAACTTCATTCTTTTGCGGTTTTTTTTTTTTTAATTGCAAATATGTAGGGGTGCCTGGGTGGCTCAGCCGGTTAAGCATCCGACTTTGGCTTAGGTCATGATCTCGCTGTCCGTGAGTTCGAGCCCCGCGTCGGGCTCTGTGCTGACAGCTCAGAGCCTGGAGCCTGTTTCAGATTTTGTGTTTCCCTCTCTCTCTCACCCTCCCCTGTTCATGCTGTCTCAAAAATAAATAAAACGTTAAAAAAAAAATTAAATTGCAAATATGTATTACACCCCTCCCCCAACTATAATATCCTTGAGGGCAAGGGCTAAGTTCTAGTTCCTTGTATTTTCTTTTTTTTTAAATTAAACTATTTATTTTGAGAGAGAAAGAGAAAGAGAGAGAGAGAGAGAGTGTGTGTGAGAGTGCATATATGTCAGTGGGGGAGGGGCAGAGTGAGAGGGAGAGAGAGAATCCCAAGCAGGTTCCTCACTGTCAGCATGGAGCACAACTCGGGGCTTGAGGGCTTGAACTCATGAACCATGAGATCATGACCCGAGCTGAAATCAGGAGTTGGTTGCTTAACTGACTGAGTCACCCGGGTGCCCCATAGTTCTTTGCATTGTCCATAAAACCAATGAGTAAATTTTTTGTGTGGAATACAGTTGTGAGAGTGGCACGAATGTTTTTATTTCTTTTCTTTTCTTTTCTTTTCTTTTCTTTTCTTTTCTTTTCTTTTCTTTTCTTATTTTTTAAATGTTTATTTTGAGAGAGAGTGAGTGACAGAGCGCATACACACCAGTGGGGGAGGAGCAGAGACAGAGAGAGAGGGAGAGACAGAATCTCAAGCAGGCCCAGTGCTGTCACGGCAGAACTGTGAGATTATGACCTGAGCCGAAATCAACAGTCGGATGCTTAACCAATTGAGCCACCGAGGTGCCTCAAATGTCTGAACTTCAATGTGGAGCCTCTAAGGGCAAGCATGGGGATCCCGAGGGGTGGAAGCAGTACAGAGGAAGATGAAACATAGAGAGGGAGAGGGAGCTTTGGTAGAACAATGGAGATTGCTGAGGCTTCAGCCCGAGGGTTTAGGATGCAAGTTGCTGGCAAGCGCTGGCAGTGGAAAGCAGCTAAGCAGCCCTGGGGAGTTGAGACCAAGGAGCAGGGGTGGAGTGCTGTGAAGGGCCTTATGGAACCCTGCAATCTCCATGGGTTCCAAGTTAGATAAACTTGTCCATACCCTCAGCCTGTTCCCAGAAAGTTCCTTCTACTTTCTGTCCTAACTGAAACTTGGCCTTCCTCTTTGAATATTATTTCCCCTGTAGCTTTCCTTCTCTGGGAGGGTGCTTGTCACTCTGTGTGTGTTAAGACTGACAGTTGAGTTTTCAACCACTTGCTTTCCAAGACTACCTTCAATCCATTACCCCTCTACCTGCTGCTCCTTCATGGCTCGTGCTATATGTTCACACTACTTCCACACTCATGGACACTCTCTGTTTATCGTAGACTTTGGCTTCAGACATAGAATATGCCTCTTCATTCCAAATCCAAGCATCATCCTAGGTAACCTCCAGGTCTGTATAGATGACGCCTAAAACGTAGGCCCTCAATTCTTTGCAGGCCTCCACCCCAGGGATTTTAACCTCTCCTTTACTTTAGCCACTTTCTTCCACAGTCACCCCCTGCATTTGGTCATCACTCAGAACAATTCTTACCCTAAAACTTTAAATTAAAAAAATTTCCAGGTGCCTGGGTGGCTCAGTCAGTGAGTGTCTGATTCTTGATTTTGGGTCAGGTCGTGACCCCAGAGTTGTGGGACTGAGCTCCACAATGGGTTGCCTGCTAAGCATGGAGCCAGCTTGAGACTCTCTCTCCCTCTTTCTGTGTCCCCTACCCTGCTCGCGTGTGCTCTCTGTTTCTCTAAAAATAAATAAATAAATAAATAATCTCACTGCTGCAACTTCTTATCCTTTAACCTCTCACTGAGTTTTCTCATTACATTTTTCTTTTACTCATTTGTCTCTTCTTCTTTCCTAACAGCTTCTTTGTCTCTATAAATCCTTCACTATACAGATTTCCTGGCCTATCACCTGAACCTTTTTCTTGACAATATCATTATTTTCTTTGTGCTGATGATATGCATTCCATGACCTGGAAAAACCTTAATCCTTTATTGAATCCAACTATCAGCTCTCTCCTCTGCTATTCCCAGGCTGGCAGATGATTTTGAAGAAAAATCACACAGAGGTACGTTGGTGCTATGAAAATTTTTGCTCTTAAATGTACAAGAATATTCACAGAACATTCATAAGAACAACAACAACAAAAAGGAAACAAATACCTGTCAACTGTATCATATGATAGAACAGCTAATAAAAGGAAATGAACTGGATATATATAGAGCAACATATATAGAATAAAAAGACAACTGTTGAGTGAAAAAAAGGAAACAGCAAAATAAAACATAAGAATGCCGTCAGTTAAGTTAAAAAAAAAAAAAAGAAAATCCACACCAGCCAGAATGACATATTTTCCAAGGAAATACATATATGTATGTGAAAGCATTAAAAAATATCTGGAAGGTGAGGTGCCTAGGTAGCTCAGTCGGTTGAGTATCCGGCTCTTGACTTTGGCTCAGATCATGATCTAATGGTTTGTGATTTAGAGCCCCGCCTCGGGCTCTGCTCTGGCAGCACAGAACCTGCTTGGGATTCTGTCTGCTCTTTCTCTGCCCTTCCCCTGCTTGCTCAGAATAAATAAAAATAAACTTAAAAAAATATCTGGAGGAGCACCATCTGGAGGCTCAGTTGGCTAGGCGTCTGACTTCGGCTCAGGTCATGATCTCGTGGTCTGTGGGTTTGAGCCCAGTGTTGGGCTCTGTGCTGACAGCTCGGAGCCTGGAGCCTGCTTCAGATTCTGTGTCTCCCTCTCTGTGCGCCCCCCCCCCCCCGACTCTGTCACTCAAAAATAAATAAATGTTAAAAAAATTTAAAAAATATCTGGAAGGAAATTAAATTTTAGAGAGGGTGGAAAGGATTGGGATGCAAGGTGGTCATATAAGGAACTTTAGCAGGCTAATTAAAAAAAATTTTTTTTTAAATGTTTATTTATTTTTGAGACAGAGAGAGACAGAGCATGAATGGGGGAGGGTCAGAGAGAGAGGGAGACACAGAATCCGAAGCAGGCTCCAGGCTCCGAGCTGTCAGCACAGAGCCCGACGCAGGGCTCGAACTCACGGACAGCGAGATCATGACCTGAGCCGAAGTCGGACGCTCAACCGACTGAGCCACCCAGGCGCCCCAGCAGGCTAATTTTTATAGAAAAGAATGTAATCATATATCACCTTTTAATTTAAAATTAATTAATAAAATTAAAAAAATGAAGAATTACCAACTTCACTAGATCCTCCATGTTCCACTGGCCCCTTTTCCTTTTGTTCTTCTTCCTTTTTAAATATTTATTTATTTATTTTGAGCGCGCGCGCGCACGCGAGAGATCTCACAAATGGTGAGATCATGACCTGAGCCAAAATCAAGAGTCAGACACTCAACCCACTGAGCCACTCAGGTGCCCCTCTCTTGTCTCCTTTTAATATATGATGCCTCTTGTCCTAATGTATGTGTAGAAGCATTACACCATTGTAATGCTACACATAAGCTACTGATTTGAATGCAGGAAGCATCTTTATTTTGGCTTATAAAATCTTTCATATGGAAGATTGATGAGGGAAATCTTCCATTTTATATAAAAACAAAACTAAATTTATTGACAAAATAAAAATTATTAGTATTTGGAGACTATTAGTCTGCTAATAGATCTTCTCTTTTCACATTTACCCCTCTCTGATCCATCTCTATATAGTAGTCAATGTCAGCTTCTTAAATGTGAGCCAGTTAGCCCTCCCCTGCTTATTACCCTCCAATGGTTCCAACTATACTTAGAATAAAATACAGACTTCATCTAGAAGTCCTTGCACAATTTAGTCTCTGCCTATCTTATCTCTTTAAATTAATTCAGATTAATTTTAATGCCACACTGGTTTTCTTTGGATTCTTTTTTTAACTGTTTATTTATTTTGAGAGAGAGAGAGAGAGAGAGGGAGAGCAGGGGAGGGGCAGAGAGATGGAGGGAGAGAATCTTAAGCAGGTTCCATACCTGGTTTGGAGCCCAACATGGGGCTCAATCCCATGACCCTGGGATCATGACCTGAGCTTAAATCAAGAGTGGAACACCCAACTGACTGAGCCAGAACCACCCAGGCGCCCCTTCTTTGGATTCTTTTAAAAAAAATTTAATATTTTTTATTAGAGAGAGAGTGAGAGAGACAGAGAGAGAGAGAGAGAGAGAGAGAGAGAGAGAGAGAGAGCACATGCATGAGCAGGGGAGAGGGGCAAAGGGAGAGGGATAGAGAATCCCAAGCAGGATCTGACTGTCAGTGCAGAGCCTGACGTGGAGCTCAAACTCACCGTGAGATCATGACCTGAGCCAAAATCAACAGTCAGACACTCAGGACTGAGCCACCAAGACACCCCTGTTTTTAAAAATTGAAGTATAGTTGACATATGCTGTTATATTAGTTTCAAGTGTACAACATAGTGATTTCACAACTCTACACGTTACTCGATGCTTACCGTGGTAAGTGCAGTCACCATCTGTCACCATACAAAGTTACAATATTTTTTTAAAGTTTATCTATTTTGAGAGAGAGAGAGAGAGAGAGAGAGAGCGCGAAGCAGAGAGAGAATCCCAAGCAGGTTCCATGCTGTCAGTACAGAGCCTGATGTGGGGCTTGAACTCACTAACTGTGAGATCATGACCTGAGCCAAATTCAAGAGTTGGGTGCTTTAACTGACTGAGCCACCAGGCGCCCCACAATATTATGATTAATATGTTGTACTTTTCATCTCTGTGACTTATTTCATACCTGGAATTTGTTTAAATGTTTATTTTTGGGAGAGAGAGAGAGAGAGAGAGAGAGAGAGAGAGAGAATGAGCAAGGGAGGAGCAGAGAGAAAGGAGGACAGAGGATTCGAAGTGGGCTCTATGCTGATAGCAGCAAGCCTGACAGCAGTGAGCCCGGTGCTGGGCTTGTACGTTTTCTGAGCCCAAGTCAGACACTCAACTGGGCCCATAACTGGGATTTTTTTAACCTCTTAATTCCCTTCACCTATTTTACCCATCCCCCCCGCCCCCACTGGCAGCTACCAGTATTTATGACTCTGTTTCTGCTTTTGTACTTGTTTTGTTTTTAGATTCCACATACAAGTGAAATCCTATGGTATTTGTTTTTGTCTGTCATACTATTTCACTTAACATAATACCCCCTAGCTTTATTCATGTTGTTGAAGATGGTAAGATCTCCATCTTTTTTATGGCTGAGTAACATTTCATTGCATATACCCTACATCTTCTTTATTCATCTGTGGATAGACACTTAGGTTGCTTCCATATCTTGACTATTGTAAATAATGTTGCAATAAACATAGGGGTGCATATATCTTTTTGCATTAGTGTTTTTCTTTCTGGTAAATACCCAATTCTTTCGCTTCTTGAAATAAACCCTTATTCTTTCCTATCTCGGGACTCTTGTCCTGGAATCTTTCTTCCCTCTCTCATCCCCCAACATTTGCTGATAAAATAGCATGTTCAAAGTCACTTCCCATGGCTAGCTCCTTCTCATCCTTTGGGTCTCAACTTACATGTCACCTCCTCAGAGAGGCCTTACCTGGCCATGTTATCTAAAGTGTAGTTTCCCATATTATTCTCAAGTTTAGCTCTTTGTTTCCTTCAAAGCACTTCCCACGATATTTAATTATTTTATTTTTTCCTTGGTTTACTAGATTTTGTGTGCCCCCTTCACCAGTCTAGAGCTCCACAAAGCCATTATACACATCTGTCTTGTGGCCAGCACATAGTGAACATTCACTGGGTCTTTGTTGACTGAATGGAGAGGAAGTCTTTTAACATCCTGCCCCTCTGCTCCCAGTCAACCCCAGGAGCATCTACTGCTCTTGGGATACAGTGGAAGAGGTCCACCAGCCAAGGTGATTCTCTCCCACCTCCTCAAGAAACTCCTTGTATCCTTGATTCCTTCTTCTGTGCCTTCACCTTCACAATTATTTCCTATCAAAACTCAAAGATGTTCACATTAAACAACCAACCGGCCAGAAACCCCAAAAGTTCCTTCCTCTTCAGGCCTCGGGTCAGCACGTGACTGCCCTCTTGACTTTCAGGACTCAGCTGAACACTCTCCTGTGTTCCTCTACAACAACTTCTCATACTCGTTTTTTGGGAGCTCTTCAATATTGGGATCCCCCAAAGTCCTGTTTTTTTTTCACCCCCCAGTGAAAAGGGGAGCTATTCCCGTGGGGGAAGAGTCTGAGAAAGAAGAATTCTGACAACGGGGCGCTGAGGAGTGAGGCTGGGTGAGGGAGAAGTAAGTGGTTAAGGAGAGAGCTATGAAAAGCGCAAGGCTATTGGTCAAGGAGGACAGGTGCAGCGGGGAAGACGTGAGTCTCTGTGACGTGTCGCAGGGGTAAGACAGGGGAGAACGGGAGGCGCGCGCCAGGTCGGGGAAAGTGCGCGCTCTTGAGCGCAGGCGCCTCTATGCGCCTGCGCTGCCGTTGCCAGGTACCGCCGGCGAAAGGACAATTTAGACAAGGGGAGGGGGCAGCGGGGACTCCGGAAGGCCACTCTTTACCCGGAAGTGGTTGCAGAGGAACATGGCGTTGCTGGTGCGAGTCCTTGTGAGTGAGGGAGTAATTTTCTGCGGTCGCCCCCAGGGTTGGAGTCGGAAAGGGCAGGGCGGGAGAAGCTGGAGGAGAGTGCAGGAGGGGAGCTTGGGTGGCAGCGAGGCTGCGCGGTCGCCTTTCTGCGGGGAAACTGAGGCAGCTGCCCACTTTCCCCTACCCTCGGTTTGGTGGTGGCTTCCCCGCTTTTGGAGGAGGGAGAGAGTGACATCGGACCCAAATCTGGCGAAGTTTGCTTTTCCTCACTTACCTCTTGCGACCGCTCTCCCTCAGGAAGAGGCAGCACGTGGGGGCACTGATTGGAGTTTTCGGGAGGCCTGGATTCCTGTTTCTGTTCTGTCACTGATTCCCAGTGTGACCTTGGGCAAATCACTTTCGGGTCTCAGTGTCCCGACGGGAAAAATGAGGACGTTAATCTGCAGTTCTTTCGGTTTCCGAGATTCTCTGGGTTTGTTTCCGAGACCAATCAGTAAGACGATTCGTAACTGTACAGTTAAGTGGAATACTGTTTCAGGTCATGAGATTGAAAGCTGCACGCAAACCGAGCTCCTACTCTGCCGAGCACAGTGTATGGCACACCGTAGGTGTTCAATAAATGTTGAAGGAATTAACGAAGTGAGGAAGGAATTACTTGACTTCTTAGCACTCTTGTGAGAAACTACGGCCCTTGTGATTCAGCCCCTATCCTTCTCGCATACTCTGACATCTGGGAATTCAAGGAGAAAGAAAGTGGCAGCAGGAAAAGGTTGGGATGATACAGAACCTAGTTACTAATCATTGAGTGATGGGAGGGTTTATCATTTTAGCTAGTCTTTCAGAAATTGGGTCAAGGACATTGTTTTTCGTAGCAGACACTGCCCATTCCTGCCTCTGGCTATCGTGTGAGTTATTTACACTTATGTTTGCAATCTTTTTATATATGGTTTATAAGAACTGCAATTTTATGTCTTGTATTTCTTGTCAGCCTAGCAAAGTGCGGTACTCTCTGTTCCTGCTCAGTAATTGTTTGAAGAATAGCTCATAAAACCTACAGAAAGATTCACTTAGTGAAGTAATTGTTGATGCTAGGGCAGAAATTGATTCAGATCTGAGAACTGCGGGAGAAATGGCAAGTAGGATGTCCTAAATTATTACACTTTTAAGATGGATATGTCAGGAAAAGGATGAAAAGTTTATTGGGCTATATACCTGAAAGGAACACCTTGATTTATCTTGGAAGTTAGGGCCTGCCTGATATATTAAATATTCTTGCCCCTGAGTGTGTGGACTGTTGCAGGTTTATTTCTTCTTAGGTGGTAGCATCCATAGACGCCACCTAACTGCCCTCTATTTGTCATATTTTTTTGCTATTTATTCCTTTCTGCTCATCCTTTTAGATAAAAAGCAAGTTTAGATAAGGAAAAGTCACTTTTACTTTATGCTATGAATCTTTAGAAGTTTCTTATTATATAATGTGCTGTGTGACAAAGCAATGGAATCTCCCCTAATACTAGTTGAAAGTGACAGTAAACATGAAAGCAGCAGATATTTACTGATTACCTATTCTGAAGAGGCATTTGGGTTAGGTGCTGAGGAATTCACAAATATAGGGAATCTACCTTCTAGGAGTCTGAAGAGCCTTGGTTGAAAGTGTGGCTCTGTTACTTATTATGTGTTACCTGGAGCCAGTCCCCTAACTTCTCTGAGCCTCAGATTTCCTTAACAGTAAGTTTGATAGGATTGATCTGAAAATCAGTTGATACAGGTGACATTTAAGTGCTTTTCTTCTCTTCCTTTTAGTTCAGCACCTGTTTTGAGAGTACTGCATTCTGGGAACTATCCAAGGAACTGAGGATGAAAATCATAGACCTCTGTCTGAAGTTTATAGTCTAACAGGAGAGAAAGAAAAGAGAACTCTTAATACAATACTTGAAATGCTGTGATAGAAGTTTGTACCAGGTGCTTTAGGAGCAGAGTAGAGACATACTAAACCAGCTTGAGGATAAGCATCCATCAGGGAGTGATGCCTGAACTAAACGAGAGCATTCGAGAAGGGGAAAGAGAGCATATGCTACTAATGCCAGATAACCAAGAACTGTATGTGACTCTGGCTTGACTTGGGCACTTATGGTGAAATGGCAGGATTCAGGGCCTTGTGTCTCATGGTTAGGATTAGAGGTTTATCCTGAGGCACAGGGGACCCTTTGAAATGTTTTAAGCAAGGGAAGATTTATTTTTAAAGTTTTTTTTTTTTCAAATAATTTTCATTTTTGGATTTTATTTTTCAAATAATTTTCAAGTTGAAACCAACCCAATCTTCATTTTAAAGTTTCTCTCCTGCCTATAGTATAAACCACTGGGGTACTTCTATAGGCTGAGACCCTGAGTCCTTCAAATGGGTTGAGGAGTTGCATCATGGGTAAACTACAAATGCACACTGAGGAGCTTTGAATAGTGTGCAACCTAACGTGAGCTGATAGCAGCTCAGTGTCTAGGCTGGTTTCCTGTGGTTGCCAGTTTGCGCCTGGCCCTGGAGACTGGGTTCTAGGACAAGGTTATGCACTCCCTGACCTTTTGGTACTTGTGCTGGATACAGACAGGTAGTCCTTGATGGCGATGTATACGTATTACTTGGTATCATCTATCATGCTGTAGATGGCATCTATGTCAAAGCTTCTGTTTTTAATGCAAAAGAGTTTGTTTTTAAAGGGTTTTTTTGATATTTACTCTTTTTCATTTAAATTTTTAAAGTTAAAGAATAATTGATGTACAGTGTTGCACTTATTTAATTATATAATTTGATAACTGTTTAAAAATTTTTTTTTAATGTTTTATTTTATTTTTGAGAGAGAGAGAGAGAGACAGAGTGCAAGCAGGGGAGGGGCAGAGAGAGAGGGAGACACAGAATCCGAAGCAGGCTCCAGGCTCTGAACTGTCAGCACGGAGCCAAATGCAGGGCTCAAACTCAGATCATGACCTGAAGTCGGACGCTTAACCCCTGATAACTGTTAACATAGGTATACGCTTGAAAAGCTATCACCACAATAAAAATAATGAACATATCTGTCAGTCTCCAAAATTTCTTTGTACTCTTTTGCAGTCCTTTTCTCCTCTTCTCTCCTGCAACCACCACTGATGAGGGGAACACTTTAGTTTCTTTCTTTCTTTTTTTTATTAAAAAAAATTTAAAAATATTTATTTATTTTCGAGAGAGAGGCAGAGTGTGAGGGGGGAAGTGCAGAGAGACAGGGAGACACAGAATCTGAAACGGGCTCTAGGCTCTGAGCTTTCAGCACAGAGCCCAACACAGGGCTCAAACTCATGAACCATGAGATCATGACCTGAAGCAAAGTTGGACACTTAACCAACTGAGCCACCCAGTTGCCCCTAGTTTCTTTTATCATTTTTAAATTGAAATTTACAAATTTCATTTTGAAAGTGTAAAAAAAGTAAAAAAAAACAAAAAACCATATAAACACTTATATCCACTAGGAGATTTTTGCTTTAATATATCCCTGTAGCAGTTGTGGAAGGATCAGTCAGAGTGGGCTGAGTTTTGGGTCCCAAAGTCCAGCCAGAACTACTCACATAATCCTGGAAGAAGTAGAAGGCCTGTACTAAGAGGAGGCAGGGAAAGTGTGGTTATAGAGGAAGGGATGATTTCAACAAGTATTGAGGAAACAGAGTCTACAGGGTTTGGTGGAAGGTTAGATATTGAGGGTGAGGGAGAGGGGTGTCTAACAGTGAGTCCTAGGTCTGCCTTGGATGACTGAATTAATATAGCAGTGTCCTTCACTGAGAATATCCAGTTGGAGATGGTGGTGTTTTATTGTTTGTTTTTAAGTAGGCTTCACACCCAGCGTGGTGCTTGAAGTAACCACCCTGAGATCAAGACCTGAACTCAGATCAAGAGTTGGAGGCTTAACTGACTGAGCCATCCAGGTGCCCTAAGTGTTTTTTTTGTTTGTTTGTTTGTTTTGTTTTTTTAAGCAGCTGGTGAGTTGGTGTTCAGGAGAGACTAAGCAAGCAGAGATATAGGTTGTAGTTGAAATAAGATGTTGAGGGGCGCCTGGGTGGCGCAGTCGGTTAAGTGTCCGACTTCAGCCAGGTCACGATCTTGCGGTCCGTGAGTTCGAGCCCCGCGTCAGGCTCTGGGCTGATGGCTCAGAGCCTGGAGCCTGTTTCCGATTCTGTGTCTCCCTCTCTCTCTGCCCCTCCCCTGTTCATGCTCTGTCTCTCTCTGTCCCAAAAATAAATAAACGTTGAAAAAAAAAAAAAATTAAAAAAAAAAAAAAAAAAAGAAATAAGATGTTGAGTTTTCCTGGGGAGTAATATGGATAGCTAACATTTATAGGGCACTTACCATGTGGTAAGCACTCTTGTATACTGTATGTATATGTGAACTTAATCCTTACACTAGCCCTTTGACAAGGTAGGCACTATTATTTCCCCCATTTTAAGGTAAGAAATTTGAACCACAGAGAAGTAATATTCCTGAAACATTCTCATTAGTTTCCCCTTATTTTTTTACTCTTTTTTCCCTTCTCCAATAATGGGTTTAAGAAGGAAGAGGAAGCTAAAACATTGCTATTGCTAAGTAGCTCCAGCAGAGGAACTGGATATTTGAGTAATACAGTGGGACTTGTTTATGGTTTATGAGCTGTCCTGGGCATTGGTGGTCATTTTTGCTTTATTTTGACAGTATTAGAAACCGCAGAAAGCCACTCTTGTGCTAGCTATTTATTTATTTATTATTAAAAAAAATTTTTTTTAATGTTTATTCATTTTTGAGAGACAGACAGAGACGAAGTGTGAGTGGGGGAGAGGCAGAGAGAGAGGGAGACACAATCTGAAGCAGGCTCCAGGCTCTGAGCTGTCAGCACAGGGCCTGATGCGGGGCTTGAACTCACAAACCGTGAGATCATGACCTGAGCCGAAGCAGTCGGTCAACTGACTGAGCCACCCAAGTGCCCCCACTCTTGTGCTTTTTAAAAAAAAATTGTAGTAAAATATAGATAATATAAAATGTACCATTTTAATAGTTTTTAACTATACAGTTCAGAATGGTATTAAATGTATTCACATTGTTATGCTGCCATCACACTGTCATTCACAGAACTCTTTTTATCTTGCAAAACTGAAATTCTGCCTATTAAATGATAAATCATTATGCCCCCCTCTACTTAGTCCCAAGCAGCTATCATTCTTTCTGTCTTTATGATTTTGACTACTGTAGGTACTCATATAAGTGGAATCATAGGGTATTTGTCCTTTTGTGACTGGTGTATTTCACTCAGCATAATGTCTTCAAGGTTCTTCCATGTTGTAGCATGTGTCAGAGTTTCCTTCCTTTTTAAGGCTGAATAATATTCCATTGTATGTATAAACCACATTTTGTTTACCCATTCTTTTGAGGATAGACACTTGGGTTGCTTCCATCTTTTGGCTATTATGAAATAGTGCTGCCACTATTTATATCTTTTCAAGTCCCTGTTTTTACTTCATTTGGGTATATATTCAGAAGTAGATCATATGGATCATATGGTAATTCTATATTTAATTTTTTGAGCATTTGCCATTTTATTTTCCACAGTGGTTGCACCAGTTTACATTCCCACCAGGAAAGCATAAGGGCTCCAGTTTCTGTACATCTTTGTTAGTGCTTATTATTTTCTTTCTTTCTTTTTTTTTCCTTCATAGTGGCCATCTTAATATGTGTGAGGTGATATCTCATTGTAGTTTTGATTTGCATTTCTCTAATGATTAATGATGTTGAGCATATTTTATATGCAAGTTGGCCATTTGTATATCTTTGGACAAATGTCTATTTGAGTCCTTTGCCCATTTTTTTTTTTTAATTTTTTTTTTCAACGTTTATTTATTTTTTTGGGACAGAGAGAGACAGAGCATGAACGGGGGAGGGGCAGAGAGAGAGGGAGACACAGAATCGGAAACAGGCTCCAGGCTCTGAGCCGTCAGCCCAGAGCCTGACGCGGGGCTCGAACCCACGGACCGCGAGATCGTGACCTGGCTGAAGTCGGACGCTTAACCGACTGCGCCACCCAGGCGCCCCTCTTTGCCCATTTTTTAATTGAGTTGTTTGTTGTTGAGGAATTTTTTTTTTATATTCTGGAATCAGTGCCTTATCACATCTATGATTTGCAAATACTCTGTCCCATTCCATGGGTTATCTTTTTACTTTGTTGATAGTAGTCTTTGATGCACAAAAGTTTTTAATTTTGATGAAGTCCAACTTAACTATTTTTTCTTTTGTTGTCTGGGCTTTGGTGTCATAGCCAAGAAATCATCGCCAAATCTGATGTCATGAAGCTTTTCCCTTATGTTTCCTTCTAGGAGTGTCATAGTTTTAGGTCTTATGTTTAGATCTTTGATCAATTTTGAATTAATTTTTATATATGGTATAAGGTTTTATTGTATTTTTTATTATTTTCCTTGTGTTTGCTGTGGTGATAACAATTAACATCTTGATTTATAACAATCCAGTTTGAATTAATATCAACTTAATTTCAGTAATATATAAAAACTTTGGGGTTCCTGGGTGGCTCAGTTGGTTAAGTGTCTAACTTCAGCTCAGGTCATGATCTTGTGGTTCAAGCCCCACGTTGGGCTCTGTACTGACAGCACAGATGGAGCCTGATTGGGATTATCTCTGCCCCTCCCTCCTTCCTCTTGCCTCCATGCTTGCGCTTGCGCACACACGCACACACGCACACACACACATGTGCGCGCACACACTCTTTCAAAAATAAATAAATAAACATTAAAAAAAAACAACCCTGTGATTCCATTTAGCTCCATTCCTTCCTGGCTCCCTTGTGCCATTAATGTCATTCAAATTATATATTTAAACATTGTGTGCCCATCAGCATAGATTTACAATTTTTGCTTTATGCTGTTGCCTTTTAAGGTAAAAATAAAAATAGAGGAATGCCTGGGTGGCTCAACTGGTTGAGCTCTGACTTCATCTCAGGTCATGATCTCACTGTTTGTGGGTTTGAGCCCTGTGTCGGGCTCTGTGCTGACAGCTCAGAGCCTGGAGCCTGCTTCGGATTCTGTGTCTCCCTCCCTCTCTGCCCCTCCTCCTCTCACACTCTGCCTCTCTCTCATAAATAAAACATTAAAACAAATTAAAAAAATAAAAATAATTAAAAACAAAAAATATACTTATGCTGTATTTTTTAAATTTATCCAAGTAGTTGCTTTTATCTGTGCACTTTATTTCTTCATGTGGATTTGAGTTACTGTACTGTCAGAGGTCTCATTTCAGCCTGAAGTTCTCCTTTTAGTGTTTGCTGTAGAGCAGGTCTGCTGTTGGTTTTCTCAGTTTTTGTTTATCTAGAAAGTCCTAATTTTTCATCCCATTGCCTTCTGTCCTCCATGGTTTCTGAGGAGAAATCAGCTATTAATGTTATCAAAGATCTCTTGTACATGTTGAATAGCTTCTCTTGCTGCTTTCAAGATTCTGTGTTTTTGTTTTTCAACAGCTTGATTATGATGTCTTTTTTTTTAACACTTTATTTATTTTATTATTATATATTATTCATTTAAAAATTTTTTTAAGTTTATTTATTTTGAGAGCAAGAGAGGGAGAGGCAGGGAGGGGCAGAGAGAGAGTGGGAGAGACAGAATCTCAAGCAGGCTCTGTGCTGACAGCAGATGCAGGGCTTGAATTCATGAACTGTGAGATTATGACCTGAGCTGAAACCAAGAGTTGGTCGTTTAACCAACTGAGCCACTGACGTGCCCGTTTCATCTTATTTTTGAGAGAGAGAGAGAGAGAGAGAGAGAGAGAGCGAGCACTTGTGTGTGTACCACATGAGCTGGGGAGGGGCAGAGAGAGGGAGACAGAGGATCTGAAGCAGTCTCTGTGCTGATAGCAGAGGGCCTGATGTGGGGCTTCAACTCACGAACCGAACTGTGAGATCATGACCTGAGCTGAAGTTGGATGCTTAACCGACTGAGCCACTGAGGCACCCAACATATATCTATTTATAGATTTCTCTGCATTTATGCTATTGGAGTTAGTTGAGTTTCTTGGATTTATAGACTGATGTTTTTCATCAAATTTGGGATATTTTCTGCCAGTATTTCTTCAAATATTTTTTGTTTCCCTTTATTTCCTCTTGTCCTTCTGAGACTCCCCTTATACATATGTTGGTACATTTGATGGTATCTCGTAGGTCTCTGAAGCTCTGTTAAAATTTTTTCATTCTTTTTTCTTTCTGTTCCTTAGTTTGGATATTCTTGGTTGATCTATTTTCACGGTCACTGATTTTCTCTTCTGCTCAGATCTGCGGTTTAACCCCTTTAGGGAAATGTTCATTTTATTTATTGTTCTTTTCAACACAAGAATTTGTTTTTTTTTTAAATAATTTCTCTGTTGATATTCTCTATTTTGTGAGATAGCATTCTTATACTTTGCTGTAGTTCTTTAGAATGGTTTCCTTTAGATTATAAACATATTTAGGGGTGCCTGGGTGGCTCAGTAGGTTAAGTGTCTGACTCCTGATTTTGACTCTGGTCATGATCTCATGGTTCATGGGATTGTGCCCTGCGTTGAGCTGTGCATTGACAGCGTGGAGCCTGCTTGGGATTCTCTGTCCCTCTCCTGCTTGTGCTTCCACTCAAAATAAATAAACTTTAAATAGTTTCACAGTCTTTGTCTAGTTTATCTAACATGTGAGCTTCTTCAGGGACAGTTTCTGTAGATTTTTTTTCCCCTTCTGTGTATGGACCATGCTTTTATGTTTCTTTACATGTTTCATACTTTTTTTTGTTTTTGTTTTTTGTTTGAAAACTGGACATTTTAAATAATATGTGGCAACTCTGGAAGTCAGGTCTGTCCTTTCCCAGAGTTTGTTATTGTTTTTCTGTTTAGTGATATTTCTGAATTAACCCTGTAAAGTCTATATTCTTTGTTGTATGGTCTCAGCTCAGTTAGCTTAGTGGTCAGGTAATGATTGGAGACTTCTTAAATACCTGGAACCAGTAAGTCTTCTGTTTTTTGCTGAAGGGCTCTGTGCACATGTTGTGGTACACCATCAACAGTCTTACAATCATTTAACATCTCTGCCTTAAATTTCACTTCCTGCTTGTGCAGAGCCTCAAGGTTAACCAGAGGTCTCAGGTCTTTCCTGTTCTTGTGCACAGCCCTGTGCATATGCGTGGCCTTCAGATTCCCAGGAATATGTCATACCTTTTCAAAGCTCATTCTCTTGCTTTTCCTTTTAAGCTTCTTTTGTTAGCCTATTGTTTTCTCCATGTATTATCCATTGCCTCAGGCAGTTATGAAGTTAAACAGTTGTTTTCAATGAGTGCTCCTGCAGAAATGTTTTTTTCAGTTTTTTCATGTTGAATGAGTTTTACATTGGATGGAGTCTTCTAAAGAGCTACTAAACAAATCAAATAATGCCATTTCTTTGCAAGTAAGGCTTTAAGGACCATCAACCCCGTTCCGAAGTCAACTTTTTTCCAGAGACCACTAGTTCTTTTTAGTGACTAGTACTATTTAGAAACCAAGTCTGGATGCTGGATGTGGTCATTGCTTCCAGGACCTATCAGGACAGGAATAGGAAGCACATGTATGTGTATACATTTACATAAACACATCTATTTCTGTATTTATCTATACATATTATTAACCCATACCAATAACTCTAAATTCATACTAGTATCTTGGGGTTTATTGTACCTTTCTGCCTTTCTATAATAGAAATTTTAATGTACATAATAATTAATACATATATTTACTGATATGCCCAATCTTAATATATTAAATGATTTGCTCAAATCTTTCCCGGATGTAATCAATCTTTTTTTTTTATATATACATTTTTTTTTCAACGTTTTTTTTTTTTTTTTTTTAATTTATTTTTGGGACAGAGAGAGACAGAGCATGAACGGGGGAGGGGCAGAGAGAGAGGGAGACACAGAATTGGAAACAGGCTCCAGGCTCTGAGCCATCAGCCCAGAGCCTGATGCGGGGCTCGAACTCTGGGACCGCGAGATCGTGACCTGGCTGAAGTCGGACGCTTAACCGACTGCGCCACCCAGGCGCCCCTATATACATTTTTTTAAAGTTTATTTTTGAGAGAGACAGAGACGGAATGCGAGTGGGTTGGGGCAGAGAGAGAGCGAGGCACAGAATCCAAAGCAGGCTCCAGGTTCCGAGCTGTCAGCACAGAGCCCGGCACGGGGCTGGAGCTCACGTGAGATCATGACCTGAGCCGAAGTCGGACGCTCAACTGACTGAGCCACCCAGGCACCCCGTAATCAATCTTTTAAAGCTCAGATTGGAACCCCCAACAAAGTGGGAGGAGGCAGAGGATTCAGTAATGATGGAAGGAATTGTTGAACATTCTCTGCTCCTCTGGTATGTCTAAGTATCCTTTTGTATAGCATGCCACTTCATAATTTGCAGGATAGTTTGCTACAATAGTGTTTATCCTCTGGATTATGGAATTAAATTAGTATCCATGGCATTCAGACTACAGGAACCAGTGAACATTTACAGAGTAGATTTGGTGACTATGGTTGATCTTCATTATTCAAGATTCTGTATTTTTGAATTCATTATACTTGCTAAGATTTATTTGTAATTCCCAAATCAATATTCATGGCACTTTTAATGGTCATTTATGGATATGTGCAGAGGAGTGAAAAATTGGAGCTGCAACATGCAAGTCCTTGCTGAGATCGATATGCTGACTTATTTCAGCTCTTATACTGTAAATAAGTATTGTTTTCACAGTCTATTTAATGCTAAAGTTTTTGTATTTTTGTGCCTTGTTGGTGATTTCCCTGTTTAATATGGCCCCTAAATGTAGTTATCTAGTGTTACTAAGTGCAAGAAGGCTGTGATATTCCTTATAGAGAAAACTTACGTGTTAGATAAGTTTTGTTCAGGAGTGAGTTACAGTGCTATTGTCCATGAGTTCAATGTTAATGAATTAATTGTATATTTATAAATAACAAGATGTCTTTAAAGAGAAACACACAAGGTTATGTATTGATTGGTTTATGAAAATGTTGTGACCAGAGGCTTGCAGGAACCTAACCCTGTATTTTCTCTAGGAGCAATGGTTCAGTATTTGCTAACTCGGTGTTTATAGTCACTTTATAAAGCAAAACTACGGAGAATAGGAGAATGGACTACCTGTAAAGCCTTTTCCAATTCATGAGTAAGCCAAGGAAAATACTATGTACAGTATCTTAAAAAACACATGCAGCAACAGGCTGGTCAATGGACTGATTAAAGCTGTAGTTGAAAAACTGGTCTGTCAGAATATTTTGAAATACAAATGTAAAATCACCTGCAGTTAACAATATGTACAGAAAGTAAAAACATGAAACCTGTCTTTAAGATTTTGGTTTTGAAGTGTTGGTGAGGTACAAAGACAATAAAACCTCTTCCCACTTAATAATGGTGTATATATTAGCCTAAGTTAAGGCAGTAATTCTAACCATTGGAAATGGCTGTAAATGTTTTCCTGAACTTGGAAGTTGAGGTTTGCTAATTGTTATAGGCCTGATATGTTAGTACCTTTAAGAGGGAGCTAAGTACTTCCACAGATTTTTAAAAATATCTTTCTTTCTTTCTTTCTCTTTCTTTCTTTCTTTTTTTTCTTCCTTTCTTTCTTCTTTCCTTTCTTTCTTTCTTTTTTTCTTTCTTTCTTTCTTTCTTTCTTTCTTATTTAGAAATTTTTAAAATTTATTTTTGAGAGAGAGGTTGAAAGAGAGAGAGAGAGCAAGCAGGGGAGGGGCAGAGAGAGAGGGGGACAGAATCCGAAGCAGGCTCCGGGCTTTAAGCTGTCAGCACAGAGCCCGACACAGGGCCGAACCCACAAACTACGAGATCATGACCTGAGTGAGCCTAAGTCAGACACTTAACTGACTGAGCCACCCAGGCCCCCCCCCCACAGATTTATATTTATAAATTAAGTACTGGGAGAAGTGGGAAGGAATATGGACCAAGTAGAGTCAGTAGAACCAGTACCTGGAGTCTGGGGAGACCTTTTTTTTTTTTTTTTTTTTAAGATTATTGATTTATTTTGAGAGAGAGAGAGAGAGTGCGAGGTGGGAAGGGGCAGAGAGAGAGGGAGAAAGAGAATCCCAAGCAGACTCTGCACTGTCAGAACAGAGCCCAATGCAGGGCTTGAACTCACAAACTGAGATCATGACCTGAGCTGAAACCAAGAGTTGGTCGCTTAACGTTCTGAGCCACCCAGGTGCCCCTGAGGAGACTTTTTGAAGCTAATGAATTCATGGGTTGGGGAGGAGGGAAGAAGAGAGTCCCAGAGGAACTGACTAGAAGGGAATTAGCTTGTGTGGAGAGGAGTAGTAATTCCCAAACCAGAGAATCTGAGTCAGGTTTTGGAACTGCTGAATGGAGAATACAAGGCAGGGTATGTAAATATAAAGATGAGTCTAGAGGGGTCTAGTTGGTAAAGATCAGGTGTTGACGTTTGATTAAAGAGGCACTTGGAGGCACTGCAAGCTTTTGAGAAAGGGAATTCCAGGTTAAAAACAATATTTTAAGAAAATAGTTCTTTTTTCTATGCCAGTTTGCTGGTGAAAGAGAAGCTTATTTACATAATTCAGTAACAGTTGTTAATAACAGTAATGATGCTTTTGTGTGTATTTTAGTATTCTCAAGGTGATCCTTGGGACACTCCTGTGAGGTAGCTTTTATTATTCCCACTTTACATAAGGGAAAATGGAGGTCCAGAATGTTGAGTAGCTAGTTCAGGGTCACACAGCTATTCAATAAGAATCTTGGGATTCAAATACCCTTTCTGCTACATACCCTTTCTGCTCAGTTTCAATTAAGCGTTTGAACAAGAGTTGTTGTTGTAGTATTGGAGAAGGAAAGAACAGAGCTGATTGCTTCTTTCTTCTAATAAGAACTGATTTAATGTATTGGCATAAAACCAAGTAGAACCAAAATTACAGAGAAAAATTTTGTTGACGTGGGGAAAAATATGATGAAATTCTTCAGAAGATCTTCCAAAAGTTTGCATTGTTCCTACTTGTAATTTCCTCTTACTTCCCCCTGCCTCCCTTGGCTTGAATCTGCAGAAGTTTCATCTTATCCCATATTTACATTTTTACGAAAGGAACATCTAACAGTGAATGATTCTGGCAAATGATTCAGTATTAGTAAACAAAAAGCCAGTAATGGTCTCTTATTTGAACATTATCCCAACAGATCGAACCTCAGCTGAAATAAAATATTTTGAAACTTTACTTTTCATTTGAAACATAAGGTGTTGTGAGTAGCCTATTAAAAACAGTTACACAATTTTAAAACTGTGAGACATTTTAGAAGGCCTCTCTACGTTTAAAATTCCTGCACCTTTCTCCATGTACATTATCCCTATCACTTGTTGCCTACTCATGAGGAAATGGAGATTCAGATTCAACTTAATATTTATTGAGTTGGACATGTTACAAGGTACGTTTGTTGATTTTTCTTAAGTCCTGAGAAGTAGGGATTTTTTTCCTTTATTTTATAGAAGAGACAACAAAGGCTTGTAGCTTTCAGTGGAGCCAAGAGTCAAATCAGTGTTTTCTGATTCCAAGTACGTGGCGCTTGCCACAATACTATACTGTGTTTTAGTTGTTTCAAGACTAGTTCATAGAGTGTTAGAAGATACTTTGGAGATATTCCTTTTACCCTTTCACCCCATAAATGAGCATGGATCCTGAAGTTGGGCTGTCTGGGTTCAGATCTTAACCCTGCCATTGTATTAACTATGTGGCCTTGGGAAATTCCTTATCCTATGTATACCTTAGTTTCTTTATCCATATAAGTGGGATAATGGCAATATTCCTAGGTCATTCGGTGATGATTGTGAGTTTTAAGTGAGTTTATATATGTAAAGTACCTAGGAAAGTACCTGTCACAGAACAAATGCTCATAAGTATTACTAATAATTGCTATAAGGAACCTGTGCATTGTAGAAGTTAAATTACTTGTAAAGATCATATTAGAAGAGCTGAATTAAAACTGGAATCCAGATCTTTGACTCCTAGTATTGTAGTTTATGTTTGGCAAAGTGTTTTTAAATAATTTTATATTCAGCCCTCATTGTGGCCCTATAAGTTTTATATAGGTCAAATGAAAGAGACCCTTGGATCCCTCAGAGTTGGTTCCTAGAATAGACATCTCCAGTCCTGTGTACACGAATGCCATTTATACAGTGTGATGTATTTCAGGTTCATAAAATAGAGTAGGCTTCTCAGGTAGCAAGATAGCTCTTCCTTTCCCCAGCCCAGCCTTTCACTTTGGCCCAGAGACCTTTTTGAGGTTGGTTAATACCCTAGGGGATAACTGAACTTCAGTCATTAACTCTCTCTTTTGAGCCATTTAATCTCTCTCTTTTGTTTTGGAAATCAATTTGGTTTAGTGTTTTCCTATCCTAAAAATGTCAGCCCTAGTTTCTTCATCCTTTTGGGGATGACACTGCTTACTATAAAGGGATTCTATGAAGATCAGATAAATCAGTGTTTATGAAAAGTCATTGCAGACTCTCAATTTAAATGATAATCTAATTGTAAAATGCCTGAAGTCTACTTATTTTGTTACTCTCCTGAGAGGGAGCCCATGTCCCCCTGCTTGAGTCAGCCTTTACTAGAGTTGTTTTAGTCCATGAATCAGGAATAGGTAGGGGTACATTTTATCCTTGGAGAGATGAGCAGGAGGAAGCTTGTTCCTGGCCCTGTTTTGGAAGTTCTCTTTTCATGTACCCTGTTCTGGCAGAATTTCTAAACTTCTACTCATGGAGTTGGATATAGATTCTTGACAGCCTTTTTTTTCTTTCTCTAGAGAAACCGGATTTCCCAGTGGGTTCCAGTATGCAGCCTATTGGTACCTGTGTCCTCTACACAGGCACAGTGGGGCAGGGCTCTGTCTGGTACTTTCCAGGTAAGGTTTGTTGTTCCTTTGCTTGGTATGAAAACCTTAGTGTTTATTTTCAAATGTCATATATTTATAGATTAGCCAAACAAATTGTGTGATGGAAAAACCTCATGAGACCACTTCTGGGTCTCTGTGGTGCCAGCTCAGGACTGATTCCTACAGTATGGTGTCTAGGGCGTTGCTTCTAAATACCCCAGCAGTGGAACTTAGCCTAGGATACCATGCTACAGTCTGATGATTTTTACTGTTGGGAATGTTTCCAGATATTCATCTCAGAGTTAACTGCAGGTTTCTTTTTGTAGCCACATTGTGCCACTTTTATTTGGGGTAAGAAATGTTTCTTCCTTTCTTTTTTTTCTTCTTTTTATGAACACAGAATCCAAGGAACAATTATTTGAGGCCTTTGTTTATCATTGACCACATGATTCATTACTTTGGACCCTCTTTGAGAGTTTTTTCTCCTGATTTTTGTTAATTATACAAATAATTTAGTAATAAAGGAAATAAAAGTCACCCATGACCTCAAACGTGAAAACATCTGCTGGTTTTTTTCCAGTCCTTATGTAGGACTCCAGTGTGTGCATACTAATTTTTTCCGTAGATACCTTAACAAATATCCACAGAATTTTATTTTCTGGTGCCTTTTCACTTATTGGAGCAGACATTATTCATGTTAGATAGATTGCATAATTTTATTTTTTGATGGCTACGTTATTCTATTTACTTAGACTTTGATACTAAAATTATTTGCAAAAAAATTTTTTTTGTCACAGGCTTTAGTGTAGTTACTATTTCTTGATAGTTTAATAAATTTTTACTTTATTAAAGATGAATTCCTAGGAGGGTATACCCTGGGTCAATGAGTATGGGCAGTTTCTCTCTCCAAAAGGTGGTTTTAGTTTATATTGCCATCAGCAATGTATATATAACTAGTTTTTCGTTAACTTCTTCTAAATTGGGTGTTTTAAAAAAAATTTTAACAGGATAGAAAATGTTATCTTGTTTTGCTTTGTATTTCTTTATCTGTCAAGGTTAAACATTTTTCTGTTTACCAGTTGTATTCCAGTTTGTAAAATCATATATGCTTATATCTTTTCTCCATTTATCTATGGGAATTTATTCATATAAACTCTTACCAATTTATATGAATTCCTTCTGTAGCCATTAACTTCTTTTTCATATGTGATGTGATTAAAATTATTTTTGATATATAATTTATTCATATAAATATATTACAACTATTTAAAATATAGTGTAATTCCCCCTAATTAGTGTGTAAACCTTGCCCTTCTGAGGACATGTATTGTTTGTGCCTGTATTTCCTGAGCTCACTAACCCCGGCACGGAGTAGGCACTGAATGTATGTTAAATGAATGAAGAATATGCCTATACAGAAGAGGCATCTACTTTGTGTAGGCATGCAGGTATTTCTTTTCAGAGTGGGTGACATTCTGTTACTTTTTGTGCATGGAAAATTTTAATAGAATTATCATAGAGTTCTAAGTCATTTGTTTTTGTGTGTATATAGTTGGTGGAGGGGGGAACTCATTGTGTGAATCTCTGACTTGTGCCTCATTCTTTGAATCAATAAACATTTATTGACTACCTAATATGTATCAGGTACTATATTAGGTTCTGAGACATCATTATAGCAAAACATCCATGTAAATAACTTAGAGTGCTTTATCTCATGCTGACAGGATATAATTTTAGCCAGGGTAAATAAACTAGACGTGTGCTTTATTGGCACATCTTCCCACTTCGAGGACCCCTGGTTGGAAAACTCTGATTTTCCTCAGGTACATGTCTGACTAGGAGGCGTATTTAGTTCAGAATTAAGAAGAGCTTTATGTTAATTAGAATTGTGGTGTCATGGAATGGGTGGGCTAAATTTTTACATAGTAAATTTCCTGTTACTGGAAATATTCAGGCAATAGTTGGAAGAGTGTATACTAAGGGCATGACATAAAAGAAACCTTCATTTGTTGAGTAATAGTATCACATGATCTCTAAGATAATGTCCTATGCTATAATCCTGTTAACCATTTTCAAAAAGCGAGGGACGTTGTATTCTCATCTCTTTGTTTTTTTTAAGTTATTTATTTATTTATTTATTTATTTATTTATTTAGAGAGGGAGGGGCAGAGAGAGAGAATCTTAAGCAGGCTCTCCCTGCTGGAGTCAGTGTGGAGTCCAACGCAGGTCTTGACCCCACAAACCGTGAGATTATGACCTGAGCTGAAATCAAGAGTCCAACACTTAACCAGCTGAGCCACCAGGCACCCCATCATGTCTGTCTTTCCTACATAAACTTAACATTGTGTCATATTTTGGGGTGCCTGAGTGGCTCGGTTGATTAAGCGTCTGACTTTGGCTTAGGTCGTGATCTTGGAGTTCACGAGTTTGGGTCCCAAATTGGGCTTGCTGCTGTCAGCACAGAGCCCACTTTGGATCCTTTCTCCCCCCACCCTCTCTCTGTTCCTCCCTCGCTGTTTCTCTCTCTCTCTCTCAAAATAAATAAATAAACTTACAAAAACATTTTAAAGTTCTGTCATATTTTGGTGAGTGTACTTAAATTTTTTTTTATTTTGAAATAATTTACACCTACAGAAAAGTTGTAAAAACAGTAGGGTTCCGGGGCGCCTGGGTGGCGCAGTCGGTTAAGCGTCCGACTTCAGCCAGGTCACGATCTCGCGGTCCGTGAGTTCGAGCCCCGCATCAGGCTCTGGGCTGATGGCTCAGAGCCTGGAGCCTGTTTCCGATTCTGTGTCTCCCTCTCTCTCTGCCCCTCCCCCGTTCATGCTCTGTCTCTCTCTGTCCCAAAAATAAATAAACGTTGAAAAAAAATTAAAAAAAAAAAAAAAACAGTAGGGTTCCCAAATACCCTTTGTCTAGCTTTCTCTAATGTTAAGTGTCTTATATAATTATAGTGTAGTTATTGAAACCAGGAAATTAACATTGATATAATGCTATTAACTAATCTATGCAACTCAGTCCAATTTTACCAGTCTTTTCTACTAATGTCCTTTTTTTGGTTCTTCAATTGGGTTTCTTATAATTAGGTCATGCATTTTTGGCAAAAATGATATTCCCTTAGTGTAAAATATCCGGGGATATATAATGCCAGTGTGTCCTATTACTGGTGACATTGACTTTAATCACTTGATTATTAAATTGGTGCCTGTCAGGTTTCCCTACTATGAAGTTACTATTTTCCCTTTTGTAATTAGTAAGTACCATGTGAGCAGATACTTAGAGACTATGCAGATATCTTGTTTCTCATCATACTTTTGCTCACTACTTTTAGCATCCATCAATAGTTATTTTTTTGTTGTTGTTAAGATACATAACATTAATTAATTATTTTGAAAGTTGTAGTTTAAAAAAACCCACATAACATTAAATTTACTATGTTAACCATTTGAAGTATATAGTTTAGTAGTGTGAAGTATATTCACATTGTCATACAATAGATCTCTTGAATTTTTTCATCTTGCTGAACTGAAATTCTACACCTGTTACACACTAATTCCACCCCACCCTACCCTTGGCAACCACATTCTACTTTCTGTTTCTATGATTTTGACTATTTTAGATATTACATATGGGTGGAATCATATATTATTTGTCCTTTTGTGACTTATGTTGCTTAGCATATTGTCCTTAAGGTTCATCCATGTTGTAGTATGTGACAGGATTTCCTTCCTTTTTAAGGCTACATAATATTTCATTATATGTATATACCACATTTGCTTTGTCCATTTTGATGGATATTTGGGTTGCTTCCACATCTTGGCTATTGTGCATAATGCTGTATTAATATAGTGTGCAAATATCTCTTCAAGAGCCTGCTTTGAATTCTTTTGGATATATACCCAGAAGTGAGATTGCTGCATCATGTGGTAATTCTGTTGATGGTTCTTGACTGCAGTAATCATTACTCTGGTGTTTGTATAATGATCATTTTCTATTTCCATCATTACTACTATATTTATTGCTTGGAATTGTACTGTAAGGAAGAGGTGTCACTTCTTCATTTATTTATTCAACTATTTATATGAGTATGAGCTCATAGATATTTATTTCCTTCTATGAGTTATAATTTATTATGCCTATTATTTATTTTGTTGATCAGATTGTCCCAGATTTGGCTGTTAGGAACTCCTTCAAGTTCCTTTTCTACATTCTTTCATTATTTTTGAACATTCTTTATTTCCTAGCAACACAAGATGTTTCAGGTTTATCTTGTATTTTCTTTGCTTTAGTCCTAGATTCAACAGTTTCTCCTAAGGAGCCCTGATTCCTTTAATTGGAGAATGATATTTGGAATGTTTAGAAATCCACATCTTTGTGCTAGGTGTGCATGAGCATATGTTATTGACCCCTATTTAGGTTTTTGAAAGCAGCTTGATGTAGGGGAAAAAAGATAGCCCTGAATATATGTTTAATCCCTTAATGAACTTTACTTCTTTGGGCTTAAGTGTCCTCATTTCCAAAATAGGAAAAAATACTACCAACCTTGCAAAATTGTTGTGAGATGATGCAAGTAAAACATCAAGCATATACGTCGGGCATATAGGAGAGCTTCAGTAAATTGTAACTGCTGTTTTGTTGCTATTTGTATGTTCATTGCTACTTAGGTAAATTTCATCCTTACTGTATATACTGAAACAAACAAACAAAAATATTGTCCTAAAACTACCTTAAGCAAGTTGCAAACTCTCCCTAGTTCTTAGTTTCCTCATCTGTGAAATGAAAAGTTTGGACTTAGATCTCAGATTTCTTCCAGCTCAAGTGTTGTTATTCTGAGTTACTCCTTAGTTCTTCAGTTGCTTTTTCTCCAAGCTAAACATTTTAGCCTTTCATTTTAATTCCTTTTAACCTTTCCACTAGGACCTTTTATTCATCTCTTTGATCACTCCTGTGGTTATTTTCTGGACTTCTCCAGATTGTCCTTCTATTTAAAAAAAAAAGAAAAAAGAAAAAAATCTACCTAAGTTTTATTGAGTGCCGACTCTATGCCCAGAATGATATTGAGCAATGGGACAGAAAATAAAAGAGGTGTAAGGTAGACTGTGCCTTGGTAGAGCTTTTTAAAAGAACAGATACATACACCCACAATATTCAATAATTGCTTGAGTCCTTCCCTCCTTTCTTTCCTTTTTTCTTTTTTCCCCTTCCTCTTCCCTTCCCTTCTCCCTTCCTCTTCCTTTCCTCCTTTCCCCTTCCCTTCCTACTTTCCCCTTTCCCCTTTCCTACCCTTCCCTTCCCCCTTTCCTACCCTTCCCTTCCCCCTTTCCTACCCTTCCCTTCCCCCTTTCCTACCCTTCCCTTCTCCCTTTCTCTCCCCTTTCCCTTTCCCTTTCTCTCCCCTTTCCCTTTCCCTTCTCTCTTTCCTTTCTCCTTCTCTCCCCTTCCCCTCCCTCCTCTACCCTATCCCCTTCCTCCTTCCCTTCTCTTCCTCTTTCCCTTCTTTTCCCCGTTCCCTTCCCTTCTCCTTGCCCTCCTTCTCCTCCTCCCCTTCCCCTTCCCCTCTCCCTTCCTCTTTCAGATCAGGGAGGTCTCTACTTTTAGAATTTTTTGAAAACAAAAAATAAAAGTGAAATCTTATATTCATTTTAATGAGGGGTTGTCTGCAAAAGAGTATCATTGGAGTTGTCTGGAGCAGGTCTTTGCATTTATGTTATGCATTGTAGTTTGCTTATCTTTTTCACATTGTTTTATTTGGTTCTCAAAACAAATTTATGATAGGCAGAGCTGGGGCTTCTGACTCAGTGTTTTCTCTTCTACCATACTGTACTTTCTCAACTTTGTCTTCTCACTCACCTTCTCTATCCTGCCCACTTCTTTTTTTTTCTTAATTACTTTTTGATGTTTATTTATTTTAGAGAGAGAGAGAGAGAGAGAGAGAGAGTGAGTGAGCGTGCATGGAGGAGGGGCAGAGGAAGAGGGAGACACAAAATCTGAAGCAGGCTCCAGGCTCTGAGCTGTCAGCACAGAGCCCGATGCGGGGCTCAAACCCACAAACCATGAGATCATGACCTGAGTCGAAGTCGGACACCCAACCTACTGAGCCACCCAGGTGCCCTCATATCCTGCCCACTTCTTAAGGCTTCTTTGTGAAGTCTTTTTGGATGACTCTAGGTAATTCTTTTCTCCCTCCAAATTTCTGTTGTTTACACTGTTCATTACATACCTTTAAGCATTTTTGTACATTTTATTGAAGTATAATAAAAATACAGAAAAAGGCATAAATCATAAGTGTACAGCTGAATTAATCATTACAAAGTGAGCTAACCAGCACCCAGATCAAGAAATAGAACCCAAGAAGCTCCTTGATCCCCCCAGTCACCACCCATAACCAAGTTTAACCAGTCTTCACTTTGAATATCATAAAATAATTTTATCTTTTAAACATACAGTATATACTCTCTTGTGTTTGTCTGCTTTCATTCAACTTTGTTTTAGAAATTCATCAATATTGTTCTGTGTAGTTATAGTTTATTCATTCTCATTATTGTGTAGTATACTATTATAAAAATATACCATGATTCATTTATCCATTTATCCATTGATGGGTACTTGGATTATTTCCAGTTTGGGCTATTATTAATAGTGCTGCTCTGAACATTCTTGTATATGTTTTTTTTTTTGTAAACACATTTCTGTTGGGCTGTATACTTAGAAGTTGAATTGCTGAGTTTTATAGACTGTGTATACATTCAGCTTCTTTGGATACAGCCAAATAATTTTTCAGAGTGATTGTACCATTTTACACTTCCACCAGAAGTGTATGAGGGTTCTGGTTGCTCTGCTGCTTTGCTAACACTTCTGTGTGTGTGTGTGTGTGTGTGTGTGTGTATGATCTTTAACCATTTTAAAATATGATACTTGGTTCTGTTTCTTGTATAGTGAGTCTTCTTTCTTTTCTCCACAAGACTATGAATTCTTCGAGGATAGGGATTGTCTGTATTCTAAAACTGGACATAAAGACTGGCATATTGTGTGCATTTAATAAAGGTTGGGTGAGTGCAGCATGTATGCATGGCATGTATGTAGATAAGGACAAGAAGGAAATAAGAAATAACCATGTAAGTGGTTGAGTTTGTTCATTCAACACATGCTTGAGTGTTTCTCATATCTAACATGCTATACTTGATTCTGGTAATATACCTAGTTTCTACCAAAACTGTTTTTAGATAAAATGGTCAGAGAAGGCCTCTTTGAAAAAGTGACATTTGAATATTTCAGAGTAGTTTTTTTCTTTTACAAAAGTTATTTATTGGTACATTTTCAATTTAAATAAAGGAAAAAATTGATGTCTTTAAAGGTCAAGGGAGTCTTTTTTGAGGGGCAAGTAAGTAAATGTGTGTGTTTATATATATGTGTAGGTATGGGGAAACTAGGTGGTGTCCTTGGTGTTAGGTACTTGGGTACTTCAGTAGTTCAAATAGTGTTAAATGTTAGCTCATGAATAATGGTCAGACAGAAATACAGCAGTTGGTGAGACAGTCACATAGGGAATCCATTGGTTACTCCTGGAGCTATATAATCTATATATAGGATCATGTAATCTAGTAGAAGAGAACTTGCTAGTTGCAATTGTTGTCAATTGTGTTCTTTGGACCTGTTTTAAGTGCTTTGTGTTCTAGGTGGACCATTACGTTGATGTATGTGACGTAATGGGAGGTAGTCTGTATTTAGTCTGTTTTACAAAGCCTACTTAGTACCTATGAGTTAAAGCATAAGTATTCCTGGGACTGAACAGAAGAATCCTAACTAGTTTTTTAATATCTTTATTTGGAGGGGCGCCTGGGTGGCGCAGTCGGTTAAGCGTCCGACTTCAGCCAGGTCATGATCTCGCGGTCCGTGAGTTCGAGCCCCGCGTCAGGCTCTGGGCTGATGGCTCAGAGCCTGGAGCCTGTTTCCGATTCTGTGTCTCCCTCTCTCTCTGCCCCTCCCCCATTCATGCTCTGTCTCTCTCTGTCTCAAAAATAAATAAAAAACGTTGAAAAAAAATAAAAAAAATATTTATTTGGAAAGAAAAGTAAATGGTAATTCTTGATTAGAAATTCCATCTTTCCCTCATTAGCATTAAAGAAAAAAATCATTTTCATTTCATGTGTCTCCTCTCTTCTTGGAATAAACCAGAATTAAAGAGGTGACCCTCCTTCTGCTTCCTCTCACCCCTTTTTTGGTAAAGGTAATATAATAGTATTGAGATTTTGGAAACTATATTCCTGAATTCATCCATAATTCTAATTTAACAACATAACTCTTTCATTTCTGTATGTTTCTTTCTAGAGATGCCCATATACGTTCTTGTTTTTACCTATAATTTTATACATATAAGTGTTTCCATGTTGTCAGAAATAATGAGCTTTAATGTAAACTATGGACTTTGGGTGATAATGATGTGTCAGGGTAGGTTCATCTGTTGTAACAAATGCACCACTGCTGGGAGATGGTGATAGTGGGAGATAAGTGTATAGAGAAGGGGTTTATGGGAGCTCTCTGTATTTCCTCCTCAATTTTTCTGTGAAGCTAAAGCTGTTTGAAAAAATAAAGTCTATTAAAAAAATCTCAGTGACTACCTGATTTTTCCATTGAATAATTTTACTGTAATTTAATTAACCATCTTATTGGAAATCTTATTGGACTTTTTCCCCCCTGAGTTTTCACTCTTGTGAAAAATGCTACAGTGAGGCTCTCTTACTTGAAAATTTTTTCCCTTAGGAATTTATTTTCAAAGCTATGTTTATTAGTCTTGATTTAAAAATTTTTTTTTAATGTTTATTTTATTTATTTTTGAGAGACAGAGAGAGACAGCATGAGCAGGAGAGGGCAGAGAGAGAGAGAGGGAGACCCAGAATATGAAGCAGGCTCCAGGCTCTGAGCTGTCAGCACAGAGCCTGACTCGGGGCTTGAACTCACAAGCCGTGAGATCGTGACCTGAGCCAAAGTCAGCCGCTCAACCGACTGAGCCACCCAGATGCCCCTATTAGTCTTGATTTTAATACCAACCTAATAGTGTTATGGTGATAATTAAATAAGGTAATACATGTAAGGCGCTTAGCATAGTACCTGGCACATGATAGTTGAAAATAATGGTTATTTTATTGCCAAAGTGCATTCAAATGCAATGTGAACATAAAAGGGAGGCAATTCTGATCTGAACAACAGTAATTTTGGTGATGATGGTGATGATGGAAGTTTCCACTATTTATTATTTTGTGAAAGGTACTTTACATGTGTTATCTTCTTTAATCCTCCCTACAACTGAGGTTCAGTAAGTTGCTTATGGCCACCCAGCTTGTAAGTGGCAGAAGCAGGTTTTAAACTTAAAATGGACTGTTAAGAGTCTTTTCCCCCCATATTCCACACTGCTACTAATGTTTAGATAGGTATTTATTGCAATTCTGGTTCCTAGAATTGACTCAGATTTATTTAGTTCCAGGTTTCCAGGACAGAATCCTTTCATTTATTCATGTATCTAGGAGATGTTTATTGAGTATCTGCCATGTATCAGATACCATTTTAGTGCCCATCTTGGATTCGTTTGGTGATCACATGACCAGGAGCTAGGTTAAACAAGGTTGGAAAGATACTATGGTCTTTGCTTTGAAGTAGCTCTACTCAGATTAACTAAGTGAATGCTCTCTGTTGCTTACATCTGTTTTTTTTTTTAATCCCTAGTGGCCTCAGATAAGCCAGTCCCTAGCGTGTGGTGGATCAGAACAGATTCCTGGGATAGATGTACAGTGGAATAGGAAGTATCATACCACAAATAAGGTGAGAATTATTAGTGCTTTCTACATTTATAGATTGTTTTCACACAGGTGTTCTTGTCTGAATCTCAGTAAAATTGTTAGCTGGATGAGGAAAGGAACTTTATTGAATGCAGAAAGTGAGGCTCAAGGAAGTGAACTGACTTGCCAAGGTCACAAGGATAAGTGACAGACCAACTGAATATTTGATTGAACTTAAGACTTCTGATCTAGTGTCCTGTATTTCTTCCACTGTAGTGTCTTGCTTGGAAAACACTATTATTTTTTTAATTTTTAAAAAATGTTTACTTATTTTTGAGAGAGAGAGAGAGAGAGAGAGAGAGAGAGAGAGAGAGTGAGTGTGGGAGAGGCGCAAAGAGAGAGGGAGACACAGAATACAAAGCAGGCTCCGGGTTCTGAGCTGTCAGCCCAGAGCCCACGGTGGGGCTTAAACTCAAAAAACCATGACATCATGACCTGAGCTGAAGTCAGATGCTTAACTGACTGAGCCTCTCAGGTGCCCCTGGAAAACACTTTAGAGAAGAAAGTTGTTGTGGATTTTTTATGCTAAAAATAAAATAATATTTAACTTTTGCGGAATTTCTTTCTTATTTTTTTTTAGAATTTTAATTTATTTATTTTAGAGAGAGCAGATGTTCACAAGCAGAGAAGAAGGTAGAGGGGGAAGGAGGGAGAGAGAGAGAGAGAGAGAGAGAGAGAAAGAGAGAGAGAAAAAGAAAGAAAGAAAGAAAGAAAGAAAGAAAGAAAGAAAGAAAGGAAGGAAAGAAAGAAAATCTCAAGCAGACTTCATGTTCAGTGTGGAGCCTGACATGGGGCTCAATCCTGTGACCCTGGGATTATGACCTGAGCCGAAATCAAGAGTCAGATGCTCAACTAATTGAGCGAGCCACCCAGGTGCCCTCTGGAGAATTTCTTATTGATTATATAGCCTGCCTTCATTTGGAGAGGCTTAGCATTAGAATAAGTTTTTCTTGGAGTTTATTTGCAAACTATAAGACTCATATCTTCTATAGTTATTAATAAAATTTGTTATGCTAAAAAAATATATGAGTTTAGAAACATTTATTCAGTGCTTGCTTTGGGTGACTATGATTTTGAATGACTTTTGACTGCTTTCAGACAGTAGTTCTCTTTCCTTTTCCTGTTATGTCAAAAACATACAACATTCTTCTCAGAATTCTTTGGGAGATGAGGGTCAAGATATCCTTTTAAAAGTATTCTTTTCCATAGAATTTTTATTCTGATAGCCCAAATCTATCATTTTCTAGACATGGGTTCATAGGCATATGGTCAGTGAGATGGCTCTGAAATTTCGAGGACACATATCAGATAGAATTCCAGATGTGTTTGCATTGAGTGATAAGATGCCCAGAAAAATGAGAATTAAAAATTCTAGGTGGAAAAAAAAATCTAAGCAATAAAAATGCGCTTAGGCCTAATGAGAAACAAAAGCATTCTTTTTAAAAAATTATTTTGCAACTAATTTTGTCCCCTTCTTTTTGATTAAATAGCTTTTTACTACCAAGGATTCCCCACAGCCTGTTGAGGAGAAAGTTGGTACCTTCACAAAAATAATAGAAGCCATGGGATTTACAGGACCTTTGAAATACAGTAAATGGGTAAAGTCTTTTTAAGTTCTTCTCATTTTCTTTTTGGGCTTTGTGCTTTCTGCTCCTCATAGAAGATTTTTTAAAGCTTCTGTTTTGCTTTTGTGAAATTCATATATTATTTTGAGAACTTGAAAATGTGTTGTCTCCCTCCACCTTCCCATTCTAAATCTACGTAACATGTGGGGCTGAACTACTCCCTCATTCCTTTAGCCTGATTCCTTAGAAGTATCTCAGTGCAAGCTAAGACTGGGCTTTCCAGGATCTTGTTACATGATATGCCATACAAATGAGTTCTAAGGAAGTAGATGGGCCAAATGTTCTGAAGGGCAGCATTCTTAAGAAAATATTACTCTCTGATGAATCCATATTCATAAATCATTTTTTCACTAGGTCATTGTAGTGATTTTTGTTAAAATTTTATTAATAAGCATGTTTTAAATTAACTAGTCAATTCTGCAATTTATTGTTATTCTTATTATGGAGGGTTATTTGCTAGCTGTATCATTCCTAGTCAAGCCTTGGCCTAGCACGTTATCTGTTTTATAGTAATTGCTATATATGAATGAATATCTTCTCTGCATCAGGTGCATATTGCCCGTGGGTTTTTATAACATGCCTCTAACTAATTAAAATAATAAAACATTAATCATTGAGTTTTTCTCAGCCCAGTTATCTCCTGATGCTGGCATTTCTCTCTATTTTTATAGCAGAATGCCTTTTAATGCTTTTCAAGGGTTGTTAGAATGTTGGATAAGCCTAATCAGTCATAAGTTCTGTATTAATCAAAAGCAAATCAATGCAAAGCAGTAAGGAGGGCTTTCCTAGAAAACATAGCTTTGCCCTAAATGATCAAATAATGACAGTTATACCATTTTAACAGGGTGAATTCAAATTAGAATTTGAATTTTATTACAGACTTTACTTGTAGTTTCTTCTTGGAATGTCTGGCTCTCTTCCTAATAGTTCTCATTGCAGCAAGTATAGGCTTCTCTCTGTATCTCCTTTTTACATAAATTCTGAAAAGCAAATCGTGATTCCACAAGCATATTAAAAAATTTTTTTAAGTTTATTTATTTATTTTTGAGAGAGGCAGTGACAGCACAGGTGGGGAAGGGCAGATAGAGAGGGAAAGAGGGAACCCCAGGCAGGCTGTGCATTGCCAGTGCAGAGCCCAGTGTGGGGCTCGAACCCATGAAACCACGAGATTATGACCTGAGCTGAAACCAAGAGTCAGATGCTCAACCGGTGCCCCAAGCATTTTGTTTTTAAGGGGCTTTGAAAAGTATAGAAGATAACACACATCAGGCACCTAGGTAGCTCAGTCGGTTAAGTGTCCAACCTCGGCTCAGGTCATGATCTTGTGGTTCGTGAGTTTGAGCCCCCCCCCCCCCCCCCCCCCCCCCCCCCACACACACACACTGGGCTCTGTACAGACAGCTCAGAGCCCAGAGCCTGCTTCGGATTCTGTGTCTCCCTCTCTCTGCCCTCTCCTACTCGTGCTCTTGCCTTTCCCTGTCTCTCTCAAAAATAAATAAACATCAAAAAAAAATTAGAAAAAAAGATAACACATATCCTAGGTAATGAGATGTTCTTGAGACCCTAAGACTATGAAGTGCCTTCTTAATCATCAGTGAAATATTAATTATATTCATTAAAGTCATCTTTTTTACATCTTAATTTTTTGGCAAATGATAATCATTGGTATATTTGGTAATGTTTTTAATAAGAATCTTTTCCCTTATTAAAAAATGTTTGTGATTATGGCATTTGGATTTAAAAGCTAGTGTATTTTGTTTGAAAGTTAGAAATTAATTAAAAGAGAAGGGAAATGAGAGCAGAAAGAAAGAAAAAAAAGGGAAAAATTTACTGTTTTATTTATTTCTTGATGGTTGAATTACACTTGGTTGCTACCATTGCTTTGTCTAGTCTGTTTTTTTATGATTCCAGAGGGAAAGTTGGCTACCATTTGAAGGATTACTAAATCATCAGGAAAATTTCTTCACTGTTGTAGTTTAAGTTAGCCTTTGATTTTTGTTGGTTCCTTTGTGATCTCAACAAAGTGCTTAATATTTGCATTTTAAAGTCTTTTGTGATGTGGTAGTGTCTACTTTCTGTAACTTTTATTTTTTTTAGTTTGTGATAGAAACATCAAAGTATGACATTCTAGTAAAATATAGGTGGGAAAACATAGGTATAACTTTCCATTTTGAGAGATTGCAAGCCCTTTTCAGCAAATGTTGACTCAGAAATCTATGGCTAGACCCTTGGATTGGATTGCCCTGGAAAGATTCTTTGAGTTTTGTGTTTTCGTATGTCTTTCATTAGGGAGAAAAATACCTGCTTGACGGCAATATCAACTGTCTTTCCTCCATTTTTTTTCCGTAACATTTTATTTATTTATTATTATTATTTTTTTTAACGTTTATTTATTTTTGAGACAGAGACAGAGCATGAACGGGGGAGGGTCAGAAGGAGGCAGACACACAATCTGAAACAGGCTCCAGGCTCTGAGCTGTCAGCACAGAGCCTGACGCGGAGCTCGAACTCACGGACTGTGAGATCATGACCTGAGCCAAAGTCGGCCGCTTAACCGACTGAGCCACCCAGGCGCCCCTTCCGTAACATTTTCATGTGTAGTTTCATTTTTCTTCTAGATTCATATTTAGGAATTTAAATGTAGCTTTCCTTACCTATTTGTCCTAAAATAAACATTCTTTCCCATTATCTTTATGTGGCAGTATCAGATAAAACAAGGACAATGTTTATCAGGTTCAGCCACATGCCATAGAATAGGCAGTTTCCAGATTAACATAAAACCAAAAAATTCTTTCTGTTCAGAAGGACACTGACAAACTGGAATGTACTCAGAAGTGGGCAGTGAATTTTATGAACGCTTCAGAGTGTGTTGAATGAAGAGTGGTTGAAAGAAATAGGAATGCTTAACCTGGAAAAGAGAAGACATGATGACGGTTCTTCTCAGGTTTTTGTAAAAAGAGAGAGAGAGAGAGAGAGACTTAATCTAACTAAGGTATTCCAGTGGGCAGTGGATGTTTCATGAATGTTACATGAAGCAGATTTACATTCAACAAAACAAAAATCTAACAAGAATTGTCCTTTCGGGGGATAGGTAACCTCACAAGGTCATTGGACTTGTTTTAACAGTGGCCCAGATGGTTGACTGTGAATCAAGAATGTTGTAGAAGGAATTCCAGTATGAAATAGAAGGTTCAAATGACTTCAAAGCCCCTCCAACTCACACAGCTGTTAGTGCAAACTTTTTACTACATTCATTTTTCATCTTGTAAGATGGTATGAGATGCCTCAGTCAGTGGGAGAGCTGATTTGCATTTCTTAAAGCTGTCTTAGGTGCTTGTGTTTTCATCAGGTACACTGATGAGGTCTTCCAAAGTTAGAATGAAATAAACATGAAGTCATCTGAGAACCAGAACAATCTGTATTAACAGGATGGAATTTAGTCTGACCTACCTCTTTAACTTAAATTACTGTGTGAATCTTGAAGAAATCCTTTCCCCAAGTTATTTGCAGTCCCTCTGTGATGGTCTTAGGGGACTTGCTTTAGACATTTGTCCAGGCTAATGGCTCACCCAAGTATAAAGGTTTGGCTTCACTGCAGGAAAAGCGAGGAACTATAAAATGCTCCTGATTGCCATATTATGAGCGCTGTGTAAATGCACTGGCCAATCTGCTGAGGTCTTCATTATTTGTGATGAAGGCTTTCTTCATGAACATGTGAGAAAACCTTCTCAAGGGATGACTTGGGTCTTGGTGGCAAATCTGCCTTTCCTCAGGCAGAATAATTAATTATGAACTTAGAGGACTTTCTGTATAAGAATCTGAAGGAAAATGGGGAGTTAAAAATCAAGAAATAGACCATTAGGAATTTTACTTAAAATTGTAAATGTGTTGATATTTATATACCAGTATCCATATTTGACAGATATTAATTTTTACCATATTTGCCTTAGTTTTGTTTTTTCCAAGATAAAATTTTACAGAAAAAACTCCAGCCCATTTCTCCTTTCTTCCCTTCCATTTCTTCCCTTCTTTCTCCACTGAGATAACTACTGTTCTAAAGTTGGTTTTTGTCATCCTCTTGTAAAATTCTGTTCTTTTGCCACTCATATATTATCCATAAACAACATATATACTATTATTTTGTGTTCATATATAAACTATATAAGTGGTATCTTTTCAACCTGTTTTTATTAGTAAACATGTTTTTAAGTGGAGACCCGATTTTTGTCATTTCAACTGCTGATTAGCTTCACACTGTATAATGAAACTACAGCTTAACTATTCCTCTACTAAAGACACTTGTTTTAGGCTTTTCATAATAATAGTACCATTTAAATTGTGCAGGAGTTTCTTGAGAAAGAGAAATAGAATTATTGGGTACTAGTGTATGAACATTTTTAACAGTATTTTTTTTTTTAAGATTTTATTTTTAAGTAATCTGTACACCCAACTCACAACCCCAAGATCAAGAGTCGCATGCTGCACTGATTTAGCCAGCTAGGTGCGCCATTAACTTATATTTATCAGCTGTTAAATTATACTTATCAGTTGTTATATCAGTTTATATATCTGTAAGTAGGATTTAAGTGTTCGATACCATTTCCATAGCTTGATACAGTGAAGCTGTTTAATGTTTACAAATTAGATGGTGTGAAATGGTATATTTTAATTTAATTTGCATTCCTTTGGTTACCAGTAAAGTTGTATGTCTTCTCTTATGTTTATAGGCAAAAAAAAAAAAAAAAAAAAAAAAAAAAAAATTATAAATGTGTCTGTAGTCGAAGTAGGCCATAAGTTTCATGAAAGCAGGAGTTTTTGACTTCTTTGTTCACTTCCATATTTCCAATATCCAAATCCATGTCAGGCACTGAGTTGGGTACTCAATAAATTATTTGTTGACTGAAGTGAAGAGCTAACAGATACCTTAAATGCTCTGTCTTGAGAATGGAAATAGGCCCTTCAAAGCCAAAGGATTAGGATGATCATATTAGGATATCATTAGTTTAATGATGGTATAGACCAGTACTTCCCAAAATGTGTTCTGTGTCAAATACTCCCAGGAGCTGCAGATGTTAGCAAAGGTGAATAGGCTTCTTTTTTAGCCTGCTGATATGGTGAATTACATTGATTGCTTTGTGAATGTTGGATCAGCTTTGCGTTCCAGGGATATATCCCAGCTGGTCGTGATTTATTGCCCTTTTGAAATATTGCTGGATTAGGGTGCCTGGGTGGCTCAGTTGGTTGAGTGTCCTATACTAGATTTCAGCTCAGGTCATGATCCCAAGGTTGTGGGATTGAGCCCTGCATTGGGCTCTGCGTTGAACGTGGAGCCTACTTAAGATTCTCTCTTTTCCTCTGCCCCTTTCCCCTGTTCATACTTTCTCTCTCTCTCTCTCTCTCTCTCTCTCTCTCTGTCTCTCTCTCTCTCTCAAAAAGTATATTGCTGGATTTGGGGTACCTGGCTGGCTAAGTTGGTAGAGCATGCACCTCTTGATTTTGGGGTTGAGTTTGAACCCCATGTTGGGTGTAGAGATACTTAAAAATAAGAAATCTTAAGAAAATATTGCTGGATTTGATTTGTTAATATTTTGCCAAGGATTTTTACATCTATGTTCATGAAGGCTATGGTTCTATAATTTTATTTTCTACTGATGACTTTGGTTTTGATTTCAGGGTAATCTTGGCGTTATAGAAGAGCTAGAAAGTATTCTTCCCTCCTGTTTTCTGGAAGAGTTTATGTAGATTTAGTATCTTTTTTTTTTTTTTTAATGTTTATTTTTGAGAGAGAGAGAGACAGAGTGTGAGCAGTGGAGGGGCAGAGAGAGAGGGAGACACAGAATCTGAAGCAGACTCCAGGCTGTGAGCTGTTAGCACAGAGCCTGACATGGTGCTCGAACTCACAAACTGTGAGATCATGACCTGAGCCGAAGTCAGACACCCAACCGACTGAGCCACCCAGGCACCCCTCTTTTAAAAAAAAAAATTTTTTTTTAATGTTTATTTATTTGGAGAGAGAGACAGAGTGCAAGCAGGGGAGGGCAGAGAGAGAGGGAGACACAGAATCTGAAGCAGGCTCTGGGCTCTGTTGTGGGGCTCGAACTCTCGGGAACCTCGAAATCGTGACCTGAGCTGAATGTGGACCCTTAACCGACTGAGCCACCCAGGTGCCCCTCCTTTCTGATTCTTGATACTGCTAATTTTTATCTTTTCTGTTTTTTCTTGTCTTGATCGGTTCTACTAATGTTTTCTCAATTTTATTGATACTTTCAAGGAACCAGCTTTGGCTTCTTTGATTTTCTGTGCTATTTTTCTGTTTCCAATTTTATTGGTCTCTGATCTTTATTATATCTTTCTTTTTGCTTGTTTTTAGGTTTAATTTGCTTTTCTTTTTTAGTTTCTTACCATGGGTTTGTTTAAATTGGCTTCTAATGCTGATTTATTCCCCATGTAGGTATGTCTTTTCCAGTTGTTATATGTTTATTCTGTTTCCCCCTATGTGAGCCTTACTCTGAAAGCCTTAAAAACATGACAGATATCAAATTAGCAAAGAAAAAAAAATCTTAGTATAATTTGAGACATAATCCTTCTTTAATTTATTCAAGGTATTTCTGCCCATCAGAGACACTGTTGTTTTGACTCTAAATTGTATAGATAAATATGACCATTATATAGTATTGGGTATAGTATATTTTTGGTGACTTTGAACCTTAAAAACATAGCTTTACTAAAATTCTAGATTGTTTTGTCTTCATTTGCTATTTCATTCTCAGTTTGTGTAGATTATTTTAGTCTGCATATTTGCGTTTGTAATTCTCTGTCATTTTAAGAAAAAATAAGCTTCTATAAGCCTTTTGTGGATGGGCTAATTTATTTAATTCACAGTCCTTAGAAGTACTTCCTTACTTGAGCACTGAGTTGGTCTTCAGGCCTACAATTCACCTCATAAAATAATTTATTTTTCACTTATAGATTTATTTTTATGAAGGCATAATGTACATACAGTAAAATATACAAATCTTAAGTATATAACTCAGTGACTAAATTAAAACCACCACTCAGATCAAGATTCTAAGAGAATTTGGGGCACCTGTGTAGCTCAGTTGGTTAAGCATGACTCTTGATTTCAGCTCAAGTCATGGTCTCGTGGTTTGTGAGGTCAAGCTCTTCATCCGGCTGTCTGCTGTCAGCTCGGAGCTTGCTTCAGATCCTCTGTCCTCCCTCTCTCTCTGCCCCTCTCCTGCTTGTGCTGCTTGTGCTCTCTTTGTCTCTCAAAAATAAATAAACATTAAAAAACATGTTTTTTTAAAGGTACTAAGAGAGTTCTTAGTGCTTTGGGGAATTTTTACTGTATTTTACTGTATTTTATTTTACTTTTACTGTATTTTATTTTACATTCATTAAAACCCCTTATTTGTAAGCACAGTCTTCTTAATCAGCAAACTATAAAACTAGGGAAAATACAGAAAAAAATGACCCCTTCCCCAAGGCATAAAAAAAAAAAAAAAACTTTTACAGAATGGATAGTAGTGCTTCTGAGGAAAGATTGAAGGATTGAGAGTTTTTGTTTTGTTTTTGTTTATTTGTTTGGCTTGTTTGATTTTGGTCAGAAGAATGGGTAATTTTTTAAAGTAAAGGGTTTCAGATTATAAAGAGTTAATGTGAATGATGCTGAACAGTGGTATAGAGGCTCAAATGTGATGAAATGAGTTGAATTAAAGGAAAGATTTCATTTAAATATTGGAAAAATCTTTTTGACATTTTGATGCTAAATCATAAATATAAAAATTGTTGTAAGTCTGTGAATGGTTGGCTTTAAGAAAAAGAAATAATTGATGTTGGTTAAGCTGTTAAATCTGCCTAGTGACAGGTTTGGACTCATCATTCTAGTTAGACAAATACAAGATTTTGTGACCTACATCTAATAGCATTAGAATATCCACTTGGTCATATCTTGAGTTTGGTTTTATTTTTTTTGTCTAGAAGATTAAGATTGCGGCCCTGCGCATGTATACTAGCTGTGTGGAGAAAACTGACTTCGAGGAATTCTTTCTAAGTAAGTTACTGTTTTTGATAGTTCTGAAAAGGAAAATGAATCTACTTTTCATGGGGTGCCTGGCTGGCTCAGTTGGTAGAGCATGTGACTTTTGGTCGTGAGCCCCAAATTGGGTGTAGAGATGACTTAAAAATAAAATCTTTAAAAAAAAAGATTCTACTTTTCATTTTTATGACTGTTAATATCTTCGTGGAATAGGTTTTGAGTCATTGGTGAAGCAGTTTTTTCTGCATAAAGTATATAATAAAAGCTGTTTATTTTTCTCTTTTAATAGAATAAACAAAGGCCAAAAGAACCCTATAGATTAGACATTTTAACAAGTTTGAAAAAAAAAGAAACCTAAAAATTTGTCCACCACTTTGACATTTTTCTACACATGTATCTTTTTACATATAAGTAGTCATAGTAAAACAAATCCTGTTCTACGTTCTGGATGTTTTACTTAGCATTTTGACATGAAATGAGCTTTCTGCCAATCATTGCTCTTTTATTTCTAGTTTTTAATTGTTTTGGTTAATCTTGGCATATGCCTAATGATTTTTTTTTTCTTTCTGTTGAAGGATGATTAGGTCAAAAGGTACATATAATTTTATTATTTATATCCCATTGATAAATTGCTTTCCAGGGCACCTGGGTGGCTCAGTCAGTTAAGCATCTAACTCTTGATTTTGGCTCAGGTCATGATCCCGGGGTTGTGGGATCAAGCCCCGTGTTGGGCTCCATGCTGAGTGTGGAGCCTGCATGAGATTCTCTCTCCTCTCTCTCTCTCTCTCTTTCTCTCGATCTCTTTTGCTTTCTCTCTCTCTCTCTCTACCCCCCTCTGCCCTTCTCCCCTGCTTGCACTCTCTCTCTTAAAATAAAAAAATAAAATAAAAAAAAAAAGAAAACTTGCTTTCCCAAAGAGTTTTACTGGTTTAGACCACCATTAGCAGTTGATTATATCAATACAGTATTCATTTTGATGCTGTAAACTGTTTAGTTATTAAGTTTAGTTAAAGCAGATACTTATAAAGTAATTGGGAAAGTTTAAGCTGTTTCCAGTCCTACAGATTTTGGAAAGAAATGTGTATGTGCTGTGTACATAACCACCATTATCCTGCAAGCCACAAACACCTACTTGATATTTTTCACAGACAGCAATTGTTCATATATAATTATGTTAATAACAAGGAAGATAGGTAGATGCCGTTTTGATTATATAATAACTATTTTGGATTTTTAAAACCAAATGCAAGTTGTTTTGGTGATTTTTACAATTTCAGCAGATTGATGTTAATATTAGAAACTTAAAATACCCTACTGAGTTGTAATCCTGATTTAGTGTCTACCTTCTGTTTCTTATTTATTATAGTGACAAAGCTTCCCTGCTTCTTTTTAATCTCTAAGAATTTCTCATTTGGGGAGAGTTTAGTCTGAAAGGAGAAAATATTTTCTCTGCTTGATGAAGAAACTATTGATATTAGAAGTTGGATTTTTCAATACTTCTTTAAAGTTTATTTATTTTGAAAGAGATAGCACGAGTGGGGGAGGGGCAGAGAGAGTTGGGGAGAGAGAAAGAATCCCAAGTAGGCTCTGCACTGTCAACACAGAGCCCGATACAGGGCTTGAACTCACGAAACTGTGAGATCATGACCTGAGCCAAAACTGAGTTGGATGTTTAACCAACTGAGACACCCAGGTGTCCCTGGATTTTTCTTAAGTGGTTTTTGGAATACATGTCCCCAATTATTTTTCATCAGATCTTTTTTTTTTTTAAATGTTTGTTTATTTTTGAGAGAGAGAGAGACAGAGACAGAGACAGAGAGACAAGAGCCTGAGCAGAAAAGGGGCAGAAAGAGAGGGAGACACAGAATCTGAAGCAGGCTTCAGGGCACAGAGCCTGATGTGGAGCTAGAACCCACAAACTGAGAACATGACCTGAGCCAAAGTCGGATGGTTAACCAACAGCCACCCAGGCGCCACTCATCAGATCTTTTTCTTTCTTTCTTTCTTTCTTTCTTTCTTTCTTTCTTTCTTTCTTTCTTTCTATTTATTTATAACTGTTTAGTTTTAGAGAGAACGTGCATGCACAAACGGAGGGGTAGAGAGAGAGAAGGAGAGAATCCCAAGCAGGCCCTATGCTGTTAGTACAGAGCCCAACATGGGGCTTGATCCCATGAACTGTGAAACATGACCTGAGGCAAAACCAAGAGTCAGACACTGAACCAACTGAGCCACCCAAACACCCCTCATCAGATCTTTTTAAAACCTCATCCTCAGATATCTATTTAATATTTGATTTCGTAAGTAACTCATAAATTATTTATAATTATTTTGAAAGGATGTTTACTTGCTGTCTTAGCCAGTCTTCATTATTGAAGATCCTTGAGTTAATATTATAGATTGCATAATGAGATTATTATTAGATATTTAAGGTAACATTATGTTTCAATTTATAAGCTGTTGTAAACTATAAAAATAAAAGTTTATAAAAATTATTACCATTATATTTTAATAATTCGCATTTACATGATATACTTTTCCATTTGTCTCATTTAGAAGTTACAAAGCCTTGTAGGATAGGAAAGGCTTGTATTATTTTCATTTTTATTTTCTTTTCAGAAACAGTTGAAACTTAAAGAGACTACATGATTTCCCAAAATTGCCTAGCTAAGGCTTGATGCTGTGTTGTCTAGGTTAAAGGCCAGAAATTTTTCCACTGTAACATACTGCCTGTAACATACTGCCTATGAATAAATGTAATTGTAAATTATAAACTGTAATCCATCTTAATATTTTTGTATTTTATTGTTTTTAAATGAGAACTCCTCTAGGAGATATTCTATTAGTATTGTAAACTGATGTTTATATGTATTAGAGGACAAACGCTTCATTGAGCTTTGTTCTAGCTTTGCCTTTTGAATGTTACCTGGGGAGGCAGTACATTTTTTCAGTGACACCCCACTTACTTAAGTTTTTTGTTTGTTTGTTTTTGGTTTTTTTTGTTTTATTTTTTATTTTTGTTTTTTTTTTTAAAGTAGGCTCGCTGCCCAATGTGGGGCTTGAATTCATGACCCTGGATCTAGAGTCAGATGTTCTACTGACTGAGCCAGCCAGGTGCCCCTTGCTTAAGGGTTTTTTGGACTCAGTTTGAGAATTGCTTTTTATTTTTTTTCATTATTATTATTAAAGAAATTTTTTTAAATGTTTATTTACTTTTGAGAGTGAGAGACAGAGACAGAGTGTGAATGGGGGAGGAGCAGGAGATGCAGAATTTGAAGCAGGCTCCAGGCTCTGAGCTGTCAGCAACAAAGCCCGATGTGGAGCTCAAACTCATGGACTGCAAGATCATGACCTGAGCCAAAGTCGGACACTTAAACTGACTGAGCCACCCAAGCACCCATTCATTATTAGTTTTAATGTTTTATATATTTTTGAGGGTGGAGGGAAGTGAGGGGTGGAGAGAGAGGGAGGCCCAGAATCTGAAGCAGGTTCCAGGCTCCCAGCTGTCAGCACAGCACAGCACAGCACAACCCCTGATGTGGGGCTCAAACTTATGAACTGTGAGATCATGATGTGAGCTGAAGTCAGACACTTAACAGACTGAGCCACCCAGGTGCCCTGAGAGTTGCCTTTTAGACTTACAGCTTGTTCATTTGTATTATGCTCCATTGTGGTCCATCTTTGTAATTTATGGGTAGGTTAAATTTTAAAATCAAACCGTAGTGGTTCCAAACTGTGGCAAGTGAATAAAAAAGGGATCCAATCTGGTAAATACCATTTGGAGGCAGATAAATATTTATGAAACAATGAGACTGACTTTCTTCCATCTTCTTTTTTAAAAAAAAAATTTTTTTTTAATGTTTATTTATTTTTGAGAGAGAGAGAGAGTGAGAGAGATAGAGCACCAGCAGGGGAGGGGCAGAGAGAGACAGAGACACAGAATCTGAAGCAGGATCCAGGCTCCAAGCTGTCAGCACAGAGCCTGATGTGGGACTCGAACTCACAAACCATGAGATTATGGCCTGAGCCAAAGTCGGACGCTTAACTGACTGAGCCACCCAGGTGCCCCTTGCATCTTCTATTTTTAATTTGTTTTAATGTTTATTTTTGAGAGAGAGAGAGAGAGATAGAACACGAGCAGGGAGGGGCAGAGAGAGAGGGAGACACAGAATCCAAAGCAGGCTCCAGGCTCTGAGCTGTCAGCACAGAGCCTGAAGCGGGGCTCGAACTCACAAACCGTGAGATCATGACCTGAGCCGAAGTCGGACGCTTAACCGACTGAGCCACCCAGGTGCTCCCACCCTTGCATCTTCTAAAGAAAGAGTCTAAAGAGTAGGCCAGATAGGTTTGGGGTAAAGGAAGAGAATATATATATATTGGTTCCAAGATTACACCTGTTTTATTATTTATTTATTTATTTATTTATTTATTTATTTATTTTTAACATTATTTATTTTTGAGAGACACAGAGAGACAGAGCATGAATGGGGAAGGGGCAGAGAGAGGGAGACACAGAATCTGAAACAGGCTCCAGGCTCTGAGCTGTCAGCACAGAGCCCGATGCAGGGCTCGAACTCACGAACTGTGAAATCCCGACCTGAGCCGAAGTCGGACGCTCAACGGACTGAGCCACCCAGGCACCTCCAAGATTACACCTTTAAAATGGCTGTTGCTCTCTTGGACTTTTGGTATTTAAGGACTTGACTTTTTAGAGTCCTGAGCATTCAGTAATTTTTTAAAAGGATAGAGAGGCTTAGGTAGCTCAACACTATCATCCTCACTCTTCCAACAAAAGCGAAGCCAGTGTTAATTCATGAAGATTGTATAAGAATGAGTTGTTCACTAACAGTGTGCTTGTGAATAAACAATAGGCCTATAATAGCCTAGTGGGTAGGCCCCAAGTTATAGACTCTCTGTCATCTCAGAGCCAAGGTGTTCAAAGGTCTTGATCCAGAGGCCTACACATTGGGGGTTCTGACTGGTGAGATAACCTTAACAGCCAGCCACCTGTTGTTTTCAAGATGTTCTGATGGTGTATATCATTTGTGACATAAATGAGCATACCCTCTGTGAGCATACAGTGGTTTGCTAACTGGTCTTCTGGAGATCAGTACTGTTATGAAGAGCACTTTGGAGCAGAGGGGGCCAATCAGTAAAGTTTAATTCCATACTGCCTGAAAACTGCTTTGTTTTTAGCTCTTAAAAGACTTACTACCTTGGAGAGGAGGCTCCTTAATGAGTAAGTTCTGAGTCAGTGATTGAGGTTCATCATTTTATTGACACAGTCTTAAATAGTGACCTATTTAAGATATTTTAAACCCTAGTGTTTAAATAATTCACTGAGAAACAACCATAGTGAATATTTATCGAGTATGTATTAACTATTAACCATTTTGCTAAACGTTTTACAGGCCTTATCTCATTTAGTCCTCACAAATCCCTATAAGGTAGGTTCTCTTGTTCTCCCCATTTTTACAGAGAAGACAGCTGAGGCACAGAGAAGGCTAAATAACTTTACCCAGAGTCAAATAGCAAGTAAGAGGTAGAGTCAAGGTTTTGAATCAGGAGGTCTGACCCTAAAACCTGCATTAAACAAACAACTGTGTTAATACTGCCACTCCATAACAGCAATGAATTATTTAATTTTATCCAACTTGGTAGCGAGGAAGAAAGTACAAAGCCTCAGAAAATAATGCACTAGTGTATATTGTTGCAAGAGTGTGATCATGGCAGAAGACAGTAACAGATTTTAGCTTTGAAGTGTTTAAACATAGTTCATTGAGCTAAAGATCTGCTGTGCTTTTGTGTTGCTCATGCTCAGACATTTAGTGGTCTTGTTTTTTAGGGCTTTACTCTGGGTTTCTGTTCTGACCCCAGTGGATACAGGGAGTCAATATGCAGCTCTTTTCCCATCCTCAGCCCTGAGCCGACCCCCAGAATGGAAAATTGTGACCCAAGTCCAGCTGCTGGCCTGTCTTTGCTTTCCAGCCCAAGAACTGATTCCCTCTCTGAGAAAATTGGAAAGGCTCCTGGAGGCTGCTGAGAAACTTTGATGTAGAGGTAGCAATTGAACAGATTGTCCTTTAGAAGCAGCCAAATTTCATTTTCCAGATTGAAAGACAGACTTCCAAGAAAACTTTTCTTTTTAATGTTTTGTTCTAGCATCCAAAAAAGACCCAACTTCAGATCTGGGCTTGAGAGTTTCTCATGGCTATTCTTGTTCTAGGTGGAGGGTGGTTGGCCCACTCTCAGATGGCATGTATCTTAATAGCTGTATGGTTGGCCAGGCCAGCCTTCACCTCCCTCCTGCTGGGTTCCAAGAGGAAGTCCACTTGACAACTGCTGGGCACCTCCCAGTACACTCACCAGAGTATTTTGGTGTCACTTTGTGACGGACTTGGACTTAAACTCCTGCCCAACCGCGAGCTTGTTAATATTGTGGCTGCCCTCAAGTTACTTAGCCTTTTTGAGCCTCTAAATGAGTGTTATAATACCTCCCTTCAGGGTTAAAGTGAGGATTAAGTGAGAAAATTATTGACATGACTAGCAGTGGACCTGGCAGGAAGTATGGGCCCTTAGTGAATGTTAGGTTCTGATCATAGTGTTAGAGAAGCGGTTAGTGATTAAGAACATGGTGCCTGGAATCAAGCAGATCTGAGTTTGATCCCAGGTGTTTCATTTCATGGCTGTGTGACCTTAGGCAGTTGTCATGATCTCTAGGAGTCCCATTTTCTCACCTGTCAAATGAGGGTAATATTAATACCCACCTCATAGGCCTGGTAGGATTCATTGAGCTTATGCCTGTAAGCACCAATTATAATGTCACACATAGTAAGCCTATAAGGAATTACTGCTCTTTATTATTACTGGCGGTGTTAGTGTCCCTCACAGAGGTCCTACCCTGTGTTTTCTCTCCGAATGGCCCCTTTGTGTTATCATTTAGTACGTTGTATACTTCATTGTTTGCTGCAAGGCAGTATATATCCCTTTTATCTTGAGTCATTTCTCCAAAGGACTGATTGTACCCGAAGGGCCTGCATTTCCCACTGTTACTCATTTTCTTTGTCCTCTTGCTTTTGCTTTTCTCCCTGTCATGTAACAGGGTGGGCACATTCAGCATTCAGTGGAGGACCCCTCATCTAGCCAGGGGCATTTCCTAGAGATCTGAGAATTGAGAGGTTTGGATGGCTAAGCACTGACCTGAGTTTTGGTAACTTAAAGCCCAGTTTTATCATTCCTACAGGTTGATGAATGGCCTTTCATTAGATATAATCTGCTTTTTTATTCAACTACAGCTCCCTACAGCCCCATTTCTTTCTCCTGGTCATTTATTTTGGACGAGTCATTCAGCATTCCCATGTTCCTAGTACACTGGGTCACCTTAAGGAAGACAGGAAAAAGAAACTAGAACTTAGACTTAGCAGGGCTCAAGTAAAAAAAGCCTGTACTTAATTCGGGTAGGCAAAGTAGTGTCTTCCTAGCTTTCCAGAAGAATTTGAGACCAGGAAGGGAAAATAACATGTAAGTTGGAAGGAACCATAGAGATCATCTAGGCCACATTATACAAAGTGAGAAAACAGCCTCTGAGAAGAAAAGTGATTTGCCCAAGGCCACACAGCAAAGTGGTAACAGGGCTGGAACTAGAGGGCTGGTTGTCTGACTGCATTCAATACTCTTTCAACTCGTAGTCTTATTCTGTGGTTCTCCTGGCCCTCTCTATGGTAGTATAATCACAGAGCACTATAACTGCCATATATTTAGTTGAACAGATTCCTACCAATATTTAAAATATAGGCGATATTTCTCCTCTGAACCCTCACGTATTTATACTTTATTATTATTTTCTAGGGTGTCAGATGCCTGATACATTCAATTCATGGTTTCTTATAACTCTGCTTCACGTCTGGTAAGTGAGCAATTTAAGTGAAGTCACCAAATTTTTTTTTTTTTTTTTAAACACTGCTGACTTGTAAGGTATATAGCCTTCAGCAGGGCTGAATATATGAAATGGCAGTTGTTCAGGCATTAAAAACTGTTCCTTTCATTTTAATAACTAATGTCTTAAAGCACATTTTTACTAAAGGTCAAAGCATAGTCCCAGAAAGAACCTAATATTTGTAGGCTTTTCTCAAAGAACACCTACCCCAGTGAACAATGCTATCAGTATCTCTTAGAGACTCTATGAGCTTGGATGGAAAGTTCTCTCCCTTGGCTGTTTTAGGAAAGTTCACATTTACGTAAAAGTGGTTTGAATTGTGAGAATCCGTGGTCATTTTCATTGCTGGTCATCAGAAACTTATAACAAATTATAGCACTGACATTTACGCCTGTACCTCTAAAATGTGCATACAGGTTAGATTCGTGCCAGGTTTGTTGCGTGTAAAAATATTTAACACCTTAAACAGTATATTTTTTCTTCAGCTGCAAATTAAGTAGCCAAAAAAATCAATTTTTCATCTAATGTTACACAGTATTAAAGGTCAGAAGGATATAGGAGAGACGTTGAAGTGGGGGCTGGGGAATGCATTTATTGAACTGCCAGATCTCAGGAAAGTAAATTCTGGAGAACTAAGTTTACTACTTTGACCATAGTGAGTATCTGAGGAACGTGGGGAATGGTTGCCCTGTCAAAAGGACCCTTGTTTGAGACTGCCTTCAGCTGAGCTTTGCATCACAGAACTGACTACTATATAAAGACTTTTTGGTTTTGATCACCTCTGAAATATTTCTCCTGAACTCACATAGTCACTGAGATTGGCTAAGGGGCATAAGGTGGCAATTTATTTTATGTTATTTTTTTTCTAAGCGAGTACTTCATTGAGTGCACACTATGTCCTGGGCAGTTTGCTGGGAACTAGCTGTGGTTCTCAAGAAGCCCACAGTCTAGTGAGGGAGATAAGACATTTAATTTTTTTCTTTTTCAAAATTTTATTGATTTATTTTGAGAGAGAGAGAGCGCACGCGCATGCAAGCACGGGGAGGGGCAGAGAAAGAAGGAGAGAGAGAATTCCAAGCAGGCTTTGCACTTTGAGCGCAGAGCCTGACGTGGGGCTCAATCCCATGCACCATGAGATCATGACCCAAGCTGAAATCAAGAGTCAGATGTTCAACTGACTGAGCCACCCAGGAGCCTCAGGAGAGAAGATATTTAAAATAGTCCGTGACAAATCGGAGAATGGCTAAGTTCTGTAATAAATCTGAGTAAGTAGTGCCCATGGGATCACAGAGGAAGCTGCAACTATCAAAACCATTACTAGTTCTGCCTCTTCTTTGAAATGTACCATGTCTTTTAGTCACATAGCTGTGAAGGCAAACTACCTTCTGTCTGAATGGTGAAGGTTAGGAAAAGGCTTAGGGAGGGCAGCTGGGTATACTGAGAGGAAAACTACTTTTTCAAGAGGAGAGGACTGCAGAAGTGGCACTGTAGAATTACTCACTGGAAAGGTGGGAGGGTTCAGAAGAGGCGAGGCTATTCCCAGAGGAGCTCAAAGATAATATTCAGAGCTTGTATGAAAGGCTCTTTATTGCCTATATAACTAGAGGTATCAGAGTGTTAGAGGGAGTGGATGGCAAAATCAAATATATAATCCCTGTGACCACATCCCAAGGTCAATCCCTAATAGTAGCCAGGAGAACCTTGAAACTACTTACAGTTCTCTCAAGATAGCCATCGTTTCCAGACATGCATGCTTGTCTTCCTTGCTGAGGTTGGTTTCATTTCTCAGAGGAATGGGGAGTACTACTATTACCAGTTAAGTAGCGGGAGGGAAGCTGTCTGCTTCAAATCTACATTTGGTCTCCCCTCCACCCTTTCTCTTTAGTTCTCACGATCTGCAGTCTTCAGTGGAATGAGTCAGTAGCTTTCCAGTTTGAATCAACAAACTTTTATTGGGGACCTACTGTGTGTTAAGGACTGTGGGGCTTTGGAGAGATGGGTATGACATGATGTGCATTGTCTAGCGGATAACAGGCAGGAAGTATACTTTATGGCAACCTTTCCCACTGAATTCCTCTACAAACCTGCCCCAGACACTTCAGACAACTGGCTGTCCTCAAATACTCCCATGTCCTTGCTCATATGTCCTGGGTGTTGTTCCTGATATTCCCTAAACCTAAAATGCCCGTGTTTTCTCTGATAGAAATTCTCCTCAACCTTCATGGTACATCTCAATGTCATCTCTGCCACAGAGCACTCTTTATCCAATACTGCCCCCCACGCCACAACCACCACCAAATTTGGATTTAGTTATACTTCCTTGTACTTCCAGAGTATCTGCTTGTGCCTTGGGCACAGCACTTCTTTCACCGTCATCCATTATAGGCAACTGTACTTCCTGCCTGAACTACAGTTTTGTAAAACTTGTGCTGTTTTGGGGCCCACTTGTGCTGTTATCCTCCAAGAAGAATTGGGGAGACTTTCTCTTCTAAGGGGTAGGGGTATTAGGAGGAGTAATCATTCCACCCAAGTCTGTGGAGAAGCTATGTTCTTCCAGCCCTGTTCTCTTAGCCTGAAGCTCCAAGAGGGTAACTGAAGGATAGTCAAGTCCAGTATTAGAGGGCCCAGTGGACTTCCTAGAGATGTAGTAGTATGAGGGAGAGGTTGGGAGGCTTAGAAAGCAGTCATAAAAGTAGAAAGAATCTGCCCCATCCCCCAAAGGGGGGGAAAAAACCCCTACTAAACAGAATACCCTGGCAGTGGACTTTTCAGAAAGCTTGCTTGGGTTCCCAAGTGTGATGGCTCCCTGTTGGCCTTTAGAATAGGGACAGGATTTCTCACATCCTTTTAGTTCCCCTGGAGGAGGTGTTGATGATTCCCTTATCCTATCTGCCTTCTCTAGTTCCCAAGTTTTTCTGTGTATGTCCAGTTTCTAGAGGGGCCTTATCAGTTGTGTATTCACGTGAACTTGTAGCAGCTGCAATGACTGTGTGTCCTTTGTCTTTGCTGAACAAGGTTAGTATTGAATGTGGCTGCTGAAAAATTGTTGAGAGAGGTTGCTGTCTAGGCTTTCCTGCATCCAAATGTGTACTTGATAAAAGCAGGCCTCCTCCTCTGTTTACTGTCTTGGGCAATGGCACTGCAATCCATTCAGGTGTCCACACCAGAAACTGGGGAGACCTCCCTGACTCTTCCCTTACCCCCCTCATCTGGTCAGTCACCAGTCACCCCTTCAAACTTTTTTGCCCATGACCCACAGTAACAAATGAATTTTACTTTGCAACCCAGAACACACATGTCTCTGATACTACAGTTTTGTAAAACTTGTTCTTAAAATGTGAGATAATCTCTGATATTTTCTATTCCATTTGAATTCATTTTAAAGAAAAAATTTAACATGTGACCTGTTAAATTGATTTTACTGGATTATAAGAAACAGTACTTGAAAACTGGTCTTTGGCCTCCAACTTCCATCTTCACATGCCATTGATCTTCTCAATACAAATTAAATTAGCATGCATGCACGTGCACACACACACACTCTCCCTAATGTTCTCCATTATTCTCAGGACAAAGTATATTTCTTAGCATGGCATTCAGATTCCACCAAATATGCCACCCCTGCTACTCTCATATGGTACTATTCTAGGTACTGCTGTCCCCAACACTCCCTCCTCTGCAAGATAAAACAATATTATATAATAGAAATACCAAGTTTTCTTCTGTCCAGAAAGCCCTTCTCTCTCCTCTTTACCTGACAAAACTCCTGTTTTTTCATTCAGTATCTAACTCAGGTATCATTTCTGTTTGAAACCTTCCCTTTCCTTTGAAAGCAAGAGTTAGTTCCTCTTCTGTATTTACTTAGTATTTTAGGGACCTCTATCATAGCACTCATCACGTAACATTTTTATGTTTTATCATATCAGTCTTCTTTGTGGATGGTAACTTTATTGAGAGCAAGAATTATTTTTATCTTTATGGAAAGATATGAAAATGAGATATTACTTCTCACAGTTCTGTGTATTATTCTTAGTTTGTATCAATAAATGTTCATCAAGTAATTGACGTTCTCAGATCTAACTTGACTCGCACGGCATTTGGAAGGGTCCTGGCACTGTCTTTTGGTTGGGTGAGAGTGGCAAAGCTCTGCTCCTGCTTAAGTTTCTCTGGGCTGTTACATGTATATAGCTGGAATTTATGTTGGCGTTACAAGTGTTAATAGATTTGTAGAGACTCCTCTCAAAATTTGTCATGGAATGCTAGTACCTTCTAAATGCAGAAGTTAATTTTAGAAGATGGAATGGGATAAATAAAATTAGAGTATGCCTATGATGGAGATGGAATGGGGAGGGAGTAAAATGCAGTTTGTATTTTAATTTTAATTTTTTATTTTTTAAATTAAAAAATTTTTTTTAATGTTTATTTATTTTTAAGAGAGAGAGTGTGAGTGGGTGAGGGGCAGAGAGAGAGAGGGAGAGTCCAAAGCAGGCTCCAGGCTCCAAGGTGTCAGCACAGAGCCCGATGTGGGGCTCAAACTCACAAACCATGAGATCATGACCTGAGCTGAAGTCAGACAATTAACCGACTGAGCCACCCACGCGTCCTGCAGTTTGTATTTTTTTTTTTCAACGTTTATTTATTTTTTGGGACAGAGAGAGACAGAGCATGAACGGGGGAGGGGCAGAGAGAGAGGGAGACACAGAATCGGAAACAGGCTCCAGGCTCTGAGCCATCAGCCCAGAGCCTGACGCGGGGCTCGAACTCACGGACCGCGAGATCGTGACCTGGCTGAAGTCGGACGCTTAACCGACTGCGCCACCCAGGCGCCCCTGCAGTTTGTATTTTTAAAAATTATTTTAGGGGCGACTGGGTAGCTCATCAGTTAAGCATCCAGCTTCAGCTCAGGTCATGATCTCATGGCTTGTGAGTTTGGGCCCCTCATCGGGCTCTGTGCTGTCAGCTCAGAGCCTGGAGCCTGCTTCAGATTCTGTCTCTGTCTCTCTCTACCTGCCCCTCTGCTCACACACTGTCTGTCTGTCTGTCTGTCTCTCTCATATATAGATAAACATTTTTTAAAAATCTTAAAAAAATTATTTTAAAGTCAGGTGTGTCATAAATATAATTACCAAGCCCTTTACATATGTTATCTTTTATTTATTTACATGTATTATCTCACTCATTGTTACAACTACTTTATTGTTGTTTTATATGAGGGATCAGAGGTTTTATATATGAAGGATCAGAGGTTTAGAGAAGTCAAAAAACTTGTCCAAAGAACTAGTTAGTACATGGCAGAGAGAAAATTCTAAGTATGGATCTGGCTAACTCAACAGTGTTAAGTTGCTTTCCTCATTGGTAATTAAAACTACCAAAGTAATTAAATAATTGCTGATTGATACTAATACTATTTAATATTTATTAATACTATTTATTATTTAAAGTACCTGCTTATTCTTTTTTTTTAAGTTTATTTAGAGAGAGAGCGAGCAAGTGGGACGGGGCAGAAAGACAGGGAGAGAGAGAATTCCAAGCAGGCTCCGAACTGTCTTGAATTCATGAATCTTGAGATCATGACCTGAGCCAAAATCAAGAGTTGGATGCTTAACTGACTGGCGCCCCAGTACCAGCTCATTATTAAACATAAATCCATAAAATTTTAGGGGCACCTGGCTGGCTCAGTCTCTGGAGCATGCAACTCTTGATCTCAGGGTTGTGGGTTCTAGTCCTCCATAGGGTGTAGAGAATACTTTAAAAAGGGAGGAGGGGGATGCTGCCTGGGTGGCTCAGTTGGTTAAGCGTCCAACTCTAGATTTCATCTCAGGTCATGATCCCATGGTTCATGAATTCAAGTCCTGAGTTGGGCTCTGCACTGACAATGTGGAGCCTGCTTGGGATTCTCTCTCCCTTTCTGTCCCTCCTCCATCACACAAGCTTGCACTTTCTCTCTCAAAATAAATAAATAAACATTAAAAACATCTTAAATCCATAAAATTATTACATCTGTTCTCCAATTGAACCTGTCCTCACAGGGCCAGAATGTGGGAGAGAAATATTAAATCATTAATAGAATACAGCTGAAATAGCATGATGAGAGGAAATGGCAGGGAGAAGAGGGGTACATAATTTAGATGGGGGGATGGGTCATTCAGGGAGGGCTTCACTGAAGAAATGACGTCTAAACTGATGAGTAGAAGTTAGCAAGTCAAAAGGTGCATGAAAAGCATTGCAAGTAAAGAGGTCTAGTGGTTCAATCCTTTTACCAGCTGGGCCCTTTTTAAATATGAAATTTTATACCCAGTCACCATATATGCATAGATAAAGAATTGCTGTTTGGGTTGAGGAAGTGAGAATGCCCTGTTCACTCAGGTCTTCACAATGTATGCACTGGTAAGGGACTCTTATGTAGCTCTGTGGAAACTCAGACCACAGTTTAAAAACCACAGATCCAGTTCAACCCTCTCATGATTACAATGGGGAGACGATTTTGGCAATTTTAAGGAATTTGTTCACAGGCCTCTTCATCTGTAATGGAGGACCTGAGATCCAAATCTGAAGCTAACTGCTCCTCCATTCAATACTTGGCTTCCTGCTTGAGTGTTCCCCTTTGGTGGTCATGGAGATGGGGGTTTCTTCCCATGAATATGAACAGCATGGCACTGATCGCCAATGATATGAAATTGTTTCTTGGTACTCACTGTCTTTGTCCTGGGAGAGGCCACAAGTAAAGTAGACCTGAGAACAGTTCAGGGTGATAAGCTCTGTGTATAGCAGACCCACAGATCTTATGGGAACACAGGGAAGGGGGACTGCCTGGGGATTGTCAAGACAAGCAGTTGCATTGGCCTCCTGGGGTCTAGAACCAGAGGACGTGGGATCTTAAGGAGTTATTAGGAGATTAAGAAGTAATTGTAAGCTACTTTTTAAGATACTCCAAGTGATTAAGATTGATAATCACTGATTGATAATCAGAAACAGGACAGAAGGGAAACATTTTGTTATTTGTTTTTTACTTTTATTTTGTTTGAGAGAGAGAGAGAGAGCATAAGTGGGGGAAGGATAATGGTGGAGCAGGGAGAGAGAGAGAAAGAGAGAGAGAATTTTAAGCAGACTCCATGCCCAGCGAGGAGCCCAACTTGGGGCTCGATCCCTCAACTGTGAGATCATGACCTGAGCTGAAATCAAGAGTTGGACACTCAACTGACTGAGCCACGTAGGTGTCCCTGTTTTTATTTTTTAATTTTAAGATGGGGAAATACTGGAACATTTTTATAAGTCTGGGGGAAGAAGCCTCTGACAAAGAAGACAAGGAAATAAATTGTGCAGGTGGGAAGGGGTTGGAAAACAGACTGGTCCCAGTCTCAGTCCAGCCAGAGAACTGCCTTGGCAGACACTCCCGGCCTTTGCAAGAGGGCTCTTCAAAATCGCCACAGCAGTTTTGATGCAGCTGTAGGGCTTTCAAGCTCATGCTGGATTCCAGCAACTTCAGATCTGCTATATATGGTGAGCCCTGGCCATGTGCACATCCTTTCTCTCCCTCCCCCAGCCAGTCATTCTGTTCAAACACACAAGTAGCTTTTGCCCAAACCAAAGGCCTATGCAGCATCATTTTGTCAACACCGCATAAACTAAAAGCACTGGTACCTGCTACCCGGGAGCTTGGTCTCTTGGGTCCGACAGGCAGGCCACAGGCCGGGTGTAGTTCTTGGAGGAGGCTCACTGTCAGGTGAGATGGCTTCAGGAAGTGCCTCACCCCACTTGTCTGTTTGCCCACAGACGGTCCTGTGGCCCCCATGCTCCCCACATAAAGGTTAGGCTTCATCGGGAGGGAGTTTAGGAAACCAGGTGGAGATAGCCATGTACACAGCCCCAGGAAAGGGTAAGCATGCCAGCTCACAAATAAATAAACTCATTCATTAGCACACTGCTGAGGCTTGAGTGTGGGCATGTAGGCTCTGCTTCCTTGGCCTCGGCTGATGGCAGAATAAGGGAAACAAGCTATGTGAAAGTCCCCTTTGGGATTCCTTCATTAGCAGCCAGAGTGACAGACCTGTCTTGAATGCCCACCAGTCTTCATTGAATTCCAAATCAGATCCACTCGGAGCAGCTTATAAACTACCATGAGGGAGAAAGAAGGCCAAACACAACTGGTATTGTCAGAAGGCCCAAACAGAGCAAGTGGGACGGGATACTCGGAGCTGCCAATACATGGCAGGAGGTCAGCGTCAAGAATAACAAGAATTCTTCCCTCCCAGATTTAGGTAGAGAGGAGGAAAGCATGGCTAGGACTGTTGTTCCTTCGAACTCTGCAGGCAGTGTCGCTGTCTTCTTCCTTGTCTGATCTAGCAGGGAGAGGCTCTTGGAACTGTGCTGTCACAGAATGGGGGAAATAGCTGATAGGGACACTGACCTGGGAGACACAGTGGCTTAGGGGAAAGCAGAAGTTCAGGCTTCATTCTAGCTCTGCTCTTTTAAGTTACTTAAGTAATTATAAAATACATTTTAAGACTTTCCAAGTGATTAAGAAAGGTGATCACTAAAGGGAGAAACAGGATGGAAGGGAAACTTTCTAAAAATTTTTTATTTTAAGATAGGGAAACACTGAAACATTTTATAAGTCTTGAGGTAGAAGCCTTTTTTAAAAAATTTTATTTAAAAAATGTTTTTTGGTGTTTATTCACTTTAGAGAGAGAGAGAGAGAGAGAGAGAGAGAGAGAAAGAAAATGAGTAGGAGAGGAGTAGAGAGAGAGGGGGACACAATCCGGAGCAGGCTCCAGGCTCTGAGCTGTCAGCACAGACCCCGATGTGGGGCTTGAACCCGCAAACCATGAGATCATGACCTGAGCTGAAGTTGAACACTTAACTGACTGAACCACCCAGGCACCCCAAGGAAGAAGCCTTTTTACTTCCTTCTCTGCTTTCCTCAGAGCATGAGTGTTCTTTTTTGTGAAATGAGAACAGTTAAACTAGGTTGAAAGAGTGAATGCAAATGCATTTTTGAGTGACAAGTCTGATATTAGAGGGCGCCATCAGTGACAGTAATCATTATTATTATTTGCCTTAAGGTAAAATTTTTATCTTAGCCCTTTGTCTTTTGAAACTCCTAGTGAGTGAGTCTTTTTCCCTTTTCCCCTGTATCTGTGCTTACCTTTCAGTGATAGTTGGGAGTCAGGACTAGGGCTTGACCACTCCTTTTTTTCTTTACTTTGCTAGCTGAGTTATTTGCTTTCCTTATGTGTAAAAGATATCAGTATTATTTATGAGCCACTGGGATCACTGAGAGACAAGGATGTACTGTGAAGCTCAAAACCTCAATAATAAGTTGTGGGTTTAAGAACATCATCAAACTTGGGACGGGTAACTGGAATTGCTCCTAAACAGAGAGTAGTTTATATACAGACTAAGTCCACACTCAGGGTAGGTGCTTAGTAGATACTTGTTAAATAAATGATTAAATTATTTATTTAATAACAAGAATGTTTTTATTACTAGAGTCTCTCTTTGTAAAAAGATTTTTAAAAGTAATCTATTTTTGGTCACCTGGGTGGTAGAATTGGTTAAGCATCTGACTTTGGCTCAGCTCATGATCTCATGGGTATATGAGTTTGAGCTCCGCATTGGGCTCTCTGCTGTCAGTGCAGAGCCTGCTTTGGATCCTCTGTCCCCGCCCTCTCTCCCCCTCCCCTGTGTGTGTGAGCTCTTTCTTTTTCAGAAACATAAAAAAAAAAAAAGTTTATAAAAGGTAAAAATTAAAAAAAAAAACCTATTCTTTAATTTTTTTAATGTTTATTTATATTTCAGAGAGAGAGAGAGAGAATGCATGCACACACTCGTGAGCTGGGGAGGGGCAGAGAGAGACAGAGACAGAATCTGAAGGAGGCTCCGGACTCTAACCCACGAGCCATGAGATCATGACCTGAGCTGAAGTTGGATGCTTAATCAACTCAGCCACCCAGCTGCCCCTAAAAATAATTTCTTTTTTGAGGAGTTTTAGGTTTGAGCAGAAGGTTATTTCTTTTTAAAGTTTATTTTGCATTCTTAAGAGCAATTTTTATTATGTTTTATTTAGCAGGGAGGTGTTCCCCCCCCCCCCCGCCCCACTTTCTTCTCCACGTTCCCTAGAACAGAGCTCTGAAACTATGAAGTTGAATCAGTAGTAAAATGTAATTTGGCTTCTCAACATTTAATTTAAACATTTATTATGAGGAATGTATCCATGATGGAAATTGAAATAGAGCTGTCCTGTTCTGTTACTTAAACCTGGTGTTCTCAGTTGTTGTGGAATGTAGTTTCCTTAGTGACTCAGACTTAACTGTTGTACAGTCAGAGCCTGTGATGGGTGCTGGCTTTGTTTTGTGGTGGGCACCAGGGTCATCATGTCTTTTTTCGTGTTTGTTTACCATTTTGGATTTGCTTCATTCATTGTCTTTTCACCTGCCAGTGTACTTTAACCTTTTCTGGATGATTTGGGGGGGTCCTAGTAATGCTTAACTGTAATTTGCCAGACTGTCTTTGAGTTGCGCTGGGTTGTTGAACCTCAGTTGCTGTGCTATTGTTTGTGTGTGTGTGTGTTTGTTTTCAATATATTTTTAGTTTCTTTCTTTCCTGTTAGGCTGCCAATAGTTACTTTTTGTTGTTGTAGGTATTCTTGCCTCAAGTTAGCCAGTCTTCCTCTTCTGATAGGCTATTTCTAATGTGATGCTAGTTTTGAAACTATTACTGCCCTTGTGAAGATTAAATGAAAGAAAAAGAGAGTAAATGGATTCTAAGTTATGTACTAGTCATTAGAGGCAGCAGGAAAACAGTACAACTCTGGGACAAGATTATCAGGGTTCAGATCTCACCTATAAATCTAGTGGTTTGTAACTCTGGACAAGTTACTTCTCAAAGCTTCAGTTTCCTTATTTAAAAAGTCGGACAGTAGGAAGACCAGCCTTGGACTACACCAAAAGAAAAATCTTTTGCATAGTGAAGGAAACCATTAACAAAATAAAAAGGCAACCTACTGAATGGGAGGGAGAAGATATTGACAAATGATCTATATGATAAGAGGTTAATGTCCAAAGTCTATGAAGAACTTCTGTGACTCAGCATTCCACCACAAATAAATAATCCAATTAAAAATGGGCAGAGGACCCAAATAGACATTTTGCCAAAATGTAGATGGCCAACAGACACATGGGGAGATGTTCAGCCTCACTCATCGTCAGGGCAGTGCAAATCAAAACTACAGTGAGATAACACTTTACAGCTGTGAGAATGGCTAGCATCAAAAAGACAAGAAATAACAAGTGTTGGCGAGGCTGTGGAGAAAAAGGAACCCTCATGTACTGTTGGCAGGAATGTAAATTGGTATAGCCACTGTGGAAAACAGTATGGAGGTTCCTCAAAAAATTGAAAACAGAAATCCCATATGGTCCAGGAATTCCACTACTGGGTATTTACCCAAAAAATGAAAACACAAATTTGAAAATATATATGCACCTCTGTGTTTATTGCAGTGTTATCTACAATAGCGAATATATGGAAGCAGCTGAAGTGTCCATTCATAGATGAATGGATAAAGAAGATGCAATGGAATATTACTCAGCCATAAAAAGCATGAGATCTTGCCAGTTTCCACAACAAGGATGGACCTAGAGGGTATATGCTAAGTGAAATAAGTCAGAAAAATATAAATACCGTATGACTTCACTTATGTATGGAATCTAAAAAAACCAAATGAATAAACAAATAAAAAGCAGAAATAGCTTCATAAGTACACCGAACAAACTGATGGTTGCCGGAGGGGAGAGAGGTTGGGGGATGGGCAAAATGGCTGAGGGAGGAGTAGGAGATACAGGCTTCCAGTTTATGGAATGAATATGTCATGGAGATAAAGGATACATCATAGAGAATATAGTCAAAATGGTATCGTAATAGGGTTGGATAGTGACAGATGGTAGCTACACTTGTGAACATAGCATAATGTATACTTTATGGTCTGAGAAAATCTGTGCCTTTTAAACCTCAGAAGGCAGGTGTATTAACAAACTACAGAATTTTCAAATAAATGAAGAATTCCATTACCTCACTATTGCTGTTGATGAATTAACCTCTGACGACACTTAAGCATCAAAACACACAGTGTCTTTTCAGGTGAGAGGCTGACATGAGTGATTTGATTAAGAAAATTTTATGGAAAAGGACTACTGAACTTTCCCTGGTTTGTTTCTGCTTTGGAATACATTCTGTATCATGTGAAGAAGCCAAGTCTTTTTCCATGACCTGTTTTTATTGTTATAAAGTATTATTTCTTAGGCACTAACTGGGTTCAGAGGTTACAAATTTAAAATCACAGCATAAGCCAATCTGGTTGGAAGGGATATTAAAGATCATGTAGTCAACTTGTCAGATAGCTGAGTTCTCACAAAGCATTTATTCACTCTTCAGAAGTAGGCATGTTCTGTGTCTTGGGCTTATTCATTCCATCATTCAAATCTTCAGAAACTTCTGCTAGAAAGTTATTGTTTTCAGTGCTCAGTGTTGAGTGATTCTTTCTTCCCATGTGGCTTACCCATTGATTCTGACTCTTAACTCTTGGACAAATAGTCTAATTGCTTTCCTACAATATTTAAGGCAACTCACCTGTTTTTCTCCAGGTTATAGATCTTCTGATCTTTCATCTCTTCCTTTTGTCTCTTAAAATATAATATTCAGGGGCACCTAGGTAGCTCAGTCAGTATCGCTTCTCGGCCTTTTGGCTAAGATCAAGTGTAGGTAGCTCAGTCAGTAGAGCGTCCAACTTTGGCTCAGGTCATGATCTCGCAGTTCATGGGTTCAAGCCCCACATCAGGCTCACTGCTGTCAGCCTATCAGTGCAGAGCCTGCTTCAGATCCTCTGTTCCCCTCTCTCTGCCCCTACCTGCTTGCACTCTACCACCCAAAATAAGTAAATATTAAAAAATAGATATGTATATATAAAATGATATTCAAAACTATGGACAGTATTTCAAGCAGAGTCTGACCTGTGCTGAATGGAACAAAAATGTCACTTTGCACATCGAAGATATTGTATTTCCATTACTGTATCTAAAATCACATTTATTTGGGGGGTAACCTCATCATTACCTTGACATCCTTTGAAGTCAGTTGTCAACTTAAGCCTATAAGGCTTTTTCACATGTAAATGGGCATGACTCACCTATCTTGTACCTACAGTTCTTTTAGACCCAAGGGCAGGACCTTAGGTTTATCCCTGTTCAAATTCATTCTGTTAGATTCAGCCCATTGAAATGGTCTCTTGGAGTATTTTGGTTCATGGTAGGGTCATCCAACATATTTGTCTTCCTGCCCAGCCCCTTGTCATCTGCAAATTTGGTAAGTATGTTTTCTTTTCTACATCTTTAGTTGTTAACAGAGATGTTGACACAGGCCTGGCTGGAATCATTCCATTGTGCCATACGATTGCTAGTAGATTTTAATGGGCAGGATTAATTGTCAGTTTAGATTGACTATTCCATAACTATAGCAGGAATTATCTTTTGGTGAGTAGCCCAGTTGTAGCTGCTTAAAAATTTAAATAAGAGAGGGGCGCCTGGGTGGCGCAGTCGGTTAAGCGTCCGACTTCAGCCAGGTCACGATCTCGCGGTCCGTGAGTTCGAGCCCCGCGTCAGGCTCTGGGCTGATGGCTCAGAGCCTGGAGCCTGTTTCCGATTCTGTGTCTCCCTCTCTCTCTGCCCCTCCCCCGTTCATGCTCTGTCTCTCTCTGTCCCAAAAATAAATAAACGTTGAAAAAAAATTTTTTTAATTAAAAAAAAAAAAAATTTAAATAAGAGATAATATGGGGCGCCCGGGTGGTTCAGTTCGTTTAGTGTCTGACTTTGGCTCAGGTCATGATCTCACGGTTCGTGGGTTCGTGCCCTGCATTGGGTGGGCTCTGTGCTGACGGCTCAGAGCCTGGAGCCTGCTTCAGATTCTGTGTCTCCCTCTCTCTCTGCCCTTCCCTTGCTCGCGCTGTCTCTCTCTCTCCCTCAAAAATAAAGATTTAAAAAAAAATTTTTTTAAATTTAAATAAGATAATAGAAATAGGGATGTTCATTGAGATTAGGAACTAGTTTGGAAAGTTGATGACCCTGTTTATATTCTTATATATAATTAAGTATAATATTATATTTACTATTTAATAAAATAAAATATAATTCTTATATTCTTATATTCTTATGGAAAGTCTTAAGAAGAGAGCTTTATGGGCTAATTAGAGGCAATGTGGTATAGGAGAAGCCCTAAACTTTGCCCTGAGATGTTTTATTCACTTACTTATTTAGCAAATAATTACTAAGTGCCGACTATACTTAAGCCCTGGATATAGAATGGTTAAAAATAAAAAAAAATTCAGGCTTCATCTTTGCCTTCAGTGGAACTTATATTCTCATGGGGGAAATGATTTGATAATTACATAGGTAAAATCATCATACTTTCTGTGATCTGTGTTCTAGGTAGGTGCCATGCCTAGACACACACCTTGTGTGTATTGTGTATGACAAACAACACAAGTCATATATTTAATTTAAACACCTCTAGTAGCTCCATTTTAAAAAGTAAAAAGAAAATATTCTGAAATTAATTTTAATAGAAGGTTTTATTTAACTCAGTTATATTTAACTCCGCTTATATCTGAAATAATATGTAAGCATGTAAGCAGTATAAAAAAATTGAGATATTTGTAGTCTTTTTGTTGAACTAGATCTTCAAATCTTAAACTTATACCACATGTTAGTTGGAACCGGTCACATTTAAAGTGCCTAATAGCCACACGTAGCTAGTAGCTTCTGTGTTTGACAGCACAGCATTATACCCATCTTTACAGACTACTCTATGGTATTGGGCAAATTACTTTCCATCTTTAGGACTCCTGTTTTCATTCAGTAAAATGACGGATTTTGACTTGCTTATCTTCTAACAATTAAATGTGTGTCCTTTTCATGTATGAGAGTGCCTTCTGAGGTACTGTAAATAATCTCTCTCTTGATCTGGGTGTTGCTTACATGGCTATATATAACATGTAAACATCCATCAAGCTATATACTTAAGATTTGTGTGCTTTACAGTATCTATGTTATACCTCAATAAAAGTGTTGTCGTTTTTTTTAATAAGATCATTTTCAGTTTTTTTGATTCTGTGTTCTTTGCTGAAGTTACCCATTACACATGTGTGATATAAAAAATGCAAACAACCAGTTACTCTTTATGTCTTTTTCCCATCCAGGATGTGTCTAGTCCGAATGAAACAGGAAGGCCGGAGTGGGAAATACATGTGTCGTATCATAGTTCATTTCATGTGGGAGGATGTTGAGCAGCGTGGCAGAGTCATGGGGGTAAGTAAATGCTATCAGATTCTGGTCCCGGACAACTCCAATGAGGGATTGCCTGACTTGAGTTGAAGTTTTATCTGTGCTAGAAGGGCTTTGCTTTTAGATTTCTGTGTAATGCTGCCTAACGTCAAGTGGTAATTCAGCTAGAGTTGCTTCTGCTTCTGTGGAGACTGACATGCCGTGGACACTTTATGTGTTTGCACACATTATTATGGTTTGTCAATGTGAGGACATCCTGTGCATGGAAATGAAATTGTTAAGCCCAAATAATGGTGGTAGGAGGGAAGGGATGGGTTTGTTGAATGGAGGAAATCAAATAATAATTGAATTTTAGGACACTATGCCTTTGACACCAATTCAGTGTTTGAACCAGTTCTCCTCTAAATTAGTTTTGATGGAAATACCCTGGCATTGGGCCTACATTGTCCTCAGGAACTGAAAAACAAGTCCTTTATCGCTTAACCTAGACTAATTCAGCATCGTATCTGCTGAAAATGTACATTAGTACATTTAATAATTAACCCGAGAAAGGAGAATATATAGCATATATATAACATAGAAGGTAATGATAATAGAAACATGACACCAAAACATTAGAATACAGTTGGTTATACAAAGAGTAATCTTTTCCTTTGTATATTATGTGTTTTTGTGTCTAGACCATATTTTAATAGATTGTAATCCTTGTTTTTTTCCCATTTCATTGCCTCCCAGTTGGGACCATCTAAAGCAGAACCATCAGAAGGGGTCATGAAATGGGTTAATTTATTTTTTGTTTTTGTTTTTGTTTTTGTTTTTTTTCATTACAAAGTTCTCCCTATGGACTGAGGAGTAAACAAAGTTTATGTATGTATTATAAAACTCATACATATTCGGAGAATAAAAATCAAAGAATAACAAGCGTTTAACGTAGAAACAAGTGTCTCTTACCCAGGCGAGCTCCCCCAGAGTAACCTTTGTTAATAGTTGATGTGTATCCTTCTGGTTGTTTTCTATACAAATGCAAATGTATAAATGTATATTCTTTTAACACAACACAGATGGGCTTCTACTACACACAGTTTTGCATCTTGGCTTTTTAACTTAATATATATTAGATATGTTTTTACTTTACAATTATTTTTAAAATTCAAAATATTTTAACTGAGATTGAAATCTCCATACTCCTCAATCTCATTCCTGGCCAGTTATCTCCTTTCAAGACGTAGTTACTGATCCATTTTAGTGTATATCTTTTAAGGCTTTTTTCTGTGTAATTTTCTTACAGAAAATATGTAGTATTGGTTTTGTGTTTATATATTTTATTATACATGATATCATCCTCTATGTGCTAATGTGTAATAAATATGTACTTAGTTTTTTCACTCAACAATATGTCTTGGAGGTTTTTCCATGTTGCATAGGAGTTAAGTGGGAGGTTGTCCCCCATGTTTTATTTATAGTAATTATTTTCACACACTCCTATGTTATTGTCTGATGGTATCATGTGCTTACTCTTTGTAAAATTGTGGTCTTTGAGACTAAATCATGGAAATGATGGTTGCCCGTTGAGAGTGTGTTTCCAAATTCTCATGTCTTTGGAGGAACTGCATATATAGGAAGCACAGAGGACATGGGCTTGTTTTTAGATGTCTTCAATAACATTTACATGCCTTTCTCTGGGACAATAGAACATTGGCATTTATGTTCATTCTGAGATGATAGCATATGTCAGAGTTTTATCTGCTATCGTCATCATCATCATTTGTTTTGGAGATAGTGTGGATTGACTGTCTTTGTAATTGTGTTCTTTGGTTCCTTGTTCATGTGACTAAACTTTCTGCTGTCTTTGCTGCCCAGAATGGATCGTCAGCCTTTAAGCTATACGTGCAGCTTGGTGTTCTGCATGCCCTCAAGTACTTACTGTCCAACGCTGTGGCAGCACACAGTGGACATGGGTGGTGCTGCCAGTTTCAGATCACTTAATGGTAACCAGTGACACCCCTGGCCAGCCAAAGCCTTGGCTGTCTGACATACAGTGACACAGTAGCTTTTCTATTAGTTAGCTTGTTTTTCTTATCACTATTGACTAAACCCTGCTGGACATTGGACTGCTGGAGCCATGTGGGCCACAGCTGTCTACAACGTGAATAGCTTCATGAACCATAGGTACTGACTCTTGAACTACAGAAACCTCTTAGTTATTACCCTTCCACCATGAATTTCCTTTGGACCTCCATATATATATCTCCATCACAATCTCCAACACTTTGAACCTTCTTCTGTGTTACTTTATAATGTCACTTTTACTTGACGGCATGCTTAATGAAGGCAGGAGACCTGTCTTAATACTTTTTTGCTTACATAGTAAACATCAGATGAATAAATACTTGTTGAATGAATGAATTGAACTTAAGCCTCTGGAATTCTATTTTAAAGCCAACTTATCAGATAGATGATACTTGATTTATTTGTTTCTAGTCCACATATACATCAGTGCAGTCCTGCAGGAATTAGTTTTTCCTCTGCACCCCCCCTCCCATTTTATCCAACCATTCTTCTTTCTGAATTGTTCTAGATATGGTGTTGCCCTACAGAGAAGTGTGTTAGATCAGTGTCTCACTTTTTATGTGCCTGTAGTCCACCTGGGGATCTTGTTAAAATACAGATTCTGATTCTGTAGGTTGGGGTGGAGCCAGAGACAGAGAGTCTACATTTCTAGAGAGCTTCAAGTGATGCCAGTGCCACAGGTAGAGCAGGGTGAGAATGGGGCAGCCACACTTTGAATAGTAAAGTTTTCGATGATCCATAACACTCTCACAAGTTACAGACTTGTGAGTTCACCTGCATGAAGAGAAATGCCAAGCCCCAGTTTAGTTACAAAGACTATAAATAAAAGATGGTGGTTTAAAAATAACAGAGGTTTGGAAGAGTTGGGAAATTACTATTATTGCTTTTCTGTTATAATTGACTTGATCCTCCCCCACCCAACTCATGGTATAAACAGGCAGACACCCTTTATGCAGGCAAGAAAATTGTTAACTACTTCTCTGTTGTGAGTGTGATTGTATGTATGGAGGGGGTCTCAGACTTCTGTGTGCTTACAGCCTACAGAAATGGGAAAGTTAGGGACATGTGGCTGGAGAAAGTAGTAGGGAGCCAGTGTGGCTTTGTTCTGACCCTGGCTGCCAAATCTTTCCTCCTCTGTGCTTCAATTTCCTTTAAAAAAATGTGGATTATTGGGGTGCTTTGAAAATCTGTGATTTGAAGGTGGTAATTTGTAAATCTTTCTCTGTGTAATTTGACATCCCAGGTGTACATCTTTAAGAAAACTCATATAAAAAGTAGAATTCATAAGACTGATCAACGAAGTGGTGATTTTTTACATGCCAAAGAATTCTTAGAGGCTATTACTTTGAGTGGAGCCATTTGCAATTAATGATGAATCAGAAATTTGAATCAAGAACTCCCTTGAAATTAGAATTGCAGTCTCATTTGGTGAGGACATTTTCATTTAAAACATTTTTGCTTTTTATCGGCTTTTAGGAGCCCAACTATTGTGAAAAACAAGGCAGACTCATATATCATTAGTGAAGTCGGTATAAAATATAAGTGTTAAATTTGAGGTTACAAAAATCACATCAATAATTTAGAGCGTTCTAACTAAAAAAAAAATTATTTGGGATTTAAACATATAAATTAGCTGTGGAAATAAAGTTCATTATATCACCTCATCTGGTCTTGTTTTATTTCATTAACTGGTTCTTAAAAACCTTTGTGAGCTGAGTTGCAGCTGAAGAGGTTGGAGACCATTTTTCCTTGGGCCCTTGCCTCACTCCTGAGTGTTGGTAAGAGTAGAGAACTAAGACTTGACGCAGCTGTAAAAACAGACAGCGCCTTTGGCCTCAGCACTTTCTCCTGGTGCAGGCACATTTCAGATGTAAATTTCACTTTCTGCCTCTCCTACTAATGAAGTAAGTTTCTTTTGCTGGGTTTGCAGCCAGGTGTGTCCAGTCTTGTGGCTAACCGGGGCGCTTTAGTTAATTTTTCCATTTGTGACATTTCAACCAAACTTAAAAAACAAACATAAAAATTAGCTCAAGGCAGTGGCTCAAAGTGTTAATGGTAACCTTAGGCTGGCTAAACGACTTCCTCTCAGTTCTGCCCTGCCAGACATCTCCACCTTGTGGCTTACAATGAGCAGGTTTAAGCTTTCCAAGCTTTGGAGACGGGTGGGAAGGAGTAGGTAAGAAATTCCAAGTTTATCCTTATCAGTGGTCCCTGGCATGCCAGGTGTCTCCTCTGGACTTCAGATGATTTCTTGCTAGCACCTTTCCAGAATAAGGATGAACCTCTCATCACTTCAAGGTCTTCTGTTCTCTTCTGTAACAGAGCTGCTTCATGGGGTGGTGCAAAGGGCCTAGAAAGAGGTGGAGGAGCTGTGGGCTGAACTGGACTCCTTTGTAAAATTCTACTTTGCTTTTTAGAACCAGCATTTTGCTTTGCAAGGTCCTCTGTGATCATACTCCAGACTACCTTTCCAAACTCATTTCCTCTAGCTCTTTGTGAACTGTAAATATGTGAAACCTTCTAGCACATGTGCCTGGCACATAGGAAGCACTCAATGAGCATCACATTCCATCCTTGCTTCACATACTCTTCACCCCAGCCAAGCTGAATGCCTTGGTCTTCCTGTCTTGTGTCTTTCCCCGTGCGATACTACTCTAGGTTGCCTAAACACCATAGCCCCAATTCCTTTACATCCCTCCACCCCATACTAGAAGACAATCCCAGTTGTCCCTAGCTGGAAGTACCTTAGTAATTTATATGTGCCCTTCTTCTGGCTCTTACTATTTTGTATCATTGTTACTAGTGTGTATTGACTGTCATCCAGGTGAATTGCCTGGGGGCTGCATCAGTTGTATCCTTTGTATTCTCCAAAGTGCTTGTCATTGCCCCTTGGCTGAATGCTTGCCCAGTAAATAACTGATAACAGAAGACCATTCTGGAAGCCCACTGGATGTATTGGAAAAAGTGTGGTGGAGAGGTATCCTTTTTCATTTTGAACATATGTGTTTGCTCTGTTAGTCTTAAATATTGGAAGAAAAAGAAATGAGAAATTGTTTCCTTTACCCTCAGTTTTTTTTCTTTTTCTTTTTCCATGCTTTCTGATCTTCTAATAGATTTGACTTAAAAAACAATTTATACATGAGGCATTTTATGTTTTTAAACTAACAAAGATTTTAAATCTATAAAGGATGGTAAAAATAAGAATTACACATACTTTAGTTTTTCTGGAAATTTTCTTCCAGGCTGCTGTAATTCCATTCCCTTCTCCTTCCTACCTCCCCACAAAAATCTTCAAACTTCTGTTTTATTACCAGGAGGTAAAAATTTTGCTATCCTTTGCATCTCTAGGTCAGAATTAAAACTCGCTGCCAAAGGTATTGTTTAAAAGGCAAGGACCACTTTAAGGGTATAGTTTTGCTGCCAATGATATGAATAGTGGAGTGTAAATACAGAACAATTCTTTGGGCTTGAGGCCTTTAAAATAAGACATGTTTGGGGCACCTGGGTGACTCAGTGGTTTAAGCGTCCGACTTTGGCTCAGGACATGATCTCACAGTTTGTGAGTTCGAGCCCTGCGTCTGTGCTGACAGCTCAGAGCCTGGAGCCTGCATCAGATTCTGTGTCACTCTCTGTCTCTGCCCCTCCCCCGCTTGTGCTCTGTCTCTCTCTCTCAAAAATAAATGAACATTAAAAAAAAAAAAAAATGTAGGGACGCCTGGGTGGCTCAGTCGGTTGGGCGGCCGACTTCGGCTCGGGTCATGATCTCATGGTCCGTGAGTTCGAGCCCCGCGTTGGGCTCTGTGCTGACAGCTCAGAGCCTGGAGCCTGTTTCGGATTCTGTGTCTCCCTCTCTCTGACCCTCCCCCGTTCATGCTCTGTCTCTCTCTGTCTCAAAAATAAATAAACGTTAAAAAAAATTTTTTTTAATAAAAAATTTTAAAAAATTTTATTTATTTATTTATTTATTTAAATATATGAAATTTATTGTCAAATTGGTTTCCATACAATACCCAGTGCTCATCCCAAAAGATGCCCTCTTCAATACCCATCACCCACCCTCCCCTCCCTCCCACCCTCCATCAGCCCTCAGTTTGTTCTCAGTTTTTAAGAGTCTGTTATGCTTTGGCTGTCTCCCACTCTAACCTCTCTTTTAATTAGCAATAATCGCGCCTCGGATAAACCTCATTGGCTACGATACTGCCACTGCGCAAAAGCTTCTAACCTCTCTTTTAAAATTTTTTTTTAAATAAGACATGTTCTCAGAAATCAGTCCTTCTTTTGGGAAGTTTTTGTTTTTGTTTTTAAATATCCTAAGCTGGGGGATACCTGGGTGGCTAGTCTTTTAGGTGTTGGATTCTTGATTTCTGCTCAGATCATGATCCCAGAGTCCATAAGGCTCTGCTCTGGGTGTGGAGCCTGCTTGGTATTCTCTCTCTCTCCCTCTGTCCCTTCCCCACTCACATGTGCATGGACACTCATGTGCATGCGCTCTCTCTCTCTCTCAAAAAAAAAAAAAATTAAATGTCCTAAGCTGTTGGAGTGGATATTTGTTTATTAGGTGAGAGAAGCCTAAATTCTTAGAAGGCAGAGCAATTTCATTTTGGGATTGGCTCATGAACTTTAGCAGGGTCCAACTGAGATGTATCTTTAGTAGATGCATTCTTTTTTTTTTTTTTTTTAATTTTTTTTTCAACGTTTTTATTTATTTTTGGGACAGAGAGAGACAGAGCATGAACATGGGAGGGGCAGAGAGAGAGGGAGACACAGAATCGGAAACAGGCTTCAGGCTCCAAGCCATCAGCCCAGAGCCCAACGCGGGGCTCGAACTCACAGAGGGCAGGAGATCGTGACCTGGCTGAAGTCGGACGCTCAACCGACTGCGCCACCCAGGCGCCCCTAGTAGATGCATTCTTTACACAAGTTTCCTAACCTCAGGTCTTAAGAGGTAGCAAGAGCGCTTAGAGTACATGGTTTAGACAGTTTTGTCACTGATCAGATGCCTGGGAGCACACATTCGGAATGCCAGTCTGATGGCTTGGTTGGCCTGTCCTTCTGGGTTGCATATTGGACTCACTTTATTTCAGGGATTGTCCCTGAAAAAGAAGTTATAAACCTTTCTGAATTGAATTTAAATTGAATCTAATTCTGTCTATGCACACGATCATTTATCTCTCTCATGGCTGTTTTTACATCCAGTTATAGATTGTGAATTAACTGAGGTCTGATTCATATTTGTTTATCTTTGTATTCCTATGGTACCTAAAATGGAGCTTTATACTCAGTAGGCATTAAGTAAATGTTTCTTGACTGAGTAAATCGGTAAGTGAATATGATCCCCTTTGTTATCTTCAGTTTCCCTCATGGAATTTCTGTAGGAGAAAGACAGTGAACTAATTCCATTTTGAAAGCCCTGGCTGCCTTGGTGCATGGACACCTAGGATACACTTCTTAAATACTCTTCATACTCCCAATTCAGTTCATCATTTCAGAACTGTTTACCTCTCCAACCTATCGTGTGTATATATATATATATATATATATACACACACACACACACACGAGATATATATATATATATATATATGTATGGATATATATATATGTATGGATATATATATGGATATATATATGTGTGTATATATATATTCATTCATTCATTCATTCATTCATTCATTGCCTCCAGTCTCTCTAGGTGCCCAGTTCCCTTTGACATCTTTTGTACCATAGATTCTAATACTGCTTAGACCTGTGTGTACTGAGCACCCCGCCATTTTCCACATCTCCCTTTCAGGGGTTAATGGTTCTTCTAAATAAATCTCTGGGAGCTCCTGGGTGGCTCAGTCGGTTAAGCATTTGACTTTAATTCAGGTCATGATCTCATGGTTCATGGGTTCGAGCCCAGCATTGGGCTCTGTGCTGACTGCTCAGAGCCTGGAGCCTGCTTCAGATTCTGTGTCTCCCTCTCACTCTGCCCCTCCCCTGCTCGTGGTCTTCTCTCTCTGTCTCTCAAAAAGAAAAACAAAACATTAAAAATAAATAAACACATCTCCCTCAGGAGACGGGATAAATAGCTCCATGAACCTATTCTTCCTAGGTTTCTTGTCTTGCTTCTGCTGTCATCTCTATCAATCCAGCACCCCCCCCCCCCCACCCGCTGGAATTCGTAGTCTTCCTCAACCCCTGCCTCATCCTCTGCACCCAAATTGTCATGTCACTTTTCTGCCGAAACTATCTTTGGATTTTATCCTCCCTTCTGTTCCATTGCTTATATCCACCCTCATCATCTCTCCTTTATTGCACATGGCCTCCTAACTAGTTCCTGGACTTTCTCTACTCTAGTGAACCCTGTCACCACATAAACCACCAGAGGTTTTTCCAATTTCTACATCTGATTGGATCCCTCCTGTGTCTAGAAATCTGAGGAACAAAATTCAAACATCTTAGCAATGGTATGTAGAACTCTTCATAGTTATATAGGAAAATGTTCTTAGAAGATACAGTATTTAGGATTGAAATGTTTTGATATTTTCACATAGTTTAGCAAAAGAAAAAAGGGTGTGTGTGTGTGTGTGTGTGTGTGTGTGCGCGTGCACAGAGAGAGACATGAAGCAAATATTACAAAATATTAACAATTGTGAATCTAAAAATCATACAAATTTTTGTTTTCCTACTCTTACATTTTTTAAGTTTGATTTTCAAAGTGAAAAACGGGACGGGGGGGGAAGAAATCTTCATATTCTAGACCCCGCCTACCTCTTTAGTCTGATTGCCAACAAACCTCTAATACACAAATGTTCATGCTCAAGCGCGTCTACACGCACACATACATGACAGATTGTCACTGATGCTATAGTATGCATCTGGATAGTACCTCTTACACACAGCTTTACCCAGCATTCCCTCCCCCACCATAATAATTGGTATATTTGGCCACTCCCTTCTCTCTATTGCTGTAGCACTTTGCACAAACTTCTGAGAGAGGACTTACCATGATCTACTGTAATTGTGGGTTTGTGTAGGTCATGCCCATTAGATGGGATGAGGATCCTAGGATTCCTGGTGTCTTACACAGAGTGCCTGACACAGTCACCCCTCAGATACCTGTTGAGTGAACACACGTCCTTGCTTCTATTATTAGTGACTGGGCAGCACTATCTTTCAAATACTGACTTAATGAATGGTCTCTTATCACACCTAGATTCAATTTCTCTGACCACCCTCTCCCCGAAAAGAGTTTCATTTTTCTCTCCCTGACCTCCCTCCTGGGCTCCTTGGCTCTCTCATCATTTATATTTCTAATTCACTTTATGGGATAAATGAACCTTAGGATGTTAGATGGAGTGCCTCAGATATCTCTCATTCAATGGTTCTCAATCTGAAGGGGCTCAGATGTGGTTATTTTGAAACATCTCCCCAGAAAATTTCTGATGTACATCTCAGGGTGAGGACTATAGATCTGGTCCCACTGTTTTAATTTATGTGGTGAGAAAATGTGGTCCCAGAGAAGTTAATTGATTTGCCCGAGGTCATGCAGCTAGAAAATAGCAGAATGAGTACCCAAACTAGGGGATGCTGGTTCCCAGTCCAGTATCCACTTTATTATACTGTGATCCCTCACCGGGGGTGTGGGCGGGGGATCAGTTTCATGGCAGTTTCCTTCTCCCTGGTCTTCTTACCAAGGACTTCCAAAGGCCAAGAGGACAGCTTTTCTCGAATCTCGAGGCATTCCATTTCTTCAGCACAGTCCCCAGGCTGAGGCCCCTTTTATTCAGACTTTCTAATCCAATACGGCAGAGGTTTCCTACTCAACAGGACTAATAGAGATTAAGGGGAAAAAAGGACAGGTGAGAATGCTAACAATGTTCTGAATTTGTTTCTTTTTCCAGCATTTAGAGTCTGAACGTCTCCACATAGTCTGAATTTGCCTTAGTTGATTTTACAATTATTTTTCAGAGACTCCTTGGTTGTGTTTTTTTAAGAGTAGAGGAACACGGAGACTGAACACTGTGCTAGGAGAAGCTGGGCTAGGAGACTAACAAAGGCGGTATTATACTGTGCGCTGCCGACCCAATAAATGAATTCAGGAGACACCTAGATGTGTTTCTCGTGGAGGGCGTGAGGGGGAGGGGTCTGGTGAAAAGGCAGAAAGGTGGGATTAAAATAAATTAAAATGGGGCCAGCATGCTGGATAAGGGGACAGCCTCTTCCTGTTCCCAGTGTTGCTTAAGATTTTTCATTCTGTTTAGTTCAAAAGCTAAAACTAGTCTTTAACCATGTACTTCATACTCTCCCATCCCCCACTTTCTTAACATCAGAAAAGAATTTAGTTGTAAAACTATTTCAGTCTGATACAGCAGTGTTTATTGTTTGAATGCTACATCTATTGGATGTCTTAGACTATTGAAACTGGAAAGGAACCTGAAATAAACTAGTCCAGAGAGTTTCAAAGTGTGGTCCTCAGACCAGCAGTCTCAACATCATTTAGGAACTTGTTAAAAATGCATGTTTAGGGCTCCACCCTGGATCTGCTGAATCAGAAACTCCGGTGGTAGGGCCCAGCAATCTGTTTTTGGGGTTTTTTTTTAAACGTTTATTTTGAGAGAGAGAGAGAGCACGCACACAGGGGAGGGGCAGAGAAAGAGGGAGAGAGAGAATTCCAAGCAGGCTCTGCGCTGTCATGTCGAGCCTGACGCAGGGCTCAATCTCACAAATTGTGAGATCATGACCTGAGCTGAAATCAAGAGTCAGACACTTAAATGACTGAGCCACCCAGGGGTCCCACCAGCAGTCTGTTTTAACAGACTCCCCAGTTAGAGGGCCACTGCTCTAGTCTCATCCTGTCATTTAACTGATGGAGAAACTGGCTCAAGGAGAGCTGGATAAATTTAAGTTAGAAATCAACTAAAGAGAGGAGCTCAAGTCTCCTGAGTGCCAGCTCTTACTGTTCTCCCTGCTGAGGGGAGCAGGGTCTGGGCATGGGCAGGTGCCCTGTGAAAGAGGATTTCAGCATAATACAGAAACGTAGTAGCTAACGTTTACCTAGAACTTTCTCTTTGTTGTGCACTTTATAAATACCATATGAATTTTACATTTACCACAATCTTTCCTGTGAGGTCATATATCTATCCTTGTTTTATAGATGAAGACACTAGAATCAGAGGTTAGTTATTAGTTTCCTGTAGCTGCTGTAACAACTTACCACAAACTTAGTGGCTTAAAACAACACAAATTTATTCTCCATAGTTCTGGAGGCCAGAAATCAGCTTCACTGGGCCAAAATCAAGGTATTAGCAGGGCTGTGCTCCTTCTGGAGGCTTTAGGGGAGACTCTGTTCTTTGCCCTCTCCAGCTTCTGGTGGCTGCTGGCATTCTTTGGCTTATGGCCACATCACTCCCTCTGTGGTCATGTTGCCTTCTCCTCTGCTATCTGGGTCTAGGGGACTTCTGCCTCCCTCTTATATGGGTACATGTAATTATATTCAGGGCCCACCTGAATAATTCAGGGTAACCTCCGTATCTGAAGACCCTTAATCTAATCATAACAACAAAGTCCTTTTCCCCCATATAAGGTACATTCCCAGGTTCCAGGAATTAGAATGTAGATCTCTTGGGAGACCATTATTCCACCTACCAGTAAGGTAACTTAACCAGTCTTACACAGTGAATATGAGCCTGGATTGGAACCCAAATCTGCCAGACTCGAGAGACCATGCTCTTAATCACTACCCTGTACTGCCTGAAAAGGTCATCATCACTAGGAACTATGGCTCTAACATAAGCATTGAGATTTTTAACCCAAGTGTTGTTTCCTTCTTCCTCTATCTTGTATAACATTACTTGTCACATAACACTGAAGTATGCCTGTATGTTGGTCTGGACTCCTTCAGTTAAATTGTTAGCTCCTAGAGGGTAGAGATTGTATCTTTTTTCTTCCATTTAAAAAAATGGAGTTATAATTCATCTACCATAAAATCCACCATTTTTAGTATATATATATATTTTTTTAATTTAATTTTTTAAGTAAATTCACAGTGTTATGCAACCATCACTGTCTTATTCCAGAACATTTTCATCATCTCAAAAAGAAACTCTGTGCCCATTAGCGGACACTCCCCATTCCTTTTTTCCCTCAGCCCCTGACAACCCCTACTCTACTTTCTGTCTCCATAGATTTACCTATAATGAGGCATTTCATATAAATGGAACCATGTAATATGTGGCCTTTTCTATCTGTCTTTCACCTAGCATAATGTTTTCAAGGTGTATCCATGTGGTGTGTGTCAGTACGCCATTCCTTTTTTTTTTTTTCAAATGTTTATTTATTTTGAGAGAGAGAGAGAGAGTGTGTGTGTATGAGTGTACAAGGCAAGCCGGGGAGGGGCAGAGAGAGAGGGAGAGAGAGAATCCCAAGCTGACAGTGCAGAACCTGCCTTGGGACTCGGTCTCACGAACCTTGAGATCATGACCTGAGCCGAAATCAAGAGTCAGACGCTCAACTGACTGATCCACCTGGGCGCCCCAGTTCTTCATTCCTTTCTATGGGGTAGTCTATTGTATGGATATGCCACATTTGATTATCCATTTATCAATTGATGGACATTTGGGTAGTTTTCTATTTTTTGGCTTTTATGAATAATGCTGCTGTGAAATTCATGTACAGGTTTTTGTCTGAACATAGGTTTTCAGTTCTCTTGGGTATATTACTTAGGGGTGGAATTACTGGGACATACAGTGATGCTAGTTTAACTTTTTGAGCAACTCCGGTATTGCATTTTGTATCAAGTTATTTGAATTTCAGTGTGACATCTATTGTTATTTGTTTGTAACAAATAGCATTCTCATAATATGTAGTCTTAATCATATTTCTCATCTTACTGCCAAAAAATTTTTATACCTGTAACTATTTACAGTAGAGAGAATGGATGGTATGGTATAACGGAGGGAGTTCTGGCCAGCATGACCACTCTCTGGGTGAGCTCAAGTAAGTCAAATCACCTCACCTCTCTGGGGAGGAGAGCTAGATGATTTCTAAATTCTCTTCCAGACTTAACATTCCGCAACTCTGTGAGAGTCTGAAAAGCTAGCCTTGTGTTAAATCCCAGAGCTTGTGTTCTGTTTTTTTAGCAGTTCATCATTCTCTGTCTGATTTCTGTTCCCAGACACAAACAAGGTTTTACCCATCTATCCATCCATTTTATTGTGGCCTGCTAGCTTCCATGTACTCTGCTAGGCACTGGAGATACACAGATGATGAAGATACTGTCCCTGGCTCCCCGGTCTAGTAGGAAAAGACAAACATATAAGCAGGTGATTACAGTATTAAGAGATTGTGATATTTAAAAATTGCTGAGAAGGCCCAGAGGAGAGAAGCTTGGAGTAGATGACATTTGGGTTGTATCTTTTCAGATAAGTGTTTGACAGATGAGAGGAACCTTCCAGGCAGAGGAATAGTATAGGTAGAGGCAGGATTGTGTGAGGACAAAGCATGTTTGCCTTTGTATGGTGACTTTTGTCCTTTTCCTGCAGTGCTGAAATCAGACTCTCTTTATTCAGACTAGCTCCATTTTGAGATCATTTTGGGTGTCCAGTATTCAGAGACTCCTTGACTCAAAGGTCTGCAAAATAACATATTTTGTCTAAGTCCTGGCCACCTATAGAATTTCTTCCCCCCCCCCCCCCCCTTTTTAAGGGCACTTCAGACTCAATTTCAGAGTAATGAAGTTCCCTAAGTGGCTAAGGAGCCTTGATCAAGATTTGGGTTTTTTCTTAACTTAAGCTTAGTTTGGGCTCTTGCAAATGCCCTCTGGTCTCCCTGAGGGTTTTAGTTACATAAAAATATTAGCAACATAAAATTTTACAATATGATCAGCACAGCACAAACTAAATTTCTAACCTTTGACTAGAAACATATATGGAAGGCTTTGTGTTTTAAACTGCCCCCTTCCCAGCCTCCTAGCCTTCATGAGAGGTCATTGTACAGCTCTTTCCATGGTCACTGTTCTCTTCCCTTTTACTGGAGGGCAAAACTAGGGCAGAGAAATAATTTTTATTCACTTCTGAAAGGTTACAGTAATAAAGAAACTCTTGTTAACATCAGAGAACGTTGCAGCCAAGAGTTTTCACAGTCTGGCATTGTTTATTTTACATGTAATTTGGAACCTTCTGCACTCTTAAAATATTGGCACAAAAATGTTTTAACTGTTGAAGTACTTCATTGCAAGCAGCAGTAGTGTGGTGTCAGAGGGGCAGCAGGGCTCTGGAGAGCCATTTGCCCTGTTCCTGTTGGAGAGAAAAACGGTGTAAGCGTGCATGTGTGTGTATGTGTGTGCACATACACGTTCACTCAAGTATACATGAACCTTTTTGCATTTAGAAACAAGAACTTTCTCTGTCTTGATGAACTTATATGCATACCTTTATTTAACAATGAGAGTGGTAGAACAATCCTGTTTTCCTGTTGCCAGGGCTACCAGAAAGTACAGAGCTTCCCTTATTTAGGTATTTGATATAATTTTTCATTATCCTCTCTCTCTCACACAGACACTTTATTACTTAACTCTTTTCTCTTACTTTTTTTTTTCTTTTCTTCTTTTGGTTGAGATGTATACTGTGGGCCAGATTCTGGCAGACATTTTACAGATACCATCTCAATCACAAATTGCCTGGTTAGAGAGGTGAGTGTACCCATTTTGTAGCTGAGGAGAACTGAGGGGCAGAAAAGTTGAAGAACTTGGCTGTGGCCACCATAAGAAGTCACAAGCCCAGATCTGACTGACTTTCAAACTTTTGCTCTTTTGGCCATACCTCATACCTTTTGTTATAAGCCAACTTGAACCTTTTTTGGAAGTAGGTAGAATATAAGAACAAGTGAATGAACTAATGACTAACCTATCCATTGATAGGAGTAAAGTCAGTTGTGTTGATTGAGATAGTAATAGAAGTACCTGGCTCCATCAAAGGGCTGTTGTTATTGTTGATGTTGTTTTGTTAGGTTGAAATTAAGATTTGAAAATAATTACAGAAGGATCCCATTATTAAATGGGAAGAATACTGGCATGGTGATTGGGCATCCATAGTTCCAGGCTCAACTTTGCTCCTAGAATTTGGAGGATCTTCTCTTTTCCCCCATCTGTTTCATGTCCTGAGGTCTTAAAATAGAGCTATTTATATTAACCTAGCCTTGCTCAGATCCAGGGATTCCCCAAGGCTGATTATGCTCTCTCTAACCTATCTGGTCTGTGAACAGTGGCTTCATAAGCTCTTCTTCCTCCAGATCTCTCTTCCTTGGCCTCCAAAGTGGAGCCTTGGCAAAAGAGGCAGAGGTTACCCCCACCAGGTGAGCTCTGTGAGCTCTGTAGAGGTATCACCAAGCCAGGCCCTTCTCTAGCCAGGGATCTCTAGCAGGGGGCTCCTTCCCCTATAGGAGTTCTATCTGGCTCTGAGAAAAGGATGCTCTGCTATCATATATGTATGTGTGTAACTTCCCAAGCACTTACCTCTCATCACATGGGCTTTGGAGCCAGACAGACCTGGGTTCTAATCCATGCTGTGCCATAACCTTGAGACCCTAGGCAACTCTCTTTACCTTTCATTGTCTACATTTCTTTCTCTATAAGTCACACATAGCATTTGACTTAAAAAATATGATGCTAGTAATGACTTAGTACAGTGCTTGGCACATTTTAGTCACTTGATAAAATAGGCACTGTTTGGAACCTTTCAATGGCACCTAGCGTAGGCTGCCTTATTTGAAGATTTATGTATACATCTGTTATGCCTCACTGGATTCTGACTTTCTGGAGGACAGAGATCATATCTTTCATCTTTGTCTCGCTTATTCTGCCTGGCATAGGTCATGTGCCTTGCAGGCACTCAGTCGAAGTTGGCTAAATCTGTTAGGATGACTTGGACAGAGCAGGGTGGGCATGAATATTTTAGTTTCTCCATCTGAACTTGGGGAAATAGTAACTCCTTATTTTGGAGCCTTTGAGGACAATTTAAAACGATATGTGTGAAGTGTTTGGAGCCCTTTGAAAGGAGGGTACTGGGGAAATTAATGGTGTTTTTGCTTTTCTTGGGAAAGCCCTTTGTGGTTCCTAGTGAATAAATTACTTGGAGTGAGTTTTCTAACACCTCCTACTCTGCTTTTTTTTTTTTTTTTTTTTTTTTTTTTTTTTTTTTTTAAATAACTGTCTGCTGTACTGCTTCTTTTGCTCTGACTTACAAAGATATATATTTTTGGTTTTGGACTTTTGACCTCTTTCTGCTCCCAGGAGAGAAATTTCTATCAGAATAATAAAAGGTGTAAACTGTGTGTGTTGCCCCTTTTGTGGGCCTTGGGTAGTTCAGCTGCTAGGGTTAAGAATCAGCAGGCTTGTGGTTTGTGCCTGGTTATGGGGGAAGTAGGAGACGGTTCCCATTAAGCACTCCGTGGCATTCTCTGTGTCTCCCACACTACTCCTTTCATCCCTGTCCTATGCCCTTTTGCTGAGATTCTTTGGATTTCAAATGAATTCTAGTGTCTGTGGTATTTTGAGTACAGATAATTTATGACTATGCTTCTTCTCTTTCAAAGACAGAAGGTGTTTATCATCTGCTGTGCTTTGGGTCCCAAGCTGAGTTGCCTGCCAAAGAGGATCCTCCTTCCGGAGGAAGGAGAGGATGGGAGAGTTGAAAAACCACTCACTAGTCTTGGAGTCAAAAGAGTAGGGAATTAAACTTAGTTCCACCATTAACCGGCAGCTTCAGGTTGAAGAGACTAGACCAGATTATTTCTAAGAGCCCTTCCAACTTGAAAACAATCTGAGTTAAGAGTTTTCCAATCCAGGGTAGTATTCAAAGTAGGAGAACAGCAGTTTACCAGACTTCCTACTTATTCTGTAAGCTTCTTTTGCTCTCTAGCCCTGAGGGAACTGGCCCTTTTCCTATTATCCTCAGCTCAGAGGCCCAGAAGAGACTTGAGTGGATTTGGGGACCAATTTGGGGTTTGTAACATGCTGGATTTGTGGTCTGAAGCCATGGGTAGACATGGATGGCAGAAGAATTCCGCTTGGTGGTGACGGCCAGGAAGTGTGTAAAGGAAGTCCAGACTGCTCTGGCTGATGACAGGAAGCCCCATTCAGGGCTAGCCCTCACTGGTCAGAATTGCAAAGCAGTCAGTTTATATTTTGTGTCACTTCAATGGCCGGCAATCTCCTAGAAGTTTGATAGGCACAAAGATGATCCTCATTTAATCTTTTCAATTGAGGACACTTAGTCCTGGCAAGAAAAAATGGCTTGTTTGGAGTCCTATATTAGTAGTAGAGCAGAGATTAAAATTTACCGCTGATTGATTCTTTTCTTTTCTTTTCTTTTCTTTTTTTTTCTTTTCTTTTCTTTTCTCTTTTCTTTTCTTTTCTTTTCTTTTCTTTTCTTTTCTTTTCTTTCTTTTCTTATTTTAAGTTTATTTATTTATTTTGAGAGAGAGAAACAGCCTGCGAGGGAGGGGCAGAGAGAGAGGGAGAGAGATTCCCAAGTAGGCTCCGCACTGCCAGTGCAGAGCCCGACGCAGTGCTCAAACCTATAGACCGTGAGATTATGACCTAAGCCAAAATCTAGAGTCAGACACTTAACTGACTGAGCCACCGCGTCAGCCCCAACTCTATTCTTTTCATGACATCATATTATTACCTTTGCCATTCCCTGGAGCTCCCATATATACCCTCCATTTACCTTCTTGTGATACAGATCTCTTTTGATCCTTTTCTCTTTAGGTCAGTGTTCTAGTGTCTAGCACAGTGTTTAGTACATAATAGGCCTTTATCAAGTGTTAGTGGTTGAGTGAGTGAAATCACAGAGTCTATTCCTAACTCATTATCAGAATGAGAATCAGTGGGCTCCCATCCTATCCCCACATCAGGACACCATACACAGCACTGGGCAGTATTCATATTATGAGCCTTGAATGACAGGATTAGGGCAATAGCACTAAAATTATTATCTAACATTCTATGTATTTTATTTTGCCTATTGCCTATGTATTTTATTTTGCCTATTTGGCCTATTGCCTATTTCACAACAGGCAAGTACATTCTACTTCCTAGAATGTAAGCTCCAGGAGTTCAAGTATTGTCTCTCTCTCTCTCTCTCTCTTTTTTTTAAGATTAAAAAAAATTTCTTTTTAATGTTTATTTATTTTTGAGAGAGAGAGACAGAGACAGAGTGCGAGCAGGGGAGGGGCAGAGAGAAAGGGAGACACAAGATCCGAAGCAGGCTCCAGGCTCCGAGCTAGCTGTTAGCACAGAGCCCGATCCAGGGCTTGAACCCACAAACCGTGAGATCATGACCTGAGCCGAAGTCGGACACTTAGCTGACAGAGCCACCTAGGCGCCCCTTAAGATTTTATTTTTAAGTAATCTCTACACCCATTGTGCGGCTTGAACTCACAACCCCGAGATCAAGAGTTGCACGCTCTACAGACTGAGCCTGCCGAGCAGCCCTGTATTGTCTCATATTTATTGCTATAGCTTCAACTCCTAGAACACTGTTTGGGGGATGGTTAACACTGAATATACATTTGTTGATGATGAAGGCACTATTGAATTTCTTTTTCCCTTCAGGTTCAGCATCATTATTAATTTTATGGCTCTATTAAGGATTGTTTTATTCACTTATTTAGGGAACATTTTTTTAAAATTTTTTTTAATGTTTATTTATTTTTGAGGAGAGAGGCAGAGCGCGAGTTGGGGAGGGACAGAAAGAAAGAGGGAGGGGCGCCTGGGTGGCGCAGTCGGTTAAGCGTCCGACTTCAGCCAGGTCACGATCTCACGGTCCGTGAGTTCGAGCCCCGCATCGGGCTCTGGGCTGATGGCTCGGAGCCTGGAGCCTGTTTCCGATTCTGGGTCTCCCTCTCTCTCTGCCCCTCCCCCGTTCATGCTCTGTCTCTCTCTGTCCCAAAAATAAAATAAAAAACGTTGAAAAAAAAATTTATAAAAAAAAAAAAAAAAAAAAAGAAAGAAAGAGGGAGACGCAGAATCCGAAGCAGGCTCCAGGCTTTGAGCTGTCAGCACAGAGCCTGATGCGAGGCTCGAACCCACAAACCGCGAGATCACGACCTGAGCCGAAGTCGGACTCCCAACTGACTGAACCGCCCAGGTGCCCCATATTTAGGGAACATTTAGGGAACATCCTCACTGTGTGCTAATCTGCAAATGCTGTTGGTAGAGAGTGCACCAGAGAGATCTTACAGGGCTTACAGTCTCTAGCCTATACCAAAAAGAGAAATGAAGTTGAATTTTTCCTGGGTTAGGTTCTAAACTAAATAGATAAACAAGTAAGATTTGAGTTCACCTGTTTTTTTTTTTTTTGCTTGTTTTGTTGTATTTTTGCTGCAGCCTTCTGGAGAAGCTGGCCCAGCCCAGGGCTGAGTGTGATGGCAGGATGGTACTGGAAACTAGGCAGCCCCCAGAGGCTGAAGAGAGGGATGGAGACTGGCAGCCCTGGCTCCAGTGGAGGAGTGGGTTGGGTTTGTAACTTGCTTTCTAAGGCAGAATCAGTGGTTGAGAGCCCTCGGGCACCAAAGCCAGACTGGGCTCAGATGCCATCCCAGCCGTGTGACCTTGGGTAAGGTCCTTAGTCTCTGTGCCTCCATTTTTTTTCTCTGTAAAATAGGGATAGCTATAGTACCTACCTCACCTTAGAGCATTATGGAGGTTTAAGAGAGTTATCACGTGTGAGAATTTTTGAACAGTGCCTGGGGGCTAGGCAGATGTTTGCAGATACTCATTTTGTTACTTGTTGTTAAGTATTTTTATGTCACATGGTAGTGTAGAAAGAAAAAATAAAGGCAGTTTTACATAATTTAGATGGAAAAACTGAGTTTCAGAGATTTGTCTTTGAGAGTCACAAGGTGGCAAAATGGAGCTGACTGAGCCCAGAATTTACTTAGATTTCAAAGCATTTCTAAGGTCTGAGTGGGACTTGTTGAAGACAAATCACTAGAGAGAGCAACTCTTTAATAGATACAGCATTCCAACTGAGGCTTTCTTTTTTCTTTGGATAAAATGTTTACCCTTTTAGTAACTTTTTACTGAAAAAAGAGGCCAGAAAGAATTAGCTTATAGAGACAAGTGTCCATTCCATTTCCTGGGAATCTGAACGTTACTGTTTGTCTCACCATTGACCGCCTCATTACTTGTGCAAGAGTACCTCTACTAGAATTCAGGCTCAGCCATTCCCAGGATACTTCAGCAGGATTCTATCAGGTGGATGGCAGTTCTGTTTGAGCCTTAAGACAAAAAGAATGTTGGACTACGAATCAGATGACATTGTTTCTCTGAACATCTTGACCGTCTATGAGCTGGGTGATAATTGGTAAGTCACCTTTCTGACTCATTTCTCTCCCTCTACTCTCTCCCCCTGCTCATATGCATTTCTACATTTCTACAGCAGGGAACAGCCTCTTTCTCAGGTTACCACAGGATCAGTGTTTTGGAAATTGTGTGGTTCTGAGCAATAAACAGTAAGGAAACAGCAGTGAAAGACCAGCATTCTTTATGACCTGTAGAGAACAATGGAAATGTCCACCTTACTGTTTGGAGCTGTATGTAGACTTGGTCTGACCTGTTTGGGGCTGTAGACTTTGGTCTGACCTCCTCTCCTCAGCTGGAGTCACTAGTTAACATGTGTGATTCAGTTGATTAGGGTGGCCCATCTCTTTTGCTCCCCATTACTGCAGAGAAGGAGAAGACAGGACTGTTTTGTAAAAAATGCTAGAAATCTCAAGATTGAGAAGGGCATAGATCCTCAGGAAATGTTTTCCAGGCAACATGATGTCTGTCTTGGAATTGTTGAGTGGGAAAGGATTGTGGCTGGAGTCAGTGAGCTCAGTGTTGCCTCCAGGTCTTCTGGGATATTTAGATCTTCTGTACACAGGACGAGTGACAGTGCCCAGGCTCCATTAGCAAAGAACTTACTAATTTGTTAATTATCCATTTTAATCTGTTTCGTTTATAAGTCTGTGCTTTTGAGATGGCTGGTTATTGATGGGGAACAAGCATCCTGTAGTGTTCTACAGTCCCCAGTCTGCCTAAATTTAATAAAAAGTCATTTAGGGGTGCCTGGGCGGCTCGGTCTGGACTTCGGCTCAGATCATGATCTCGTGGTCCAGGGTTCAAGCCCCACGTTGGGCTCTGTGCAGGCATCTCAGCTCAGAGCCTGGAGCTGCTTCAGATTCTGAGTCTCCCTCTAACTTTGCCCCTCCCCACTCATGCTTTGTCTGTCTGTCTCTCTCTCTCTCTCTCTCTCTCTCTCTCTTTCTCTCTCAAAAATGAATAAACATTAAAACTTTTTTTTAAAAAATCATTTTAAAAAGCAACATCATGCCTGCAGCTTTTCTGCACTCGTAAGTGCAGTCATGAGGTCCATGGTGCATTTGGGAGCCCGCAAGTGTCTCTGGAAACCTAAGGTGTGTCAGCATCCTGCTGACAGTAATCAGACCTCATGACTGCAGGTAGAATGCAGAGGCCCCAGAGGGATGATATCCCTTGACTGGTAGTGAAGAGATTACTGGGAACGGGGATCAGCTCTAGGCCCTGATGTTCTGTACTCCTGCTCCGCTGGAGACGCCTGCCGGGCTCTAGCTAAGTACACATCTTGCTCATATTACATCTTGTTCAAGTAAGATTTTCCATTACCACAACACAGGAGACATTGAGGGCACTGTGATTGCTAAAACCCTACAAGACTGGTTGTCTGCCCTTAGTGCTACCAGGGTCAGAAAGTCATCAGCTTATGATTACATATAACTGTTATATTCTTTTTTCATCTAGCATTCAGTGAGGTCTGATTATGTGCAAGTCATGGCCTCCTCACCTTTTCCCCTCCACACCCACTGCTGATCCTGCTATAGACATTTCTCTTAAAAGCATTCCTTCCTCTTTATTCCTGTTGCCATTTATGCTAATTCAGTTCCTTACCAACTCTCACTTACACCATTGCTGCAGCCTCCTCTAGTATTCCTTTTTTTTGAGAGAGAGAGAGCACGTGCATGTGCACGAGAGTGCACGTGAGCAGGGGGAGAGGGGCAGAAGGAGAGAGAATCTCAAGCAGGCTCCATGCTCAGTGTGGAGCCCGACGTGGGGCTCAATCCCACAACCCTGGGATCATGACTGGAGCCGAAATCAAGAGTCATATGCTCAACTGAATCACCCAGGCACCCTATCTCTTCTGGTGTTCCTGCCTCCGGTCTTTCCCCCAACTTTGTGGTCTGTACTTTATACTTCTAGGGTTAATTTTCAGGAACAAATCCGTCGATGCAACTTCCCTGTGCTTAGACCTCTTCATGTGGCATTCAGGGCCATTTCCAGTCAAACATATACTGACTGCTTTCTCCAGTTCTGCCTTCTGCTTCTTCCCATCATGGCATCTCTGTTACAGATTTTTCTCTGAAAATGCAGTATTTGTTCACCTCTCTGTGGCTTTGCACATACCATTCTTTCAGTCTGAAAAGTAATAATCCCTGTTCACCCTTTAATACCTAATATAATAAATGTTGCTTCATCTCTGAAGCCTCTTAGCCCTGAGACTCACCATTGCCATTTTTTACAGTGTGCTAGGTGTTATAATCATTTGTGTGTGGAATCTCTTTCACATGAGACCACAGACTTCTTCGGGATAGGTACTATGTTTCATTCATCCTTCATGTCTACTGCATACCATAATCCCTTGAATATAGTAGGCACTCAGTATATCCTTATTGAACATGTACAAGGCAGTGTAGAATTCTGCACCCAGACGGCTTATAGTCTAGCAAGGAATATAAGTTACGTCATGAAACTGCTGCTTAGAATGGGATAGGTATTGTAAGAGAGGCTTTAATGTATGTACATGGTTAAGTCACAGATTGAAATTCTTGTGTGAGAAGAATCATTTGTAATTGGAATTTTCTTTTTTCTTATTGTAGTAAAATATACATGACATAGTATTTGTCATTTTAACCATTCATAAGTGTACAATTTGGTGGCATTAAATGTATTCACAATATTATGTAGCCATCACCTGTCTATCCCAATTTTTTTTATCATCCCCAACAAAAATTCCCTCATTTCCACTTCCGCCAACGCCTTGTAGCCTCTATGCCTATCCTAGGTACTTCATATAAGGGGAAATCATACAACATTTGTACTTCTCTGTCTGAGTTATTTCATCAAGTGTAATATTTTCTTTTTTTTTTTTCTTTTTTTAAAAAATTCTTTTTTAACGTTTATTTATTTTTGAGACAGAGAGACAGAGCATGAACGGGGGAGGGGGAGAGAGAGAGGGAGACACAGAATCGGAAGCAGGCTCCAGGCTCTGAGCCATCAGCCCAGAGCCCGACGCGGGGCTCAAACTCACGGGCCGCGAGATCGCGACCTGAGTTGAAGTCGGACGCCTAACCGACTGAGCCACTCAGGCGCCCCTCAAATGTAATATTTTCAAGGTACATCTATGTTGTAGCATATATCCATTTCATTCCTTTTTAGGGCTGAATAGTATTCCATTGCATGTAGATACCACATTTTGTGTATCCGTTCATCTGTTGATGTATGCGTAGGTTGTTTCCACCCTTTGGCTATTGTAAATTATGCCGTTATGAACATTGGTGTACAAATATCTGTTTCAGTCTCAGCCTCGATTCTTTGGGATATATACTTAGGAGTGGAATTGCTAGGTCATAGGGTCATTCTGTGTTTAACTTTATGAAAAATCATCAAACTATTTTTCACAACACTGTACTATGTGACATTCTCACCAGCAATGCATGAGAGTTCCAGTTTTTCTACATCCTCCCTAACACATGCTATTTTCCTTTTTTTTTTAATTATAGCCATACTAGTAGGTGTGAATAGAATTGTCCTTTGCTTATACTTCAGGTAATTGTCTTACAGATTGGTTCTACCTTGATTTGGGTCATAAATGACCATTAATAAATTAAACTGTTTTCACTTCCCAAATCTTGTATTTAACAACAGGAAACCAAAGCCCGATCAAAACTTTCATGTACTGGCACTTGTTAGCAGAGCATAAGCCGTTTCTTAAACTTGGAAGTATAGCAGAAGGGCACTTCTTAGAAAGTTTCCTAGTTAGTCTTCCATAGCGCTTGTTATAGAGCAGGCAGGGATCAAAGGTCTGGTAAAGTTTAGCCTGTTCACCTGAGAGACACTCCTATCTCGTTAGAATGTTCAGTGAGAGGGGCACGTGGGTAGCTCAGTCAGTAAAGCATCTGACTTCAGCTCAGGTCATAATCTTACAGTTGGTGAATTCGAACCTGCATTGGGCTCTCTGCTGTCAGCACTGGGCCTGCTTCAGATCCTCTCATCCCCTCTCTCTTTGCCCCTCACCCGCGTTCTCTCTCTCTCACAAATAAATACACATTAAAAAAAAAAAAAGAATGATCAGCGAGAGAGGAAAAACTCAATTGCCCACTTTGTGTTTTCTTACCCTGACAATCATGAAGTTCTTTCTCTGTTCAATCAGAAGCTCTCCTCCTTACTTCAAACTTCTATATAAGTATTTTGACTTCAAGTCTAGAATGCTGGCAGATGGTAGTCATGGAACTAGAGGTGGTCTTGAAATATTCCAGTGGAAGAGACTGCTCTGAGAGAGGTGTGGGGTTTTAGAGGCCATGTGAGGACACACTGAAAGGATGGGAGTTGGGCCTCTTCAGGCTACAGTAGTGTTTGGAAACCATGAAAACAGCAGCAGCAAGTACACAAATCTGCTCAACCCTTCCCCAAACCCTTGTACTCAATCTTTGTATTCAAGGGAGCTTTCCTGAAATTTGTAAAGGTGGATGGACGTCACTAATACAAGAGGTAATTATGAGGAATTACCATATTGTGTAATTATGGAGGAATTATGAGGAAATACAAGAGGTAATTAAGAGGAAATACTATATTGATTCATTCTGCAGACATGTGCTGAGCAGTGCACCATCTTTGCCATCAAGGAGCTCACAGTCTAATGCAGTGAGGGAGTGTGGGGGGCAAACTATAAACAGATTAGGAAAATAGTACAATATGCCTTCCTGGTGGAAATATTAAAAACCACGTGAATGAAAAAGCAACAAGCTTTAGGGAACTTGAAAGGCTTCACAGAAAATAAGGTAATGCCTCTTGTGTAAAATGAGGACAATTGTACCCTCTTTTAAGATTGAAAGCTTTTAATACAGTTGCTGGCACATGGTTGGCATTCAACAAATGTTAGCTAATGTTGTTATTATATTATTATGGAGAGGTTATATTGAATTGATGAATGACAATATATCCATTGATTGCAAGCAACAGAAACTGACTTCAGCTAATTTAAGCAAACAAAGGCATTTATTGGAGGCTAACTAGTGCTCACAGAATGGAAAGGAGAGTTTAACAACAGGCCTCGGGAAGCTCAGGGACTGTAGTATTAACTGACAGGAACTTAGTACAGTCTCTTTGGGATGATCCAACTTTAGCTGCCTTTTATCTTTGGTTATCTCTGCTCAGAAGTAAGAGTCAGATTAGGTTAGCTGGGGCTCCTCTGCCCATCTCTGTGATGAAGGGACAGTTTTCCAGGGTCAGCAGCCTGCCGACTCTTAATGAAGTTGGGGAGGGGTAGATCTGGGCCCTAAGAAAGGGATGCCCAGAGTGAGTGATACTCACCTCAGGCAGTATTAGAGTAGTACTTCCAAGATCTGCTGATCCATTGAGACTGATGATGGAAGCAAACAGGCCAAGTCATGGTACAGCCTCTGGGTGTTTCTTTCATCTGTAGAATCATGAATGTCCTGGCTTGTGACCAATGGTAACCCAGTGTGACCATACCTGTCTGATACACTTCATTGAAATTTCTCTGGTTTCTCCTTGTTTATTCTTAAGTATGGTAGCTAAAACAAAGACTCTTGACTATTACAGTGATAGAGGAAAGAAAAGTTTTTGACCTTTGTACATGGAATTTCTTTTCATATGTCCATGTTACTTTAAAATTTTCTCATTTGTCAGTTCATGATCAGAGATCTGCTCTGGGACTTTATTATAACTACATATGTAGGCAAACCCTTCCTTCATCCTGTTATTTATTATTATAAATAGTGGCCTAGACATGCCACTGTGGCCTAGACATGCCACTGTGTATTTGGCCTTGTTGAATCTCTTCTTGTTTCTAGGATAACTTTTCAATAATTCATAGTTCTTTGCATTTTACTCTTGTTTTTCAAAGTACCAAAATTAGCAGTTTTAACTTTTTTGCTTGTGTGATTTCTCCATTTCTGATATGATTCATCAGAAGCAGAAATGTATGGCATTTTAGGGAAGACACTAGATTTAGGGTCCAGCTGTCTGAGATAAAAGTCCTAGCACTGTCAAAAGCAGGGTGTGACTTTGGGGAAAGTCATTTAACATTTTTGAACTTTTGTTTTCTTGTTTATAGAATCAGAACAACAGTAGCAGTTAGGCTGTGAACTCCTAGAAGGGCAAGGTTATGATTGTGAGGCACAAATAAGATTGTATATATGAACTCATTATCAAATCAAATGTGATATGTGATATGTGTTCATGTTACCACTACCACTATCGTAATTATTATCAGCACACATTTTCAGTGGAGACCCCAGAATTATTTCCTTTAGAATTTGGTGCTGTGCTGTCAGTGCTATTGTTAAAAGTGACTCTTTGAAGTCTATGTTAATATAACCCCTATAACTGGAGTATGCATGAGACTTGTCATGTGGGATGCAATCAAAAATTTCAGAAATCAGAGTAGATTATAGCTGTTACCCTCCTCTTATCTGTATGTTCTGACATAGAAGCAAATTCAATTGGTGTGGGTAGTTTGATCTTCCCAGGACCATAAGGTCCCTCATCAGCTCTTTTCAACATAGTTACAGACTTACTGAGGTGTTTGAATGCCTTGTCAAGTGGGTAAATGACTGTAATTTTCAAGGATGGCTGGCTCTTGCTTTGCTGTTTTCCAAGCCTGAGGAAAAGGCTCCTGTACTTTATAACCATCAGAAATTAAAGCCAGTGGTTCAGCAGGTATGCCTGCCAAACCACGTACCTCATTTTTTATGACATGATCAGGCTATACAAATTTTGAATATGCAGATTCCAAGCTGCTAGGCTGGGATTTAAAAAAATTTTTTTTTTCAACGTTTATTTATTTTTGGGACAGAGAGAGACAGAGCATGAATGGGGGAGGGGCAGAGAGAGGGAGACACAGAATCGGAAACAGGCTCCAGGCTCTGAGCCATCAGCCCAGAGCCTGACGCGGGGCTCGAACTCACGGACCGCGAGATCGTGACCTGGCTGAAGTCGGACGCTTAACCGACTGCGCCACCCAGGCGCCCCTAGGCTGGGATTTTTTAAATAAGTAAGTAAATAAATAATGTATGGATGTATATATGTATTTGGAGACAGAGCGTGCGAGAACGGGGAAGGGGCAGAGAGGGAGAGAGAATCTTAAGCAGACTCCACACTCAGCACGGAGCCCAACGCGGGGCTTGGTCCTAATAAGGGGCTTGATCCCATGACTTTGGGATCATGACCTGAGCTGAAATCAATAGTCGACTGCTCAGCCAACTGAGCCACCCAGGTGTCCCAATAAATAAATAATTGAAAAAAGGCATTTCAGTGTAGTAAGCTTCTCTGTGCCATTGAAAGTTGGAAATCATTTATTAAAATGAGATGTAAGGATTATCTCCTGTTTTAGGTTGGCTTTTCATCACAGCTGAAATATGCTTTACTCAGATGTTCACATCATTTTCTAAAGAGGGAGGAAGACATTGAAACTGTCCATCTTTTCATGTTTTATTATTTTTCCTTTTCTTCTTGGTATTAATACAGTTTCCTCTGGATCTGCCTAACACACACATATACACAGCAGACACACAGAATTTTATTCGTTGTATTTTGCGGTCATTGCTAAAAGAGCCTCAGTAAATCATTTAGTCATAATGCAAGTAAGTGAGTTATCTGCACCCATGTGTTTGGTCTCTCCATATACCCTTTCTCTCTTTCTCCTCTCACCCATTTCTGTGTGTTTCACATAATATTCTACAGTGAGCTCATTTCTAAAATTAAATTTAATAGACTGGTTGATGATCAATGCACATTAGCCTATTGCCATGCAATCAGTGTGGCCCATGGTGTTGACGCTGGAAAGCATTGCTGATGCCATTTCTGACTGCTAGAAAGACCTGACCTGCAATCTTTTGTACTGTGTTGTAGCTTTATGATGAATTTGGTATATTCCTTATGCTTTAGTCAGCAACTCTAGCCCCATTTTATCATTCGTTCATTTCAACAAATTCTGTTTTTTTTGTTGTTTAAAGATTTTGTTTTGTTTTGTTTTGTTTTTAATTTTTTTTTTTAATTTTTTTTTCAATGTTTATTTATTTTTGGGACAGAGAGAGACAGAGCATGAACAGGGGAGGGGCAGAGAGAGAGGGAGACACAGAATCGGAAACAGGCTCCAGGCTCTGAGCCATCAGCCCAGAGCCCGACGCGGGGCTAGAACTCACGGACTGCGAGATCGTGACCTGGCTGAAGTCGGACGCTTAACCGACTGCGCCACCCAGGCGCCCCAAAGATTTTGTTTTTTAAGTAACCTCTATGCCCAGTGTGGATCTCGAACTCACAACCCCCAAGATCAGGAGTCACATGCTCCGCCATGCTCCACCAGCCAGGTGCCCGGATTCCAACCAATTCTTATTAACTTGTTACTGTTAGCAACTTTGCCTCAAGCCAGTGGCTGCAAAGCTTCTTCTTACCTTTCATGTGCATCAGTTGTGTTGTCCATACCAGCCTTCTTCCATTCTGTCCTCTCACATCACAGTCACACCTTTGCTCCCTCCTCTACACCTCCACCCCCGGCCCAGTTTTCCCAGAAGTGAGGCTTAGCTTACTAGCGATGTCTGATGGATATCAGTAATCGGCCACTGATGACCCATCGGGTGACCCATCTCTAGCCACCATTGGAATTGGGAATCTCTGAGTTGTGTTTACCCAAGACTCTATTAGCTGTTCTTAGTCCTGCCTCTACAGATCACCTAAGTTGTAGGTACATAAAGGGTGGCCACATTATTTTTTGTGTTTGTTTCACCATAGATAGCATTGGAGTCAGACTGCTCTGTGTTCTGATTTTGACCCACTATTTCCTAGCTTCTCAAATGTCAGTTTCCTCTTCTCTAAAGTGGGGATAGTAACAATACCTGTCTCACAGAGTTAGTCATTGGGAAGGATTAAGTGAGCTCGCATGCTTGGAGCTTTTTGCATGGTTCTTGGCACATGGTAAACAGTGAGCAATGGGACCTGTTTCTGGAATTTCTGTGGCACCATAGACTGAGGAGAGAGGAGGCTTTGCAGAAGGTATAATTTATAAACTATGTCTTAGAGGATAAGAAGGAGTTAGCATCCCAGTAGATAACAAAGGCAGAAAGATTGCCAGCAACAATATGCTTAAGAGAGCAAGGCGTATTTATGGAAGTAGCACATAGTTTGCTCTGACTGAAGAGTCAGCCGAAAGTGGGGAGGTGGGAGGAGGTGAGGCAGGAAAGATGACCAAGAACCAGATCACAAAGAACCTTGTAGAGCTCATGGAGGAGTTTAAACCTGATCCTCCGTCATTCCCTCCATCCACATAATCTGGTTCCTCTGTTAAGCAGTCACATAAACGTCTTTAAGAGCAGCAACAGCAAAAAGGGGAAAGAGGGCAGCGAATTGGCCTCAAATGAACTGGTGTGTCTTTAAAGCTAATATTCCTCCTTGCGAATACGATATTAATTAAACATGTGCCTTGCAAGATTCATTATTGTTTTGCTTGTGTTCCCTGTTGGTTGTCTCATTCATTAATCTGCTGATTAGTAACCCTGAACTCTTGCATCTCCCCACCCCCTTTTTGGCATTCCCTTTTTAATATACTATGCTGTTCCCCCTGGGACGTAAACTCCAGGACCCGTCCCTGGCCTGCTCGTGTTTGTTTTCTTTGCCCCTTGTGCCTGCCTCTGCTATAACATTTGTAGTATGTGTTAAGTAATCCTTAAGGTAACATTTTTATTATGTCATAAAAAGTGCATGGCAAATATATTATAACTCATGGACTTTGTTTAAAAATGAACGGATAATTTATTGAGTGTGTTACATGAGCCTTGCTCCCCTCCCCATTTCAGCTGAGACTTGCTGCTCATTTAGCCTCGCCTCCTATTGAGTGCTCCCACCCTGTGACATGCTGGGAAAGCAGACCCATGGTTGGCTAGAAATGACATCATAGTTTATGTACTCAATAAAAATTTAATTAAGTCATTACAGGAATTGCAGTCATCATTTAACCCTCTGATTTCTTCTGTTTAGTTTATTATTAAACATTCAGTAATACCAGTCACCAAATCCTGATGGCTTATAAAATATCTGCATGAATTTTAATAGCTTAAATAAATGGGAAAATATGAGTAACTGATATAAAAGGAACCTTTTCCTTGTGGTGGTACTGTATGTATGGGTTTTTTATGAAAAGCAAAGCATTATGAAAAGGATAAGAGTTTACTAGGAGAACAGCCCAATGCTATCTGGGAGGAGTTTCTCATTTGGTTTGTCCCATCTGTGTATTCATGGGCAGGGCGCTCCCTACAGAATCATCTGGCAGTGGGGACACAGAACCTGCACACCAACAAACAAAAGCTTCAGTGAGGAAATAAAATCCCAACAGAGGTTCACTGGAGGGAATATCCAGCTCCCTGCCTGTAGCTGCTGGACTGGCTAGAAAGGCCCCTTTGGGATGAGTCCAGTAGTTCAGGAAGCTGTTCTCACTCACCCTCACCTGTTGCCTGCAGATCATGTGTCTGCACTGATCGAGCTTCCACCCTCTTCCAGGAAGGGCCCTTTTCATGATCTAATCCAGCCTGGGTGATGATATCTGAAAGCCATTCCTAGCTGTGGCTGCTTGCCATCTCAGTTAAAGGGGAGAGGGAGAGGCAACTGGAGTTAGAATATGGGACTGGAGGTCCCATACATACAGGTCACTGGAGTTAGAATATGGGACTGGAGGTAGCTGGAGCCTTGCTAATAGGGAATTCTTGTCCCGCTGTCCATTCTTCCTGGGTCATAGCCAGCCAGAATGCAGGTGCATCCCAAGAGGAGAAAGTGTGTATGTATGTATGTAACTGGACCTTGCTGAAAACTGAGGTTTGCAGATTAATGTGTTGGTGATCTCTGGAAATGCCCTACAGATGGTGAAATAGGTAAAGCATTCATCTAGAAATCAGGTTCTAATCCTGGCTCTGACATTAACTTTATGTGTGACCTCAGACAAGTGCCTACCCCTTTTTGGGTGCCAGTTCACTATTTCCTCAGAGGAATCGAGCTAGGTGATCTCTGAAGGGCCTTCCAGCTCTACAGCTCACTAGTTAGATGCAACACATAAACCAGTTCTGCTGAGCAGGTTCATTGAATGTTTGCCTCAGAGAGATTTGCCTTTGTGTTTGACATCTCTGACGTCTGTCGGTGGCTCTGATTTTTCTTGCACGATTAGGAGAATAACTTGTATGGGAGTAGGGAGAGCTCCAAAATGGGTATCAGCAGGTGTGGGTTGTAGTCCCATCCTCATATTTCAGAAGGAATGAACTCTAGCTCTGGCTTGTTTCTGGACTCTTCCTTTCGCCTCAGCCCATTCTGGAAGATGGTGTAAGAAGTTAGGCAGTATATATTTTTGACATTTCAGAAACATGCAGGGTACTCAAGCAGCAAAAAAGGGGAAACAAAAGGGTGTCATTGGACAAAACATGCTATGCTTGGCGCTCAGACCCTTGTAAGGATGCAGTCATCCATCTGCCAGTCTTAAACCCTGCTCTGGGCCAGGCCCTGGACTAGGTGTCAAGGGTGCCAAGGTTAATCAGACAGAGTTTGTTATGACCCTTGAGTAGCTCACAGACTAGTGGGAGAAACAGGTACATAAGCAACTCTAAACCATATTGTGCATCCAGAGGAAGAGTGTGGACAGAGCTCTGGGAACATGAAGGCTGGAGGTCTGATTTGGCTTGGGTTGAATGTAGGAGGGAAAGGCCATGGATTGTACTACCAGCTGCATCCAGTCTCGCAGTTTCCAGTCTTGGGTGTCACCATTCTCTCTTCCTTTTGAAAATTATCCCTGACTATTGGAACTGGTTTTAGTTTTTGTAAACAAACCAGAAGGTATTACTCATAATTCATTGCATTGGCAGAGCACTTTACAGCTCACTGAGGCTTTCGGCATACATTGTTGAATTAATGAATGAATACGTGCTAATTCACTTGCTATTTAAACCAGCGATGTGTGCAGGGCGTTGGAAAGGCAAGGAAATAGACTCAGAAAGGTTATTGGATTTGCCCAAGATCATCACATCCTGTGAATATAGCGGAATTAGAACTTCAACCCAGGTTTTCTGACTAAATCCAGGTCCTTTCACTACTTCTTTCTGCTCTTCTTCGGAGACCAGTTATGAACCACAGGATTAAATCAATCAGTCTTTGGTTTTTGATCCAAAATAAGATCATCTTCCTGAAGGCAGAAACCTGATGAAATATAAGCACATGGACTTGGATTCAAACTGACTGGATACTCATCTCAGCTTTATCATTAATTTGCTGTGGCACCTTGGGCCAGTCACTTTACCTGCTTTAGGCCCAGTTTTCTTTGTCCATAAAAATGTGACTATAGCCCATCTACCACCTGAGTTCCAGTGTCAGTTAGAGGCGATGATGTCCATAAAGCACGTGGCGCATACCAGCTGCTCAGTAAATGGTCAGGATTGTTAACCACAAATCTTACTCTCCATGTAAAGTTCCATATAACTTTTGGCTCTTTCTAAAACCTGTCAGTTTAAATACTCAGTGCTTATTGCACATTACACCAGGCTTTCTGCTCTGCCCCAGCGAGGAATGACACAGAGACCCTGCTCAAGCATATTCCTAGAGGTCTGGAGGTCAGAGTTTTGACCCTACTGAAGACATTTGGTGAGGGCCCACCTGGCCGTTCTCTGAGAGGAGTTCCTCCATGGTGTCAATGGTCTCACTGCAGTTGTATTTGAAAGCAGTCTCTCAAGATTAACAGCCTTACTGCTTCAGCCCAACTTGTTCTCTTCTCTGCATAGCCTCAGGGGTTCTCCTTTCTCCTCCTGTCTCCTGGTCCTGCCTCTCTCCCTCCTCTTTGCACCTCTGACAACTTCCTTCTGTCTTTCACCACCACAGGCTCCTTTCAGTAGCCCTTCGACATTTCCTAACCTGGTTCCACCATACCTTTCCAGTTTCTTCCCATTTGCCTTCCCTGGCACTTCCCAAATATTTTCTTCCCTGCCTCTGCACCTTGGCACACCATGTTCCCTCTGTCTAGAATATCCTCTCTCCTTCATGGTCCACGTAAGTCTTACCTCCAGGAGAACTCTTTCCCTGCTCCCAGAGCAGAGATCATTTGTACTAAAATTCCTCTATTGCTCACCACTTCTGGAATAGAATTTGAGGGAACATACTGCAGTTTAATTGTTTTTTACATACCTGTTTTCCCATACTAGACGGTTTGCTCTTTCAGCTGAGAAACATTTCTTACACTTTGTGTTCATAGGGTCTAGCAAAAAGCCTGACACATACCTGTGGCTCAGTTCACTAAAGTGACTTACTGATTTGTGTAATTTAGGATCAAAATCTAAAAGAAACTGTCAAATGGGGGAGGGGGAGAATCCAGACAGATCAGGGAAATGAGGGTGGACTAGCAGTTCGCTCTGTTAGGGGCCTTCTCTCTTTGTTCTGCTAAGAGTCTATGATAGTTAAGAGGCAAAAATCATATTTTTTGTTTCTTTCCCCTTTTTTCATACTTTTGTTTTTGTCATTTTGTTTCTGTAGGTTAATTCTTATATCCTGAAGAAGAATATGATCCTTATGACAAACAATTTCTATGCAGCCATCTTGGGATATGATGAGGTAAGGTCATTTGCCAAGCCTTAAGCAGAACATGGGTTTCCCCCACCAAAAGACTTTTTTGATGAGAAACTCTGAGGAAACCTTCAAGGGGACATCATCACTCACTACCCACTATTATGGCTTGGTATTTATTTCCTCATCTTCATTGACTTGGCAACAGGAATGACTCTGCCCAGAAGTTTGCCTAGTGCTTGGGAAAGAAAGCACTATAGAATATGGTCAAATCATTCAACTAGAAGCATTTCTTGAGTCCTTGTCAGGTGCTGGATGTAGCGACAAAGGCAAATCAGTCATTCTCTTGGCCCTAGGTGCCACCAGAGACAGGAAGACATACACGTGTAAACAGCATGGTCTGCCAGACAAATCACACAGTCTTTTAACTTTAATTATAAAAGCAATCTGTAGGGGTGCCTGGGTGGCTCAGTCGGTAAAGCGACCGACTTTGGCTCGGGCCATGATCTCACAGCTAATGAGTTCGAGCCCTGCATCGGGCTCTGTGCTGACAGCTTAGAGCCTGGAACCTGCTTTGGATTCTATGTCTACCTCTCTTTCACTCCCGCTCACGTTCTTTCTCTCTCTCAAAAGTAAATAATACATTTAAATAATTTTAAAAATGAAATAAAAGCAATATATACTCATCAGAAACTCATAAAACTGTACATAAGTGGTTGAAGTAGAAAATAGAAGGCCCCTTTCTCTCCTGCCCAATTCCCTGCCCCAGAGGAAAACTTTGTTAATAGTTTACTGGGTGTCCTGCCAGACGTTACCTTTGCATGCACAAGCACTTATATATTTATTTTCTTTACACAAATGGAAGTTACACTACATACACTATCCTGTACCTTGCCTTTTTCAGTGAACAATGTATCTTTGACATCCATCCATGTCAGAACATTTAGATCTGTCTCATCCAATTTACCGTTTAAAAAAAATTTTTTTTTTTTAATTTTTTTTTTTTCAACGTTTATTTATTTTTGGGACAGAGAGAGACAGAGCATGAACGGGGGAGGGGCAGAGAGAGAGGGAGACACAGAATCGGAAACAGGCTCCAGGCTCCGAGCCATCAGCCCAGAGCCTGACGCGGGGCTCGAACTCACGGACCGCGAGATCGTGACCTGGCTGAAGTCGGACGCTTAACCGACTGCGCCACCCAGGCGCCCCCCGTTTAAAAAAATTTTTAATGTTTATTTTTGAGAGAGAGGGAGAAGGAGACACAGAATCCGAAGCAGGCTCTAGGCTCTGAACTGTCAGCACAGAGCCTGATGTGGCACTTGAACCCACAACCTATGAGATCATGGCCTGAGCCGAAGTCGGATGCTTAACTGACTGAGCCACCCAGATGCCCTTCAAATTTACCATTTTTAAGTGCACATGTCAGTGGCCTTAAGTACATTCACATTGTTGAGCAACAGTCACCACCATGTGTTTCCAGAACTTTTCCATCTTCCCAAACTGAAGCTCTGTCCCCCTTAAAACCCTTACTCTTCCCTCAGCCTCCTCCCAGGCCCTAGGAACCACCACCACCTACTTTCTGTCTCCATGAATTTGAATACTCTTGAGTACCTCATGTTAGTGGAATCATACAGGTTTTATTCTTTTGCTCCTGGCTTACTTCACTTAGTGTAATGTCCTCAAGCTTCATCCATGTTAGAGCATGTGTCTCATCTTTTCCCCCTAGCTGTTACTACAGAAATTTCAAACACATCGAAAAGATGAAAGAATGGTGTAATGAACACCTATATGTGCACTGCCAGTATTCATCATACCTCATCTATTTAACAAAACATGTGCTTTTATGCTCATTTTGTGGTGACCTCCAGATTGAATGCAAGCATCACCCCTTCTGGGAAACAGGCCTGGAACCGCCCTAAGGCTCAGTTCCTTCCACCTTCCCTGGACTCCACTTGCTACATTAGTGTTAACTGTCATCCTGGCTGGGTGGGGACTCCTTCTGGGTAGTGGCAGTCTCTACTGTGTTTGCATTTCTACTGCCTAGTAGCATGATACTTGGCGTGTGGTAGGGGAAGAATGAGGAAGGGAGAAAATGCATAAAGGATGAAAATAGGAAACTGGAGTTCAGGCTGGGGGAAGTGTCATCAGCCTGAAGATAACAATTAAAGCCAGGAAATAAGCTTACAAAAAAATTAAGGGATTTGGTTAGGATCTTGATTCTCAGTCTGCCAGATATCTTCAGTTATTGGAGAGCAATTTAGATTGCATACCACACATTGAACCATAGCCTACCACACATAACACTGATTGAACATGAGCCTTGCAGGAGTGGGATGGGAGTTGAGAAAAACTGCTTAGATCTACACATTGTTTTGTTTTGTTTTTTAATGTTAATTTCTTTTTTGAGAGAGAAAGCGTGTGAGTGGGAGAGGTGGAGAAAGAGAGGGAGACACAGAATCTGAAGCAAGTTCCAGGCTCCGAGCTGTCAGCACAGAGCCCAACACAGGGCTCAAACCCACAAACTATGAGATCGTGACCTGAGCTAAAGTAAGACGCTTAAGTGACTGAGCCATCCAGGCACCCCTACACGTTAATTGTTAAATTAGTTGCATTCTGACTTCAGAAAGCTTACAGTGTATAGAAGAATGAGACTTAGAATTGAAGAAATATAACTGTTAGTTAGCATTTTTTTGAGTTCTTTATTGCATATGGCTCAGTTGATTCCTTTCACCAATATTAATAAAGGTGTTCTGAATTGTGTCTCTTTTCTGTCCCTCCTATCCCAGTCCATCCTGGCAGAGCCATCTTATAGACATGCCTGATCACAAGAGTCTCCTGGGGAGCTCTTCAAATCAAATTCTTGAGCACCTCCCTGAAGGTTCTGGTTCAATAGGAGTGAGGCCTGGTATTTTAGCAAGCACCCCAGGTGACTGTTTAGAGTGGGAAAGTTTGGGAAATATACTAATTACCTAGGGCACTTTTTAGAAATACCATTGTTTGGGCCCTATCTCCCAAAAGTTCTAATTTAACTGCTCTAGGTGGGCATCTGTTGTGAAAGTTGCCCAGGTAATTTTAATGTGCATACAAATCACCTAGGTAAAACACAGATTCTGACTCAGCAAGTCTGGAGTGAGGCCTGAGATTCTGCGTGGCAGACGAGCCGCAGGTGACATGGTGCAGCCATCTGCAGACCACACTGCGAGTCATGGGTTCGAGAGCTGTCCTAAGACTAGTCACATGCAGCTATTTTGATTTAAATTCCTTAAATAAAATTGAAAATTCAGTCCCACTGGCTACATTTCAGGTGCTCAATAACTTTATGTGGCTGGTGGCTGCTCTACTGGACAGAACATTTCCATCGTTACAGAAAGTTCCATTGGACGGTGCTGTTTCACAGCACCCTTTTCCTAGAATGTTGCTTGGGTTGTGCCCTGACAATGGCCACTTTTGGAACTTTCCTGTTTGTTACTCCGTTAGGTTCAAATTCCTCTATGGAATTTCCAAGCCTTCTGTCAGTGGTCCCCAGTGTGACCTATCCACTGATATCTCCCATTGTTTCCTAGTGTGTAACCTTTCCAAAGTGAGGCCATTTGCCCCACTGTCCACAGACATGCTGTGACTGTGCCTGACTGAGACTCTCCTGGACAACTAGGTATGGAGGGCAGTAGCCAAGTCTGTCAGCTTTGGGCCCGAGGACCTGATTCAAGGCCTGAATCAGGCCTTGTAGATACTCTTTCTGTAAATGTTCAGTGAATTAATATATTCTCTCTTGCTTAGAATATCCTATAGCTCTCCAAATATTCTCTATTCTCTAAGGCCTCCTTCTCCACAAAGCTTTCCCTGACCTCTCTAGATCTGTATTTGTTTACTCTGAATTTCAATATCATCTATCCATCCATCCATTAACAGTATATATTAAATGCCTACCATGTGGGATGCACTGGGAATGTATTGGTGAATAAAACAAACATGGTCTGGTTCTTTACTACTGGAGCTTACCTTCTAATGGGGAGGCAGGTAGTAAACAAGTAAACAAGCAAATAAATATCTAATTTCAAATAGAGTGTCCTAGAAGCTAAGACTGAATAATGAGGAGCCAACCATGTACAGAGTATACATTGGAGTCACCCTATACAGATTGGCAATTGTTCATTCTCCAGGATTTGATCCTGTGCTTCTGTTTAATGTGCACTAGCTTTGTCCCTTCAACTAGATTGCAAGCTGCCTGTGGGCTGAGGCCATTTTGCTGTGATACTGTGTTCTCAGCATCATGCTAAGCACATAGTGGTGTCACAAGTCAGTCTTCTCTGAGTGAGACTGCCATTCCAAACCCTTAATCATAACCAGGGCCTTCGAGCCACAGGCTTCCTCTCAATTACTCTAGGCCTAGGTTTCTTAATCTCTGAAGGATCCTGCTTTTTTGTGTTGCGAGGCAAAATAAGTAGGCCCCTAGTAGATTGTGGGAAGATTACTCTGCAAACTAATATTTGGCTGCCAAGTACCCTTTTTCCTTTCCTGCTTTCTCTCTGACTTACTGCTGGTTTGGTGGAAAGAAAGCTAAAGTTGGGTTTATTGATTTATTCAGCCAATTTCATTGCACTCCCACTCTGTGCAGGTACTGCGTCCTAACCAGAGTTAGTCAGGCACCATCCCTTGACTTCACAAGTGTGTTCTGGTCCTAAGTCTACCACCATTTAGCTAGATAACCTCTAAGCCTCTGTGTACTTATCTTTCAAATGGGGATAATAGTATCTGTTCTTCTCAATATACATAGGCATTAGGAGCCAGGTATGTGAAGGTACTCTGACAGCGTGGAATAGTCAGGTTGTTATCACTGTTAATCTGAGTCCTGAGTCATCCTTTTCTTTCTGACTGATTATGGACTTGCCCCTTCCCAACCATCTCACCCACTGCCAAGGGTGCCTGTTTGCAGCAGGCCATCCTGCTTTCACTGTCCTGTGCTCTGTGCTCATACTCTTAAGTCCTCACGACACCTGTTCTCACGCCTGTTCCTTCCCATGTAGCACATGTAGGTCGCTTCCAGCAGCACTCTGGCATGTGCCCAGGGCACTGTGGACACAGGCAGGCTGTTGGGTTAGCAAATAACTTGGAGAATGGTGATGTGCCTGAGCTTGTCCTTGGGCCCTGTCCCCATCTGCCAGAAGAAGCTGGTTCTCCTGACTCAGCCATTGTGCCAGCACAGTCTCTTAAGCTGTGGAATTGTAGGGGTGTTTAGCAGGGAGCATTTGGAACAGGTAGAATGTTTTTCCACCAAACTGTCAGCACCCCATCCTAGACTTGGCCCTTCCTGGCAGCAGGCCTGAAGTCAGACCTCATATGCTGCCCTGTCCCAGAGACCAGTCCACAGCATCACATTGAATACACGATCTGGGGTCTTTGTGCAGTGATTTGCCATTTACAGAGCCTTTCATGGCCATTATCTCCAAATTCTCACAACAATGCTGTGGGCTTGGTCTTACTGTGTTTGTTCAGCTATGAGAAGCTGAGACTCAGGAAGGGCTGGCTTTCGAAGGGCCACACAACTATCAAGTGACAGAGCTGCTGTTTGAACCTAGGTGGTCTGATCCCTAGATCTCACTGTTGTTTCAACCATATCCACAGCTGCCTGCCAAAGCAAGCTCCTGGTCTCTGTATCTGACTGTACTACACTTAAAAGAGTACCTTTACATGATCTCACTTTCATAATGCAAAGATGCCGTATGTAGGGAAAGCATTTTCATCTCCGTTTAATAGAGGAGCAAGTTGAGACTCAGGTGTATTGAATTGCCCACCATCTCTGAGCTTCGTAGTAGCAGAGCCAGGACTTGATCCAACCTTATGACTTGTAAATCCCAGCCAGTGCTTTGTCTGGTTCCACATTACCTTGGCACCTGGACAGAGCAACTTCTTGGGGCCTTTCCCTTCAGTCACCCTCACCCCAGGAAGCAGGAACCTCCCCTCTCCTTCCCTTAGAGATCCAAACTAGTAAATGGCCCTAGTCCATGGCCCAAGTGCCGATTAGTCTCTGATATTTGGACTTCTCAACAGAGCCCCTGTCTCTGCTGGGAAGGACAATGTTAGGCACACATGCACACAGTGTCTGAGCATGCCCTCTGTGGCCCATGACAGTGAGCCTGTTCCTCTACTTGAGGAGAGGCAGGACAAGCCATGGCCAACCCAGAGATGGGTGACAGTGAGGTCATGGTGCCTGGTTTCCTTCCCCGGAGAGCCGGCTGCCTTGCATATGTATCCATGCACTAGGAGAGAAGGTGCAGTGTATTCCCACCTCTGTTTCTGGGGGGAAATACCCCCTCAGAATACTCTGTGCCTGTTCCTTGTGGACGGTGGTGGGAGCAATGTGCCACTGTTTCTCTTCTTAGCTTTACAGGTATCGCTGGGTCGAGTACGGTGCAGGAGAGTAGAGGGAACTGTAGCCTGGGAAGGCAACCAGACATAAACCCCATCTCTGCATCAATCTTAGCCAGGCACTTGGCCCCTCTGGATTCCGTGTCCTTCCTTTGTATGAAATGAAAGGGTTGGATCAGATGCTCTCTGAAGACCTCTTCCAGTTCTATTGTGTAGCTGCCCCGTTCCTTCTTGTGGTGTATATAAGGTCCACAAGGCCTTTTTGTGGTATCTGTAAGGTCCTTCCAAGCCAATGCGGTGCTTGCCATTATGTTTACAATAGTCCCAGCTTTTGTATTGTGGCTCTGCCATGGTCCCCAGGAGACCAGTTGTCTTCTGTGTTCCAGGGAATCCTTTCAGATGACCATGGGCTAGCTGCTGCGCTCTGGAGAACCTTCTTCAACCAGAAATGTGAAGATCCTCGACAGCTTGAATTATTGGTGGAGTATGTGAGGAAACAGGTGAGCAGCCCTACACCTCTTCCAGAGGCTCATGGAAAGCAGGTCCTTCCTGAGGTCTGTAGATGCTGGACTTTCAGAGGATCATGAGAGGTTAAGTTCCCAGACATGAGAGGTTGAGTTCCCAGAGGCCAGTCTGAGGGAATTCTGACCACATCGTGTCCACACCAGGCACTGATAGAGAACAGCTTCTCTGTATCCAGCCATGAGCTAGGCAGGGGGTGGGGAATGGGATAGAAGAAGAAGAGGTGCTGAGTAATCTCCTGCTTTCAAACACTTTTAGGCGTTCATTCACTACACATTTGATTGTCTGTTGTGTGCCCAGTGCAGTGGGAGACCCTGGGTGTGCATAGTCCTGTAGGATATGGGAATGGGGTACAGTGCAGTCGCCCACTGTAGCCCTCTCTGTGCTCACATTGAAGCTTCAAGGTTCATGTTTCCTGTTCCTGATTTCTAGCAGGACTGGGCTCCAGGCAGAATTCCACAAAAAACCCTCAAGCCTCTGCCCACTGAATGCTATCCACAATCAAACAGCGTCCTCCTACTTCATTCCCCATCCCCCTGGTCCCCCAGGGCTCCCTAACACCAGAGCTTCTAAGAGAAAACTCCAGAGTGAGGACTGCTTCACTACATAGTTTTTCTTGAAACCATGGCTACTTCACCTCTTGATCTCTCTGCTCCTTGATCCTGTATTGATGGGAAATCCATACTTTATAGACGAGTGAGCTGAATGGCAAGGAAGAGGAACATAGAGGCTTTTCCAGGGTCTCCCAGTGAGTCAGCCTGCACAGCTGGCCTAGAACCCCAAGCTGGTGATTCATGTAGCCACTAGAAGCCTTAGCTGCTCCAGACAGCTCATCAGCTCAGGCTGTCCCATGAGTCACATCTCTGCTTCATGGGCTTGGCCTCTGGAGCTGAAGGGGCCTCACCCCACAGTTATTCTCTTATTCACCTGTGTCCATAACCTTTAAGCCTTCAACAGCCAGGGATGGGAAGGCCAGGCCCTGGCTCTTGGGTAGAAGCCAGCAGGAACAGCTTGTTGATGGCTGGAAAAACCACACAGTGGGGCTTTTCAGACCCAGAGGGTAGAGAACCCCAGAAGCCAGGACTTCTGTTTGACCATTCTTCAAATCTGCTAGAGCTGGAAGAAGGCACTGTGGCCAGAGGGCTCCACCCACACAAAACTCTTGAGACTCACTGTTGACTGGACTCACTGTCAGACAGAAGTAGCAACTGGCAAAGCAAATGCTGTGTTTTTTTGAGAGACCAGCCCAGCTTTTCCATCTGCCATGGTGGGCTTGTGGCAGAGGCCACAACAAGGGCACAGCTGGGACCTCTCTGAGGGCCCCAAAAGAAGGAGTTACAACACCAGTGCCTCTAGAAAAAATCCTGTATTGTCTAGTGAGAGGCAGGCAATAGAAAAACAGTGATAGGGCACTTAGGGAAGCAGGGAGCTTTCATGGGACCCGGTGGTATCAGCAAAATTTCTGAGTACCTGCTGTGCCAGGCACTCTCCTGAGAAAGCAGAGATTCACAGGACCCAGACCTACCTGTGAGCCAACTTATGGTTTGGTGAGGAAGCCAGTCAGGCACAAGCTAATCCTGGAATAAATCAGTCTGTGATGTGATACAGGGTAGAAACAAAGGCTGTGAACGGCCAAAGACAGGCAAGACTCAGTATAATTTAGCAGCTCGGGAAAGACCAGGAGGGGCCCTGAACAGATTAGTCCTGTGCCATGATCCTGGTTGGTCTGGTGGGTAGCCCAAGACCCAGAGGTTATGTTGAGATTTTCCATGCTGAAGATGGATGGGCAGAGTGGCTGCATTAGGCATAGAAATGGAGTTGTTGGAAAGAGGAGTGTATTTTAGGGGAGATAATGGGTCAGTTGCTCTCCTTGGCACTGGAAGACAGCATGATGTATAGAAATCTAGACCTGAGGTATATGTGAGAGACTGGGGTTAGGTTTCAGGGTCAGCAGCCTGAAGGTGAAACAACAGGAATGGAGGAATTCTGGGAAGAGGAGGATGATCCAAAGCCTAAGATGAGGCCTCTGGACTTCCATCCCTTCTCCTTTTCTCCCAAATGCCTTCTCACCCCACAGTGGAGCCTCAGCTTTCTGAATACAATGCTCACTCCTGATGTGACCCAGCTCCCACTGTAAATTTTGCCTGTCCCCTTGAAAGCATTTCTCATTCCTCTGTTCTCCTTACTAGCAGCAGCGAAGGTAATTCTCCCAGAGACCACTTTTACCTCCTGAGACTTGGCCTCTCATTAGATCACCTGCTTCTTGTGGAACTGCCCAACCTCACCTTCCCTGAAGCTGCGCCCATTGTCCATCACAGTTGTCCCTTCTCCACATTTCTCTCAGAGAAACTGCCAGTCGTCATGGTGGGTGAAGCTGGGCCCACTGGCAAGCATGGCGGCCCACTAATCGTGTGGTCAAGGCCCCAGAAAAAGTTCCAGCGACTAGCAGTTACAAGCATTTAATCTTTTCCTGAGTCCTGTGGGGGTACACGTTACTATTCCCTGTTTTCACACAAGGAGACTTAAACCTCAGAGAAGGGAATTGGCTCACTTTAGTAACATCACTACCCTGAATGGACAGATAAACTTACACACACATGCACACATCCCAAGGACATGTCTCTCCCAATACATCCTCCCTGAAAAGTTCTTGCAGTCCAGAAAGTCAGGGCTTGTGTGTCTGTTTTGGTTATTAGAGGTATGATGGGGAATTCTCTAAAGCCTTCCCAGTGAGCTTCCCCAGTGATTAGTTTCTCCCAACCCTCTCTAAGGAAATAATCTGGAAGACCAGAGACCTGCTGACTGGGAGCTGGTATTGTCAGAACCCCCCACAAACTCCCTCCCCATCCTCTCCATTGGAAGACTGATTCCTTCTGCCGTCTCATGTCTGTCCTGCCCTTGTCCCTGCCCTCTGTTTCTTGCTGTCCCTGTTGCAGATGCAGTACCTGGACTCCATGAATGGGGAGGATCTGCTTCTGACAGGGGAGGTGAGCTGGCGCCCTCTAGTGGAGAAGAATCCTCAGAGTGTCCTGAAGCCCCATTCCCCAACTTATAACGACGAGGGTCTTTGATGGACTGGTCCCTCTGAACAGCTGGCCAGCTGGCTTTGAAGAACTGCCAGGAGAGAGGTGCTTGTTTGGCCCAGAACCCTGCAGAAAGTGGCCTGAACTGACCTTTGAACAGCATCTGTCAAATACCTGGCCCCATTTGTGTTGATTTTCCTTTTAATATGCCCAGGAGCCTGATCTGGTGGGGTACAGTGCTGGGAGAACCCTTAGTTCTTCTGAGATATCCTCTCCCTCAAGAGAAGCCCTGAGCAAGAGCTCCCCAGCACACACTCCCCTAATCCCCTCCAGTAACTATGTGATTGACAGCTTTTCCCAAAGGCTGCAGAGGGATGGTGGTAAGTTAGAAACGGTACACTTCCACCAAGGGCCCACCATGGCAAAGGAGCAGTTTGGAATGCTGCTGAGTCAAGACGGGTAACCACACTCTGTCCTCTGGTTTTGAGCCATGGGGTTGAGTTGGCCATTAAAAGACACAGAGACATATCTCTGCAATGACTCTTTATTCTAGGGTTTTTTAGAAACTTATCTGAGATGGCATTTGCCATAAGCTGAGGAGCATCACCCACCTCAGAGACAGGATGGGGAGAGGGTCAAGAGGATCTCTGCTGCTGTTCTTGCCTCCAGTTCATGGAGATGTCACTGTTGTGCCCAAGGCATAGCCTGCCAGGCTCCATCCTCTGGGATCCAGGAGGCTTCTGATGGCCAAGGGGCTTGTCACATCCTGAGTTGTTTGGAAAGAAGACCCAAGAACATAGGCCTCTTTGTCACTTCCCTATTGAATGGGGTGAGGGACATGCTGTCTTTTCCTCTCTTGACTCCTTTATGTGAGATACTGGGGCAAAGAGAATATTTTTTTCTGGCTTAGTTGTACCATCCCAGGGCCCACCCCCATGCCCAGCTTTCTAGCTCCTTCCTAACTTCTAGAGCGTGTGCTACAGAGCCACCTTGGTCTGTGCTCTTGAGGGTCAGTTGCCTCCTCCCTGAGTATGGGTCATCTCTTGGGAGATTTTCTTTGCATTGAAGGAAGGGGGCGGGGAACCATATTGCCCCTCCTTCCCCCATCAAACTTCCTTCATTTAACTTGCTATAAAATGAGTCATATAAAGAAATTCTATATGGGTGAGGTATATCCCACTTCTGTGAAAACATTACAAATCAGACCGCCTTCTCTGAGTTTATTTAAGATGCTTTTGTTGCAAGCGGAGTTCTAGAGTGAAGCCTCCTCTGTGTGTGTGAGATAATAACACCTTGTAACTCATTACAGCTGGGCACTATTTACATAAACCAGAGCTGAGCCAGGCAGGAATTTGCTGATTAATTTATTTTTAATGGAGTGAAGTATACCATGCACCAAAATAAACTTTACTGTGTGTACCTAACTGCTCCTGGAATGGATGGAAAAATTAATGGAACAGATTTTGGCTCCCAACTCCACACATTAATTCATATATAAAAGTTACTTGAGCCTTAACCCATTTGCTGCCCAGGGCAGCTCCCCAGCCGCAGATCCCAGCCCACAGCACCAGTTCAGCTACTGGGCTTGCATGGGAATCACGGAATTGCAGATTTAGAAGAAACTTTAGAGGTCTCTTAGTTCAACCCTGGTCCAGAACTTGATTCCCTTTCTCAGCATCCCAGTTGGCCTATGTTCATACAGGCCGTTTATGAATGTCTCCAGCAGCAGATGGTCCTGCCTGCAGAGCCAAGTCCTGTCTCCATAAGATGAGTAATCATCAAACACTGCAACTTGTAATACAGAGCTGCGTTTTAAAGAGCCAAATTGGATCTGTCATGTTGGGGATGTCCCAAAGCCCTCACTTCCTGCCTGCCGGCATCTTTCACCGAGTACACGACCCCCTCCCCTTCAAGATAAAATCGAGGCTCCTCGAGGCTGCAAGGCTCTTCTTAATTTGACCTGTGCTTGTTTCTGAGTCTCTAACTCATTTCTTCTCCGAGGAAACTGAACCATTTGGGGTTACCTGAAGAGACCACCCTGTATGTTTCCTCTACCTGGAATCCTTGTTTCCTCTTCAGACTAGAGAAATCCTGTGTATCCTCAAATACCCACCCCCCCATCCTACCTTGTCTGTCCCAGGTGGAAACTAGTTTTTACATACACACCCATCATCCTGCACCATTAGCTCCCTCAGAGTGGGCACTGTGAAGTCAGTCACCTTTGTTTTTCTAGTGTCCCAGGAGTGCCTGACTCACGGTAGGCATCAGAATAAGCTTTGCTAAATGACAGAAGGAATGAATGACTAGATCATCAGTCATTATTAGTACAAGCCCAACAAAAAAAAGTCCCTTTCTGGATCATTCTCTGACCCACAGTTCAGCTTATTTTAACAATTCAGTACAAAGTACCTCCGTTGGCTTTTGCATAGGAATGAGAGCTAAATGTTCTTTCTGTAGCTACATGTTTTTCTTTCTTTCTTTCTTTTTTAAGTAATCTCTACAATGTGGGGCTCGAGTTCATGACCCCCAAGACCAAGAGTCAACACTCTACGGACTGGGCCAGCCAGGCACCCCTAGCTACATGTTTTTCTACTGTAAATTGTTATTATACAAAACAAATGAAGGATGTTTCTTGCCCTCAGGGAGAATACTCTCTAGAAATAATTTTGTCATTTATTTGTACTCTGTATACTTCCTGAAAGGATCATAGCAAATTAAGAGACACAGTTACAATAAAACTGCAAAATGATTAGAACAAAGTTTAAAAGATAAGGTGCAAATATTGGGAGGCAGGGAAGGGAAATAATCATGTTAGAAAACCTGTGCTGCTAAGGGCACCTGGGTGGCTCAGTTGGTTGAGCATCAGTCTCTTGATTTTGGCTCAGGCCTTGATCCTGGGGCTGGGGATTGACCCCTGAGTCCGGCTCCACCCTGAATGTGGAGCCAGTTTAAGATTCTCTCTCCCTCTCTGCCTCTCTCCCCTCACTCAACGCTGGCTGTCTCTCTAAAATAAAAATTAATGGGGCGCCTGGGAGGCTCAGTTGGTTAAGTGTTCAACTTTGACTTAGGTCATGATCTTGTGGTTCATGAGTTCGAGCCCTGCATCGGGCTCTGTGCTGACAGCTTGGGGCCTGGCGCCTGCTTCAGATTCTGTGTCACCCTCTCTGCCTCTCCCTCGCTCATGCTCTGTCTCCAAAAGAAACATTTAAAAAATAAAAATAATAAGAAACAAATTTTAAAAGTAAAAAAAAAAAAGAAAAAGAATGGGGTGGCTGGGTGGCTTACTCAGTTAGACATTCAACTTCGGCTCAGGTCATGATCTGGTGGTCTGTGAGTTTGAGCCCCATGTCAGGCGCACTGTGCTGACAGCGCAGAGCCTGGAACCTGCTTCAGATTCTGTGTCTCCCTGTCTCTGCCTGTCCCCCTCAAAAATATCGAATAAAAAAAAAAGAAAGAACCTGTGCTGCTAATAACCAACTTTCATAGGATTTTGGGGGTAATTTATGAAGTGGTTTTAATGCATTTTCTCACAGCAGTCCTATAAAATAGGTATCCTCATCGTTCTTATCCCCTTTGCACAGGTGAAGGGACCAAGGGTCACAGAGACCTGGAGGCTCATCCAGACAGAGGAAGAAGGGACCCAGGATGCCCTGGTCCACATCTTCCAACCCCCGGGTCCTTGTTCTTTCTCCATCCCACACTGCCTCCCACAGGTTAGCAAAGAAATCTGCAACAATATAAAACCGTGCTCTGAGATTCCTGGCAGCCAAAAGCAGAAATGGGAGTCAAGGTTATATAGGTCCCATTGTCACATAAAAGGAAGTACACTTCTTCATCAGAAGAAATAAATTGTTTCTTTTCAGAGAAGAACATACATACTGTATGGGTTATAAATGAGAAACACTGAACAACGTTGTGAATAGTACCTCTTAAGATTTCAGTTTTGCCTAAAAGTTTGAGAACCATAAATAATTGCTGTTTCTTACAACAAGCTGAGATTAAAGCCAAGGCCACAATTCAGCCAGTATCTTTTCCATTTCTGTTTTTGTCTCAGACACTGCTTAGTATTTTCACTTGTTACCACTTTTAATCCTCAGTGACAAATCTGTGAGGTAAGTGTTGCTAAACTCCTGTTACCATTGAGGGAAACTGCATGAAGCTCAGGGGGACCCAGATTTACTCTGCATGCAGACTCAGGTGGTTCTGTGACCCGAGTCCAATGCATTTGGTTTTAGAAAAGGAATACCAGATGGGGAAAGGAGCAGTTATTGCTACAACTTAAAAAAGTAAAAAGAAACATGCGATATTCCAGCCATGTGGGTTTATGTAGACACATACACACACTAACAGGAAATGTCAGAACAAGGGGGTTAGACATCAGAAAAGCCTTGAAGGGAGTTGGGACATAAGGATGGGCAAAGTTTAGGTAGGTGGAAAGTGAAACAGGAAATGAGCTGCCCAGGAGAAGGCCCAGAATAGGAAGCCCTTCAGACTCACGTGGTCCAGCCGAGTGGTTTGCTAAGGGAATAAAAGGTTGCAGAGAGCCAGGTGGGGCCACAAATGGGGGTAGCCTGGGTAATACAGCATCTGGCAGGCATTCTCAGTAAGGACTGTGACCTGATTGGAGTAGAGATGTTCGGTGGTGTGCAAGGTGGATTGGCTCAGTCAGGAACTAGCCAACTAGGTTTGAGGGCCTGGAGGGTGATTGTAGGAATTCAAAGGGAAGTTCAGGGGCTCCTGGGTGGTTCAGTTGGTTGAGTGTCCGACTCCTGGTTTCGGCTCAGGTCGTGATCTCACGGTTCATGGCATCGAGCCCCATATCCGGCTCCATGCTGACAGCATAGAGCCTGCTTGGGATTCTCTCTCTGCCCTCACCTGCTCACACTCATTCTCTCTCAAAATAAATTAATAAACTTGGAAAGTTAAAGGGAAATTCAAACTCCAGAAACATTTTTGAAGAAATCATCGGGACTTGATGCCTCCCTGCTCTTGGAGCCTGAAGAAAGCAGCCTGGAGCTCTCCTGGGAGCCAAGAGATGGCCATGTTGGGCAGAAGAGGGAAACTCAAAAAGAAGAATCTTCTGTATTGTGTTTTTTCCAAGTGCTAATTACATTATCCTATGGGATAGAGCAGGGATTATTGCCCACATCGTATAGTAGGGGAACAGGTTCACTGAGAAGAAGCCACTAATTGGTGCAAAGTGACTCTGTAGCAAAGCTGAACAGTCTCCTGTCTTTTGAGCCCTACCCCATTGCTTTTGGTGTGTGTTGGTTATGTCTGTATGGGGGCAGGTCTGGTGGAAGGTGCCCCAGGGAGAGCAAGGGCATAGAGAGGGGCTGAACCTTGGGAGATGATTAGGATAGAGGGACTAAGGACTTTGGACTTGTCTTGGGTATAGAAGGACACTTGAAATCATGAAAATAGATGAGCTCCCAGAGGTAAAATGTAGAGGGTTGACCAGAAAGTGGGGTCAGTGTGGGAGAAAGCATCGGGGGGAAGGCGGGGGTTGGGTAGGAAGAGCAAGAACCAGCATAGGAAGTAGAGGCTGGGGTAGAAGCCAGGGGAGAGAACTTCCAGAAGGAGGAGGTTTTTAATGATGCGTGCTGCAGAGTAGGGGCCAGGGAGTAAGTGAATGAGGCTTAAGGGTTTTAGACTATTCCAGGAACAAGATTTTTGAGAGAATACAGACATTGTAAAGGATTAAGAAGGCAGGGTATCTTGATAAGTGCCTAGCTGAAAAGAAATGGAGGAAAATTGGGCAGGAGTTAGGAGAGCACGGTAAGAACTAAGGTATTTAAAGCACAGAAAAATGAAGATGTGCATGGGCGGGTGAGGAGGAGCCTGAGTAAATGTAAAGCACCCGATGGAGTAGGAAACTTCCCATAAGTGTTAGGAATTATGAGATCCTTCTGAAAGTGGAAGCCTGGTCTTGAGAACAAGGGCCTGGCTTTGGAGGGGAGGAGGGAACTTTTCCTGTGACCAGAGATTGGAGTACAAATGGGGCACAAGGGATTTCTGAGGTGAGGAGGCTGAGAGGGAAAGGGCAAGCTCATGCTGGTATCCAGGGAACCTGGAGTTTACCGGTCATTGGGGTGAAGGGGAAAGGAAAGGGAGCTAGTGGGTTTTTGGAGAGTCCGAAGTGTTTGAACTCTTCCTTTGGGAGCAGCCCTCCTGTAGTTGTTGCCCTGGTTCTGCCTATTTCTAGCCTTCCCACAGAATCCCACTATGGCTTGTCCACCGCACCACTGGTTTGGCCTTAGGCAGGGGTAAGCCAGACCCTGGGGCCCTGACCATGATCGTCTACCCACGCACTCCTGTCCCAGTGTTAACCAGCCATCACAAATCATCTGTGGCTTCCAGGAGACCTCCCTTGAGCTATGCTGGTGAGCCTAGGACCTACACCTTTCCCAGGTCAAGGGCCTCTCACACACACACACACAGACACACACAAACACACACACACACACACACACACACACACACACACACAAATCTACCATCCATCTATTGAGGGGAGAAAAGGTCCTAGAGATCCTGAATGGAGAATTCCTAGAAAGGGAGTCTTCAAGTACTGACCTGTAATGTCAAACAGTGTTGGGGGGCGGGGGGAGTGATGGAATATGTAAGTGCTAGAAGAGAGTTGGAGACTTCCAACCCCACCTTCTTACTTCACACATGGGAGGCTGAGGTCCCGAGAAACTCAAGTTTTTGCCATTGGGAACCAGAACCATAGGCCTCTGCTGGCTTGTTTCTTCCCTAATTTTATCTCCCCCTGTCCAGAAATGGCTCCTTAACCTCCCAGTCACCATGTGAGAAAAAGCCTGCCACAGGGCTGTACCCTAGTTGGGGATGGGGGGTGGAGACATGGTTCCTCTAAGGTTCCAGAATGGGTCATGAGCTGTAAACCCTCAAAGCATTTCATTTATATCTTGGTTTAACCTGTGGCTTATAATTATTTATGAGTCTGCCTTCCCCACTAAACTATGAATTCCTCCAAGGCAGAGACCAAGTCTTACTCATCTTTGAGCCCACAGTGCTGGCTTAAAGGATGCATTAAATACATGTTGGGTGAACTGGATGGACAGAGGAGAGGAGGTGATGGGATATGACAGGGAGGGTGAGGTGGCGAGACCAACAATGCTGGGGGCTTAAGAGGTCATTAGATAATATCTCTTTCTTCCTCTCCAAGTTCAAAACGAATTGAGAAATAAGACCTAAGAGACAGGGGCACCTGGGTGGCTCAGTCGGTTAAATGTCTGACTTTGGCTCAGGTCATGATCTCATGGTTTGTGAATTCAGTCCCCATATCGAACTCGGTGTTGTCAATCAGAGCCCGCATCAGATCCTCTGTCCCCTCACCTGCTCATGCTCCTTATCTCTCTCTCTCAGAAATAAATAAACATTTAAAAATTAAAAAAAAAAAGACCTAAGAGATATGAAAACAGTGGTTATACCAGTATTTCTGACAAAGCTGATTGGAGAATGTAGCTTTCACTCTCTGGCCAAATGGGCTTGTTAATATCCTAAAACTAAACTTACTCACCTCTACCCCCAGAAAGAGCAGACCTCTTCCTCCCCATTACAAGGGCAGAACCTCCTCTGGAAGTTTGCCATGCAGGTGAATGAAGAATATGCTACCTTTGCCTACAGCAGAACCAAAGAAAAAGAGAGGGAGGGAGGAAGGGAGGGAGCAGGGCAAAAGATTGGAGTCCAGCTCCTTCTAAGCCACCAATCAGACTAGCCATTCCTTCCTTGGAGAGGAAGAGTGAGTGAAGAGAAAAGAGGGGGCAGTCCTCTCCTACTTCTCCTCCTGGAAAGTAGAGTAGGAATTCCCTCCCCTTACAGAAACAGTGAGAACAAGTCTACAACTGGATGGGATAAGGTGGATGAGTGGGTTGTGGGAAGTTGAGGGAAGGGAGACACCATCATCACAGTGTCTGTAGTCTAGACCCCAGACTCGGCCACCTTTACAAAATAGAATGCCCAAATTCTCGTTCTTGTGATCTGCCTGCCAGAATGCTTATCTGTGTATGGAGGGTGAAGAGAGGACCTTGTCTCCTGTGAGCTGGAATAAGAGGCCAAATCTTAGAGCCACACTCCACTGACGTGGCCAGAGGGCCATGTTCACATTCAGAGCCAGCCTTTGGTCTAGAAGGGGTCTGAGACGGACCAAAGTAGCTCCCCAGTGGCTGCTTCAGGCCTCTTTTGTCTTCAGGCCTCTACTTGAGCCCCTGCCCTTTCATGGCCTGAGAAAGCTCTAGAATCCAGCATGTACTAAACTACTACTCCTCCTCTTGGTCAGGCACTTGCCATAAAATAGCCCATTTATGGGGGGCCTGGGTAGCTCAGTTGGTTAAGCGTCTGACTCTTGGTTTTTGCTCAGGTCATGATCTCACAGCTTCATGGGTTTGAGCCCCACATTGGGCTGGCTCTGTGCTGGCAGTGCGGAACCTGCTTGGAATTCTCTCTCTCCCTCTCTCTCTGCCCCTCCCCCACTTGCACTGTCTCTTTCTTAAAAGAAATAAATAAACTTAAAAAAAGAATAAAAGAATAGCCCACTTATTCCTCACAAAAACCTGGTGAAGGAGGTGATGTTGGTCCCATTTTACAGATTAAACCACTGTAGCTCAGAGTTGTGATTGTTCCATTTGCTCATTAAGTGCCAGAGCGAGTGGGACCTCCTGAAGGCCCGTGTGGTGCTCAAGAACAGTGAACCACACCCATGTGGGTTGTTCCTGCGAGTCTGGTGCTTTGGGCCACTCTCCCCCTGGGGGGCTGTTTCGTAAGTCATCCTAAAATACCACTCTAGAAATCTTGCCAACCTTTTGCCATCTTCTGGACAATGAGAGCCAGCAATTCAGCAAGGCCCTCTTCAGAGTGTGGCTCCAGAGGCCTTTCTAGCAGCCCTTTCCCTGCACCACAGCCCCCCCCATCTTCCTTCAGTAGCCGTGCCTGCGCCCCTCTAGCCCTCCAGCCCGCAATGTCATTCTGCACATCTTGGAGTCTTTCTCACCCTTTTATATCTTCACCGCTTGTTCCTGTGTCTCTAGCTCTTAGGTCACTTTGCCTTGATGCAAGGGATTTGGGCACACCCTGGCTCTCCTACTTTCTGCTCCTCCCAGGAATACTGTCACCCCCCACCCAGAAGTGCCACATAAAATGTACGCGGCAGTGCTGGCATCAGAGCAGCCTGCATCTGATGGGCTCCAACCATCCCCACACGACAGTCATCTGCCCAGGCGCCACCTGGCTTATAAAAGACCACAGACAAGGTGAAGTGGCCCCCAGGATGGCAGAATGATGCCAGGCAGGCGCCTGACACATCCCCAGGACAGGAAAATATTTTTCTTCCCTTTAATAACGGTTATTAAGGGGCCTGTGCCAACACACTGCCGCCAGGGTCCAGGCTTTGCTATCCGTACGGCTCCTACCACTCTGGGTCCCCAGCCCAGGCCCAGCCCTGAGGCCAGGATATACCTGTCTACCCTCTGGTTGCCCTCTACCCATTCAATCCAATGGGAGGGGCTAGTCTTGCCACCTAGGGGATTTGATTTGACTTACACGCTTTCATTATCAGCGTGTCAGTGATACCTTGGAGCCCTTTTCACTTCAATTCATTGTCTTCCTATCTCTGCCCTGCTCACTTGACCTCCCTGTGCACGCACCCAGTACCACACTGCAGAGTTAGGGTCAAAGACCTCCCCCGCTGCACAGTCACTCATGCACACAAACAGATCTTCACCCAAACATCACACAAATATATACATACACACATGCAGACACAGGTAAATGCACACTGACATATGGCTAGATATTTAAAGACAGCCAAGCAGACATACAAACATAACAGATAGCATGTACATGTACATTACATGCACAGGTACAGCTATGCATGGGCATGTGTATATATATTGAGTTGAACCATATGAAATTACTGATATTCAGTGTTGGGGTTTTTTTGTTGTTGTTTTGTTTTTTAATTACAGAAATAGAATCGTGCCTTGTTGGTTCAGTCTATAAAGCACATTACTCCTGAACTCAGGGTTGCAAGATCAAGCCCCATGTTGAGCAAACTGATTTCACTCATTTTATCTGGTCTGTGATCATGTTCAGGCCAGACACAGGTCCTTCTATGTCCACAAAGCTTCACACAGGGCCTAACACATTCGTGGCAGGGGGCAGAGGGATTTAGGGGTTCCCATGTCGAGCTGGGCCCTGGGACCCAAGATGAATGGGGCTGGGTTTAAAAAAGAATCTAACACAAACATCAGCACGGAGGGAAATACACAAAACTCTAGAGCCAAATTTGTACACCCGTGTTTAAAGAGCATTATTCACAATAGCCAAAAGGTGGAAACAACCCAAGTATCCATCAGTGGTTGAATGGATAAACAACGTGGTAAATACACACAGTGGACTATTATTTAGCCTTAAAAAGGAAGGAAATTCTGACATGTGCTACAACATGGATGAACCTTGAGGACTTTATGCTAAGTGAACTATGCCAGTCACAAAAGGACAAATACTGTTTGATTCCACCGAGATGAGATGCTTAGAGTAGTCATATTCATTGAGTCAGAAAGTAGGGTGGTGGTGGGGCAACTGGGTGACTCAGTTAAGTGTCCAACTTCGGCTCAGGTCATGATCTCACAGTTCGTGGGTTTGAATCCCACATTGGGCTCTCTGCTGTCAGCACAGAGTCTGCTTGGGATCCTCTAGTTCCCCTCTCTCTGCTCCTCCCCTTCTCACTCTCTCTCTTTCTCTCTCAAAAATAACATTAAAAAAAGGAAAAGAAAAGAAATAGTGGTGGTTACCAGAGGCTGGAGGAGAGGAGGGAATGGGGAGTTGGTGTTTAATTAAGGGTACAGAGTTTCAACTGGGGAAGATGAAAAAGTTCTGGAGATGGATGGTGGTGATTGTTGCACAACAGCATGAATGTACTTAATGCCACTGAACTGTATACTTAAAAATGGTTAAGATGGTAAACTTTATAAGTCTTTTTCCACAATGAAAAATAGTTTTTATAAAAATAGCCAACAATATGTATCATCAGATAGATGTGTAAACATTGAGGGATAAACACAGGAACCCAGCAACACAGAAACACCCTGTCTCCCCTCTCAGGAACAGTTCTCCAGCCCAGATAAGGGCCCACTTCTACCCGCAAACAAATCTGGAGATAAGGCCCTAATGAGGGCCCTGCCTCCCGGATACCCCTACAGCTCATTACCCTCCCACGGTCTGGCTCTGTTTACCCAATCTCTTACCGTTCATGTAATCCCCCACCCCCACCCCTGGTGAAGGACCTCCTTAGAGCATCTGGTGTTCCAGTGTCTGCCCCTGCCTCTGGAATGGGATGGAATGGCCCAGCATCTCACCTCTTGGCCTTACCCTGACCCCTGGGCCCCTCACTTCTAGGATCCTCAAAGACCAAGCCCCAGTCCCATTCATCTTGGGTCCCAGGGCCCAGCTCGACATGGGAACCCCTAGATCCCTCTGCTCCTTGCCATGAATGTGTTAGGCCCTGTGTGAAGCCTCATGGACATAGAAGGACCTGTGTCTGGTCTGAACATGATCACAGACCAGATAAAGCAAGTGAAATCAGTATTATACTGGGTTGTGAGACATGATGTTAGGTCTCCTGTTGTCCAGGCCATCCTCATTGGACCTCATCCCACCTTAGAAGGGTAGCACCGTGAGTTGGCACTGTGCACTGTTGTGACCACTTCTGCCTGGCCTGCCTCCCTAACTAACTGCCATCTACTGTCCCCTCTTCTCCAGAGCAAAGCCTCTTACTCATGCTACTGAGGACTCTGGGACTGTGGCCCTTGTTAGGGGCAGAGAACAGAAACTTGCCAGCTCTGTTTGCCTCCTGACCTTGCAGTGTGCCCCCATTCCTCTAAAACAACCTTTCTTATGAGCCATTTAATACGCAGCCCCTGAGGTGGGGAGGAAGAATGTGGTGTGGCCCATGCCAGGCCAAGCCATGTGGAACAGCATTTCTCAGGGGTGGGCCTGGGTCCACCGTCCCAGGTGCACCGGGGTACTTGTAAAAAAGCAGGCTTCAGAGGTTTACTCAGATTTTCTGGATTTGGATCTCAGATGGGTGAATCCTGGGGATCTGCATTTTAACACTCCCCAGCTGTTCCTGGGGACTAGGGTAAAAGCCACTGCTGGAAATCCTTGGAGGATGGACTCAGAGCCAGGGTGGGGGGTGGGCAGTGGACTGTGAGTGTCACACTTAGGGAGGTAGAGAGTGGCAGAGCCATCATGGGAGCAGATGGGCCCAGATGGGGGACAGATAGGTGCTGATGTCCTTGACAGCTCTGTGTGACGCCCTCTTCAGTTCTTATTTAGGGCCTGTATGCAAGGTGTGCCAAGGCTTGTGATATCCACCGTGGTATGTTTAGGGTTATGGCTTGTCTCTGAATTAACATTTGGGTCAGTTCACATGGGTTTGATCGAAACGTATGGTCTGCATATGACATGTTAGCCTATCTACTTGTGTGTTCACGTCTTTATCTTGGTATCTTGAGTCATTTATCCACCCTGGTGTGTGTGTGTGCGCACGAGTGTATGTGTGTGTGTTGTGCATGTGTGTGTCTGAACAGGACTGGGCCCCTCTGGACCATAATCCAACCTCTATGGGGGCTCTGGAAGGTCAGGGTTTGGAGGAAACTTGCTGGGAGCCTGGTGGGGCTGGGGCAGGTGAAGGTGGGGTGGTGCCAGGGTGGGGGTGGGCAGGAGTGCGTGCTAAGGGCCTGGCACTGCCATTTCCCTGAGCGGGCGAGTCTCAACAGCAGGCAGACAGGTGAGGCTGACCCGACAGGTTCCAGAGGCCAGGGGCAATGGGGCGGAGCATGGCTCTGATTTAGGGTGGCAACGTGTTGGGGGCCCTGGCACATACGGGGCAGGCAGGCAGGAGGTGGTTCTATTGGTATCTTCTTCCTGCTGCAGCCGGCCCAGAGTGCAGGCCATGGAGCCTACTGGAGGGTGAGGGCAGCCAGGTGGGCAGGAATGTTCGGAGGCCTAGGGCCTGGGGACTTGGGGGCCCAGGGCATGGCGGGACCCCTGCGGGGCCGGGTGGAGGAGCTGAAGCGGCCGTGGTGGCGGGAGGCTTCACCGCTGGTGCTCCAGCACAGTGAGGCTGCCCGGCTGGCGGCCGACGCCCTCCTGGAGCGGGGCGAGGCCGCCTACCTGCGGGTCATCTCCGAGGAGCGGGAGCTGCCCTTCCTGAGTGCTCTGGACGTGGACTACATGACCAGCCATGTGCATGGGGGCCCTGAGCTCAGCGAGGCCCAGGGACTGGAGGCCTCAGGGCCTGACCGCCTCAGCTTGCTCTCTGAAATCACCTCAGGCACTTACTTCCCCATGGCCTCTGACATAGACCCCCCGGACCTGGACTTGGGCTGGCCTGAGGTTCCGCAGGCCACAGGCTTCAGCCCCACCCAGGCTGTGGTCCACTTCCAGCGGGACAAGGCCAAGAACATCAAGGACCTTCTGCGTTTTCTCATCAGCCAGGCCCGCACGGTAAGGGCCTTATATCTTCAGACATTCATTCCACAGATGTGTAAACTGAGACCCAGGGAGGGAAAGGGACCAACCCAAGGCCATATAAAGCAGCTTAGGGGCAGTACTGGGACTAGAACCTCTGGCCTCTATCAGATCACCAGCTCCTAGAGGGTGGGCATGTGTTTTATTTACCTTGGTAATCCCTTGACACTCAAGAGCATTACTCACCAGACACCCTAAAAATGCAGGCAAAATTGGGCATATTGCTAGGAGGGATCCTCTCTGCATCTTTCTTGGGAGAGAGTCCATGGCCTTCATCAGATTCTTGGAGAGTTTATGCTCCCAAACTAAGAAGTCCAACCTTGATGAACATTTGAATCACCCCCTTGACTTATGGAGGAGGAAACTGAGGCCAGAGAGGGGCTGGCACTTGCTCAGGAAGGTCCAGTCAGTTGGTGAAATAGAGCTCAGGGGGAGAGAAAGGGGCCCTGACTCAGGCCCTGGACCCAGGCTTGGCCCTGCCTCCTGGTGCACATCCCCAGGTGCACCTCACCCCTCATATACTGCATCTCCAGCTGGGCCTGAAACGGGGAAGAAGGCACTGGTTCCTGGGCCTCAGCATGGCATTTGAGGGCCAGGATGATAGTTCTGCACCAAAAGGGAAGAGGGGTGGGGGCTTCTGGGCTCAGAGATGGGGAGCTGGGGCTCAGGAGAAAGAAGAGGGGGAGGAGAGCAAGTCCCATGGTCAGTATCTGGGAAGGCTCCAGCCACAGACTAACATAGCTTCATTCCTGAGCCCTGACCTCCGACTCAGGAGGCAGGGGAATGGATCAGATGACCCCACGAAGGATTTGAGGTGGGTTAGACTCAGTGTCTTTGTCTGGGGGAGCAGCCTGCTGCAGAGATCAGGAGCCAGCAAGCTGGAATCTCCCAGGTGCCTCCAGAGCCTCCTTGGCAAACCTGCCTGTGCCCGAGGCAGGGGAGGGCCGGGCCTGATTAGCACTGGGAATGGGGTTATTAGTGAGGTGGCTGCTGTTGTCACCCCTGCCCCTTTGATCTTTCTTACCTGACCTTGTTCCCCCCACCCTCAGCCAGGCCTGTGCCGTGGACTAGGGCACCCTCCAGCACTTGCCTCCTCATCCTCATCTAGACTCTCCACCTCTGGGCCAGGAGCCAGGCTTCCACTCTGGGCTGTCACTGACTCTCAGAGTGACCTTGGGAAGGGCTTCCTTTTCCTGTGAGCCAATGTCCTTGTTTGTTAAGCAGGCAGCAGGAAAGGAACATTTATTGAGCTTCTGTTGTGTGTTGAGTATTTTCACATTGAATTCCTCATAACTATGAGATGTAGCTATCATTATCTTCATTTAAGAGACGAGGAAATTGAGGCTCGCAGAGGTGAAGAAACTTGCCCAAGGCTGTATCACTAGGAAGCAGCAGAGCGCAGATTTGAACCCGGTTCTGTCCGGCTCCAGAGCTGCAGTGCTTTGCACCTCTTGCCTCAGCCTGGATGACAAAGGTGGTTCTCACAGCAGATATATGCAAAGGGAAGAAGGGGCTTGATGGTGTGAGGGGGTTTTCAGGGCTTCTGTGAGGCAGTCCATTAGATGAGGAGACCACAAGCCCCAGTCCCTCAACTGAGCAGAAAACTTGGTCTCACTTGGCGTGGGTGGAAGTGAGGGAGTCTGTGGGTATAAGATACCACACTAGACCTCTGTAGCTTTGTAGGGAAACTGAGGCAGGTCTGGCCAATGGCTCAAAGCCCCCAATAACTGGCCTGCAGCTCTAATTCTTTCTAAAAAATTTTTTTTTCAACGTTTATTTATTTTTGGGACAGAGAGAGACAGAGCATGAACAGGGGAGGGGCAGAGAGAGAGGGAGACACAGAATCGGAAACTGGGGTCTAGTATCTGCTCCTGACTCCTTCCCTACTCTTTGCCTAGGTCCCCTCACAGACATCTTTGAGAAGCCCATGACAGATAAACCCTCTGTCCCCAGAAATATGCACACCGAAGCTTTCAAACATATTTTGGGCATTCAAGACAGTGGAACGCCCGCTGAGTCTAAGTTAAGAACCTCTGAGCTAGGTTGTTGCTAAAAGCCCTTCCAGTCCAGATGTTCTCAAAGGCTCTGGCCTCCTGCTTTTAAGCCCAGTTCTCTTTTCCTGGGACCTCAGCCCCCACCCCTGGGCTGGGCAATATCCCAGGCAGGGCTGAAATTCTCCCTATGTCCTCCAGGTGGTAGCTGTCGTGATGGATATATTCACGGACATGGAGCTTCTGTGTGACCTCATGGAGGCCTCGAGCCGGCGTGGTGTCCCTGTCTACCTGCTTTTGGCTCAGGAGCACCTAAGGCACTTCCTGGAGATGTGCTACAAGATGGACCTCAACGGGGGGCACCTGCCGGTCAGTGAGGGACAGGGGCGGTAACCAGGGGGTGGGGTGGGGAGTCAGGGAGGGCAGAAGGGTCAGTAAGCATGTGGGGGGGGGAGGTCAATGGGAGTGAGCGATCTGACTTTCCTTAGCTGCTTAAGGTTAGAGACTGCAAGGGATTTAGACGTGGCTTGAGCCCCATTCTCTCAAGGTCACCACCCAACCTACCTCCCTCCTTGGCCCAGAACATGCGTGTGCGGAGCACATGTGGGGACACATACTGCAGCAAGGCCGGCCGCCGCTTCACAGGGCAGGCCCTGGAGAAGTTTGTTATCATCGACTGTGAGCAGGTGGTGGCAGGCAGCTACAGGTGAGCACAGGGAACAGGGGAGAGAGGGGCGGGGGGCTGTGCCACCGGCTGGTGAGGGCACCTGGGATCTGGCAGCTTGAATTTACCATCATCCACCCAACCTTGCAACATGGACTTGACGGCTACCAAGTGCCAGGCACTGTGCAGGCCTCAGGGCATAGTGGGGGGGAAAGACAACCCCCCACTGGGCCCTGGAGGAGCTCACTCTGTGGAAGGATTACTTTAATGCCTTTGGCATATTGCACCTCAGAACTGGAGGGACTCCAGGGACTCTCGTCCCCAGTCCATTTTACAGATGGGGAAGTTGAGACCCTGAGATGGGAAACCATGTGCCCAAGTCCTCTAAGCTGAGTTAGGACTAGCACAGACTCTGAAGTCAGAGCTCTGTCGCCTCACGTGGGTCCTAATGGTGGTGGAGTTGTCTTGGTATGTTCACCTGGTTATGACTCCCCCCCCAGCCCCAGGCTCCTGCACTTTGCCTTCTGACCTTGACCCTCTGTTCCCAGCTTCACCTGGCTTTGCAGCCAGGCCCACACTAGCATGGTGCTGCAGCTGAGGGGCCGCATCGTGGAAGACTTTGACCGGGAGTTCCGCTGTCTGTATGCCGAGTCTCGGCCTGTGGAGGGCTTTTGCGGTGGTGAGGGTCCCGTATCTCCCAGGGCACTGTGTCCTCCCACAGTGGCCCTGGGCTTCCGGCCCAGTGTGTTGAGCCCTGCATCCTCCTCACCCTCCAGCACCAGCCTTAGCAGCATCAAACGCTCACCTCTAATGGACCACTCCTCTTACCTCAGTCCACCAGGAGGCGGTGGCTGCGGTGACACGGGTATGGGGTCCTCATCCCTGGGCCCTGCCTGCCGCGGGGCCAGTGGCCAGCCCTCTCTGAAGCGCCAGCTGTCTGACCCTAACCATGGCTCCCTGCCAGGGCCCTACAGGTCCAATCTAGGCAAGTTGGGGGTGTCCCCATGGTCCCAGTCCTCCCCTGCCCTCAACCACAATGGTGCCAGCCCCTTGACCCTGGCAGTGGGGTCACCTATGCTTGCCCGCCAACGCCCCCTCCTCCCCTTCCCCCAGGGTGTTTCAGCCCTATCCCGGCTCCCAGAGAATGGGCTCCTGAGAAGCCAGGAGTCTAGTCCCCAACGAAGTCGCTGGGTACCTAGCACAGCCCTGGAGACAGTGGAGGAGAAGAAGCTGTCTCTGAATCAGAGCCATGGCCAGTTGGATCTCCTTGTCCCCTTCCCCAGAGCCAGAGAAGCTGGAGGCCCTGATTCTGGGGTTGACCCCAGCTTGGGCTCCTTCTGGCCTGGAGAGCAGGCTCCAGAGGACAGGCGGTTGTCCTCAAACCAGAGATATAACCAGCTGGATCTCCTGCCTCAGACCCAGGGTGCTGGGGGTACCCCTGAGTCAGGTTCCCCCAGACCTGGCAATCAAATTCCAGAGGACAAGAGGCTGTCCTCAAACCACAGCCACAGCCAATTGGACCTCCTGGTACAGTACCCCAAGGCTGGGGGCTCCAGAGTGCCCCCTGAAGCCAACTCCTCAGCCAGGGCTGACAAGCAAAGTCTTGATGAGCGACGACAGACCCTGGGCCACAGCCAGCTGGACCTCATCACAAAGTTTGGCCCATTCCGGGGTGAGGGGCCTGGGCCCAGTGGTCTCCCCAGACCAAGCCCTGCTCGAAAGGCTGGAGTGGGCTCTGGGGATGAGAATAGGCTGACCCTGGGCCACAGCAAGCTGGACCTCATTACCAAGTATCATCAATTGCAGGGCACCAGGCAAGGACCTGACCCTGGCCTCCCTGGGGGCCCCACAGGTGGCCATCACAATGGCAGTAGCAATGGCCTGTCAGGGGATGAGAAGCGGTTGACCTTGGGCCACAGCAAACTGGACCTCATCACTAAGTACAACAAGTCCAAGTTCAAACTTCTCCGAAGCCGCTTTGAGTCCTAGTCCTGCTCCCAGCAAGGACATGTCCTTCCTCCATCTACTTGGATTCTAGATTTACTCAGGTTCCAGACTCTGGGGTTCTCCAGCAGGGCTGCATGGGGAGCAGAGGGTGTCTAGAAGCTCAAGTTAGACACTCACTGAATTCAGAATTCTTGTTTACACACACACGCACACACACACACACACACACACACACACGAAAATAGAAACCACAGTACCTGCCATTTGCCACTGTGCTGGGTGCCTTACACAGGTTAATTCTCATCCTTCATCCTCACAACATTCTACAAGATAGACCTCTAGCAGGTATACATTTCTAGGATCATAGGTACTATCTTCCCTATTTTATAAATGTGGAAGCTGAGGCCCAGAGAGTTTGATGACTTGCTTGGAATCAGATCCAAGTGGAATCAGTGGCAGAGCTGGGGCCCAAACCCGTGTCCCTAATGCTTAAGATTGTGTTTTTGCACAGACATGACACACCATTATCAACAGTTCACATGTCCCCATGCACACAAAACACACACATCACAGAGATGCTCCAAATGCCTGTACAACACACACAACACCCTGACAGGGTTCATACCCACAAACTGAATACCCATAGACACTCAGTAAGTAAACGAAGGTCCATGTGATAAACCCAAACACTCAGAATTCTAGTTACAGGTACTCAATAAATGTAATATGGCTAAATGAGTAGCAAAACAAAATATATGCATTCAGTGCACACTGTAGACCCCTCAGGATCCACAGACAATAAATATGCACATAACCACATACACACACCATACACACACACATAGGTATGCACACAGCAACCAGTATCTTCTTTGACCCAAGCTGTGTACCTACCACAGGGCTGACAAGTGAATCAGACTCAGGCCCTGGGAGATAAGGATAAATACATAAACCAATGGCAGGCAAGACAGAGCTGTATCTAACTCAAGGAATCAGTGGCAGGGGGTGGTGACAGTGGAGTGGTGAGGAAAGTTTCAAAGGAGGCAGACTTTGAGTCAGCCCTTGAAGGATGGGGAGGATTGGACAGATGGAGGAGAAAAGGAATTCCTGGTAGAGGGAAGCAGGTGAAGAGAGGCCAAGGACAGGACAGGATGAGTGTGTCTGAGATGAACTGGGGAGGATATAGAGGGTGTGGATACTCAGACTCTCTCTCACACACACACACACACTCACACACACACACACACACACACACACACACACACACACACAGAAGCATAGGCTCTGATAGTTTTTTCATCTTTTCCTGAGCTCACCACCTGCCTGGGACAGTTTACACAATACAAATCAATAAAGGCAGACATGCTATGACCCAGCAGCAGCCTGGTGTGTCCTGAGAAAGGTGGAGTTGTGGAACTTCACGTTGAGGGCTGGGGAAGAGCCAATTGACCATTCAGGCCAATTGTGGAGGGCTCCCTGAGGGAGACGGATGTTTGCAGAAGGGCTGAGGGGAGGACAGGGCTCCAAGCCCCCTCTACCCTCATTGTGCCATTCTGAGAGGCTTTGGGGCTTGTGTAGACTCTACAAAATGTAGATCAAGTTCATCTCATCCATGAGAGCAGGTCCCTTGAGTGCTACCATCTATCTCGAGGACATAGTGGGTCCTGAGTGAGTGACCAAGGACATGCATAGTGGAAGCCAGTCAGCATCCACACCACTGCCCATCTGGACCCTCCCTAAGACCCGGTTTCATCCATCCTTCCCTCTCTCCAATACCTTCTTCAGACTGGTTTCTTCTACTTCTTGGCCACGTCTCCTTCTCCGACCTTTGTCCTGGTCTCATTTCTCCCTACTGGACGCCTCCGTGGGTGACTCATCCACCCCAGGCTTCAGCCCCAAATCTCAGCCCTTCACTCTTCCCTGGGCTCCAGATTTGGCCTGGACGTCTGTCCCAAATCTAACACTCGGCATGTCACTTTCCCCATACCTACTCTTTCTCCTTAGGCTTTACTTCAGTAAATACTTCCATCATCAACTCGTCTCCTTCGAGACATCGCTGGCTCCTCCTCTCTTATGCCTCGCATCCAACCAGCCACAGGTCTCGGTCAATGGTACCTCCTAAAAAGCGCCTGAATAAATGAATGAAGGAATGATTGGATGAGAGCATGCGTGGGGCGGGGCCACGTGGGGTCCAGACCGGAACACTTGCAACCATAGACTCCTCCCAGAGGGTGGAGCTACGGTGGCGGCCTGCGTAAGCGGGGGCACTCAGCTCTCCCGGAAGTCTCCCTGGGCTGAGGCGGAAACGGAAACCTACCTAGGGCCGAGTGGAAGCTGTTGAAGCGTGCGGGGGTTGCTGGCGTTTGGTGAGCGGGTGTGGAGGGACGCCGGAAGGGACAGTTCTGGGCTCCCCGCGTCTTGAGTGGTAGTCGGAGGATTCCGGGCTAGACAGGCTAGAGGGGTCCAGTGGGCGGGACCTGAGATTTGAGGGGCCAAGAGGGGCGCGGTCGCGGCGGGCCCTGAAGGGCTGAGGCCGGGAGACCCGGACCCACGGCCGGGAGAGGATTCGTTGGCCCTGAACTCCCGGTCCCGCAGCCCTTAGGCCTCATGGCGGTCCGAGCGTCTTTCGAGAACAACTGTGAGATCGGCTGCTTTGCCAAACTCACCAACACCTACTGCCTGGTGGCCATCGGAGGGTCGGAGAACTTCTACAGGTGCGGCAGGAGCTCCGGTGTCTGCTGGCAGTGGGGTGGCTGGATGGCTGAGAGGGTGCTGGGAGTCGGGGACTCAGACCCCTCAGCTCCTTAACCACTGAATCCACATCCCTACAGTGTGTTCGAGGGCGAGCTCGCCGATACCATCCCCGTGGTGCACGCGTCCATCGCTGGCTGCCGCATCATCGGGCGCATGTGTGTGGGTAAGCCAGACGCTGAGCGAGGGAGTGGATCCTCCCAGAGCCTTTAATTGTAGCCTTGGAGGGGACTTCTAGTGACCCTTGGATTTTCCGGCTTTCATCCATTATCTCCAGAAACTAGAGAATCTCTCTGGCCTGTGCCGGACCCTGTTTTTAAGTGCTTTCAGATCAGGGACTATCACTGGCAAAAGCTTCTGGATCATAGGAAAACAAATAACTTTAAGTGCTTTCACTCTTAAACTTGATTTCAATCCTTCTTCACGAAGACCCTGGCAGGCAGGCCTTATTGGCCTAATCTGACTAATGATGAAGCCAAGATTCAAGGAACCCAAGTGACTCACCAAGTACCACACCTTCCCTCCACACCTGGGAGGGAAGATGGAAATGTCCTCTCTCCCTTGCCACTGGCTCTGGGCAAGTTGCTTCCTCTTTCTGAGGATCCAGTTCTGCCTCTACAAAATGACAAGCTAAGATTCTGGGTCATCTTGTTCATTATCCATTTAAGTCTTAAATTGGCTTTACCATTGGCATCCCTATCCCACTCCCCTACTTCTCAGCACTGTTGAGTCTGGCCATTGGTCCTTTATTTGAGCTGGATCTGTCTCCCTTTACTGTCACCCCTTATTTCTAGTTCTGTTCATTGGGGTCATATGGGAGTTTTTTTGTTTGTTTGTTTGTTTGTTTTTTAAATCATAAGCCTGATGACCTTAGCCTCTGAGTATTTTCTTATTCAGGCCAAACACTCTTTGGCCCTAACTATGACCTTTGGACTTGTCGCTTGGTGTTTTTTTTTTTTTTTTTTTTTTAAATATATAATGGGTGTAACTCAGAGTTTAGAAGTTCAAGAGTTGTGTTCTTGTGGAGGCAGGCAGAGGTTTAGTTATTGTTGTCACAATATAATTGTAGTTTGTTCATTCGTATTGTGTTTTGTGTAAATATACCACATTATATTCATCCATTTTGTTGACAGTGGGCATTAGGGTAGTTTTCAGTTCTAATATGAATAGGGTTGCTATGTCTTTTAGTGAACACATGTACATGTTTCTGTTGGATGTGTAATACCTAGGAGAGGACTGGTTGGGCACAGGGTATGCGGATATTCTATATAGTAGGTGATGCCAGATAATAATCTGAAGTGGTTGACCAATTTACACTCCTATTGGTTGTTCCATGTATCTTTGCCAGCATTTGGTATTGGCATTCTTTTAAACATTTTAGCTATTCTGATAGGTGTGTAGTGTTACCTCAGTTTTCAAGTAGCAAAATATATAGCTAACGCCAAGAGCTCCTCTTGTTAGTCCTGGTCTCCCCTGGTTGATGATGGCAAAATGGGCAGGGTGTGTTGGAACAAATTCCTGGGCTATCTCTGGCCTGCCCAATGGGACTCCTGGTCCCCTGGGTGTTGTATGGATCAATGGGTGAGCGGGCTGGGGTCTGGGCCTAAAGCTTTCCTGGGGAAACTGACTGGGCTGGATTGTATCTAAAACCCCCAAAGCTTAGCAGGCTACTTGTGTATTTGTGGTCCATTCTTGCCCCACCCCCTAATTTGGATCTCTAGGGAACAGACATGGTCTCCTGGTGCCCAACAACACCACTGACCAGGAGCTACAGCACATTCGCAACTGCCTCCCAGACTCAGTGCAGATCCGGCGGGTGGAGGAGCGGCTCTCAGCCCTGGGCAATGTCACCACTTGCAACGACTACGTGGCCTTGGTCCACCCAGACCTGGACAGGGTAAGGTAGCCCAATTTCGCCCAAGAGTCACAGGACCCGCCTAGTCAGTGGTTAGTCATTGTTCTTGCCTGTCAGGCAGGACTTAGGGGTTTCTCTTTATACTTGGGCTCTCAGATTTCAGGCACTCATTGGAATAGTGATAATAGTGATACTAGAGGTGTGACCAGTGCCAGAAAGAAGCTGAGGAGGGTATTAATTCTCCAAAATCAGGGTGACTGCTCCGTCCCATCCTGCAACCAGGACCAGGAGAGATGATTGACAATTGAACTCTTGAGTGTGGGTTAGAGGGAAGAGGGTGATGTGGAGACCAGCCCCTGCCTCCTCAGGGCATGCACAGTTATTAGGGACTCCATAGCTGGTCTAGACTCTGCTCCAACCTGTATTTCCTGCTTTTTCTGCATGAAGCTTCCATATGCAGCTAGGTAGCAGAGGGATGAGGGGCTTAGGGAGCCAAGCCCTGGGTGGTTCTGGGTGTGGAGGGCCCCTGGTTCCTTGACCTGGAAGTTCTGGGCCCTGAGTACAGTGCCTTTGGCTAACAGGAAACAGAAGAAATCTTGGCTGATGTGCTCAAGGTGGAAGTCTTCAGACAGACAGTGGCTGACCAGGTGCTAGTAGGAAGCTACTGTGTCTTCAGCAATCAGGGAGGACTGGTACATCCCAAGACTTCAATTGAAGACCAAGATGAGCTGTCTTCTCTTCTTCAGGTCCCCCTTGTGGTAAGCATTCCTTTCTCTGATCTCTGTCTCCTCCTGAGGCAAATCCTTTGCCTAGCATTAAGGATCTGAGTTATTATCTGTCACAGTTTGCGATTGGGGATGCAGGTCAAGGAGCGGGGTTTGGGGATAGTCCTCGCCAGGGAGTAGCAGGACTGTGGCTTTTGGTGCCATGATCCACACTGAGCTCTCCCTTGGCAGGCAGGCACTGTGAACCGAGGCAGCGAGGTAATTGCCGCTGGGATGGTGGTGAATGACTGGTGTGCCTTCTGTGGCCTGGACACAACCAGCACAGAGCTGTCAGTGGTGGAGAGTGTCTTCAAGCTGAACGAAGCCCAGCCTAGCACCATTGCGACCAGCATGCGGGATTCCCTCATTGACAGGTATCTGGGTCTCTCTTCTGCCTTTGGAGGGTAGAGGAGGGAGATGCCACCTAGGATGGGTCCACACTGCATTCATACTGGTAGGTCCTTGTGTGTGAGGGCACACCTGTGCATTGCTGAGCAGTCACAAGGTACAGCCAGTGAGCATTGCCCGAGTATCTGCTCATCCCCATCTTTGAAGACTCAGCTCAGTGTCCCCTCTCTGGGCAAAGCTTCCCTCTGGTCTGTCTTATTTTCTCACTGACCACATTGTTTTGTAGTTTGTGTGTGCTTGTGTGTCGGTGTCCCCAGCCAGCAGCCCAGAGCCTGAGACCAAAAAGAGCTGTTTGCAGAGGGAAGGAGGGGAAGTTGCTCTTAGAAACTAAGGAGACCCTAAAGGACTTGTTGGGGGTGGGGATTGCATCAAAATCACAATCGTCTGGATTTTTGTGGGTTTAAGAAAAAAGTGGGATCTTGGGCCTAACCCTGGAGGTTCTGGGGTATGAGGCTCTGGAATCTCTTTTTCCTTTGGAGGAGCAGCAGGTGCTGATATTCACCTTTTCCCATTGAGGATTCTTCTCAAGGCATGCCACACCCAAGTATCCCAGCAATCTTTATGAGGATAGAAACCCCATATGCCCATAGTAGAGCAAGTACCCAGTGACAGACCCCCTACTGTACAACAGGCAAAATTACCCTTCATTCTCCCTTCTTCATTCATTTGTTCATCTGATGTTCACTGAGCCCTGTCGATAGGGCTCCATGTAGGATAGGCAGGCAACTTAGCCCTGTGTCCTGCCTCTAGGAGCTCACAGTGTAGCCGAGAAGTTGTAGAGGCCACACATAACTCTTCACTGCCTTCAAAGAAGAGATAAAAGGTGCCTTAGGTGGCTCAGGAAGCTCCAGTGAAACACTCTGGTATCCCGGAAGGTTTTGTGGGGGGCAAATCATTTAGTCTGGGCCCAGGGGAATGAGTAGACATTTGAATATGCAGAGATGGAGTAGGAAAGCACTTCAGACAGACCCAGAGGTGGGAAAGTATGGAGAGTGTGAAAGGGCAAGGTAATATTGTCAGAGTGTCAAAGACCCTCAATTCCCATGTCAAGAAGTTTTGACTGTAGGCCTGTAATTTTGACCTTTAGTCTATGTTGGGATGCTTGTTAATATAGATTCCTGGCATCACGCCCCAGTTACCAATTCACTCTGGAGTGAGACCCAACCATGTTTGGTTTATTTTAATAAGTTTCTCTGGGTAATTCTGATGGGGAATCAGAATTGAGAGAGTAGTTGAAAGGGTCTGAATAGGAAAGTGGTACAGTAGTTCTGTCATTTGTTCAGTAACTTTTTTTTGAACGTGCCAGAAAATCGTGATTTGGTGAATAAGATATACCCACCCTGCCCTTGTGGAACATAGAATCTTACAAAGAAGGCAGTACATACACAATCATTTAATTAAAGGACAAAACAACAACAACAACACCTTTTAGCCTAAGAACAGAAAGAAATTTTTGCAATCTGGTAATTGGTACCTACCAAGAAAACTATAGCAAATGTTGTATTTAATGGTAAAACTTCAGAAATTGCTCTTAAAGTCAGGCAGAATTGCCCACAGTGACCAGTACTGGTCAGTATTTTGGTGGTTCTTGCTTATGCAGTTAGGCAAGGAACAGAAATGGATACTGGAAAGGAAGAGCCAAAACTCATTATCCTTCTTTGGTTTTGAACCTGTTGAGTTTGAGGTGCCCATGAGAGCTGATAATGAAGGTGTCAGGTAGTTGATTAGAAGTATGTACTTTAGGGGCGCCTGGGTGGCTCAGTTGGTTAAGTGTCCGACTTCAACTCAGGTCACGATCTCGCGGTCTGTGAGTTCGAGCCCCACGTCGGGCTCTGGGCTGATGGCTCAGAGCCTGGAGCCTGCTTCCGATTCTATGTCTCCCTCTCTGTCTGTCCCTCCCCCATTCATGCTCTGTCTCAAAAATAAATAAATGTTACAAAAAAATTTTTTTTTTAAAAGTATGCACTTTAGTTTTATAATTGTACATGTATTTTATATCTCCTGTAATTTTTCTTTTGTTAAATGTTTATTTTTGAGAGAGAGTGAGAGACAGAACATGAGCAGGGGAGGGGCAGAGAGAGGGGGACACACAGATTCCGAAGCAGTCTCCAGGCTCTGAGCTGTCAGCCCAGAGCCCTATGCGGGGCACGAACTCACAAACCATGAGATCATGACCTGAGCTGAAGTCAGACACTTAACTGACTGAGCCACCGAGGCGCCCCTGTATACGTACTTATTACCTCCAGGAAGAATGTTCTGGCCTCATCCCTGCCACTGAGGGATTTGTGGTCTGGGCACATCCCTTCTCTTGTGAATCCCCTTACTCCCTTCTCTGATGTTTGCTGGACTTGAGTTCTGAGGCTCTGGTTTGTGATTGATAACAGTGAACAAATTGAGTTGAGTGGGGAAGGAGTTACTATTAGTTTTTAAGCATTGAGAGTTCTGACTGGATTGTGACTCAAGGAAGCAGTATAATCTGGAAAGGGCTGTGAATGTGGCTCTTCAGGGCTGAGCTGGAACAAAGGGGTGAGGGTGGAGGCAAGCATCTTAAGAATAAAGGGTGGGGTATGCTCTGAGAAGCACCTACTGACAGTGTTCCTTCTCTCTCTAGCCTCACCTGAGTTACCTTCCATTGCTGTTCTGCGGGTTCCTGCCTCTGGACTTTGGCTCCCTCTGCCCCACCCAGCCAGGCAGCCAGTTGGCAGAGAACTGACTGGGAGTGAGTGGCTGAATGCCCAGCTCTTCACCTGTGCCCATCTCCTGAATCTACAGTTACTTCAAACATCTGCCATGTTGTGCTGTCTGTCAGGCCTTAACGGCTCCTGACTGACCACTCTCTTTCCTGTACCACCCCCATTAAAAGGCAGCCTGGCTATTCTTGAATGTGTTGTTTGGGGGCCTCCACCTGCAACCCTCCTTCCCTAGCATTGTTCTGGGGGAAAGTGGGTAGGACACACACACACACACACAGACCCTCCCCCCCCCCCCCCCCCCCCCCCCCCAGTCTCACAATTTCCCACCCTCTTCCCAGGATCATCAGGATGGGGGTTGATGATTGTCCCAGGGCAAGGGGAGGAAGCACTCTCTACTGTAGTTCTAGCCTTTTCCATGCGACTTCAGCCTCCTACTTCTGGGGTTTAAGAGATGAGAATGTTCCAGCTCTCCTCTAGGCCCGAATGAGGACCCGTAAGGGGTCTGGAGCACCTGGCTTCAGGGCAGTCTTGTCTTCTTTGACCAAGGTGGATGGAGATTGCTGGCCTGGCTGCCAGGTGCCATGGAGATTCTCAGAAAACTGGCAGGCGCCCTCCCTTAGCTACAGTGCCTGTGGAGCCAGGAAGCGTCTGGATGAGTCCTTTGTGGCTTGCTGGGGCAGCTCCTTCAGTCTCCTGCTGTGTGCGGGGCGGGGCCCCGCGATGTTGGAGCAGCATTGGCCAGTTACTGGTGGGTGGGGTCGGTTCCGCAACCCCGCAGCAGCGGCTAGGGGGCGGGGTCTGCGTGCGGTGAGGTCACGACGCCGGCTCCTCCCAGCGCAAGTACGCAGGTCAGCGGAGTGCAGTCGCCGGCTCTGGGACCTTGGAGACCCGTGGCTCTCGCGGTGAGAGAGGAGGGTCGGGCCGGGGCGTGGCGGGACGACCGGGTCGCGTGCAGCTGACCCGCATCTAACGGCTTCTCTTTGCAGACGATGGGTGCTCGGCTGAGCGGCGGCCAGGGCGCCCCAGAGCCCGTGCAGGCCCAGCCCCAGCCCCAACCCGGGGCGCCTGAGGCCCCTGAGCGGCCCCAGCCTGAACCCAGTCCCTGGGGGCCACTGGACGATGTGCGCTTCCTCATCACCTGCACCTCCTGGTACTGACTCGACACCCTCCGCAGTTACTGCCAGCTGCCAACTGTTGTTGTGCTGTTATGTTCCTCTCTTGTCGTCCTTTTCCAACCCCGGCGCCCAGGACAGGCTCGGAGAGTCGAGGAGATAGATCACGGAGGACTGGAAGGAGGTCTCGGCAGGGCCTCTTCGGCAGCCTCGCCATGGGGCACCGGCTCGCCTCTAGTTCCTTCCGAATTTGTTCGCTTCTTAGCCTGCACCCAAACCAGCTTAAACCTTCGTGCTCACCCCCACCCTACAGCTTCTCCAGCCGTCTGGGTTCTGGGGCAGCCCTTCCTGGCCCTGGCTTCCAGAACCAGGCCAGGACTCCTGGTAAGCCCCCAAGACTGCTGACCTCACCTCCTCTCGTCTGTTCCTTATTGCTAAGAACCGGGCCGTTGCTTTTGTCCCTGGTTATGGCACCATGTGCCTTGGCTTCGGAGAAGACCTTGCCACAGTGACCCTCCCTGTACTTCTCCTAGGGGGGGCTTGCTTTGCCATCCTGGATCCCAGTGAGGCATTATCAGGTTGTGTGCCAGGAACCCCAGTAACACTGGGCCTCTGGGGCTAGCCTTTTTGACAGAGGGGACATTTGATTGCTGGGCTGGTAGATGAGATGCATGGGACAGTTCCCAGACACCCCAAAGCACCCTGTTCCCCCTCTCCCAGAAGTTTCTTAAGGCCACTCCCAGAACCTGATCCTTGTTCCTATATCCCAAGAAAACAACACACTCTGTATTTTTGTTTTATTTAGAAATGATTTAAAAAACATTATACAAAGGCTGATCAGTTTAAAATGTGACCGACACTGAAATGCTGTGATATTCCCCGGGCCGAGGGGAAGCTGGGCTCTGGGGTCCCCAGTGCAGTGCCCCGTTGTCTGTCTGCCCTGTCCTGGGGTGATGGGCAAACAGATGACCACAAGACAGGAGAATCCGAGATTGGAAGCCTCCAGGCTGAGCCCTCTCTGGGCCTGGCCCTGCATCCCTCACATCTGCAGCCTGAGCTGCCTGCCTCCATCTCCTGCTCTTTCTCAGCTGGCCTTGGTAGTACCAGGAGCCAATGGGGAGCCTGGGGAGCCTAGAGCTTTCAAAAAGAGAGAGCACCAACCTGAGGAGTGGAGAGGGACCGGGAAGGGGAGAAGGGAGGCCAGGAAAAGATGGATAAAAGAGACACTTCTGATCTCATCTTGGACCCTAGAGGGGTCCATAGGTGGGGACCCAAGGCCCAGCCAGCCCACCCGATGGCCTGGGCAAGAAACAATCTCTCTGTGCTTCATTTGAGGGCACGGTGAGAGTTACCCTAGGCTTCCCAGGGCCTACACGAGTTTCATGTGAGTGGACAGGTATGAGCTAATAAAGTGCTTTGCAAAGTATAAAACACTATACAAACCTATGAATCACTAATATCTCTGCAGTTTTTCCCCACCCACCCCAGGGAGCCCGCCCTTGGTCAAAATGAGAAAAGACAGAAGGATGATGCCCGGGAACATAGTGGACCCACATAGGTGCCTCTGGGACAAGAGAGATTTTGCTCAAGACAGCTCCCAGGGCAATAGTAGTCCCTGTCTGCTACAGGTTAAGCCAACCCAAAGCCCAGAGGCCACAGGGTAGGGGCGAGGCCCATGCAGGCCCAGAGGGCCAGAGTGGCATCGGAGACTCTGCCAGCACCCTGAAGATGTACCACCTTTTGGCTTTGGCAGAGAGCCAGTGGGCATCACTGAACCCATTAGTCTTGCCTAGGGCTCTTCAGTGACAAACAGGGCTGCCTCCACTGGGTTGGAGTGAGGCAAGCTGAGCCCTAGGAATTCCAGAGACTGTGAAGGATGGGCCCCTAGGATTGGGACTGCAATGCAGGCAGATGGGCCCAGTGAGCAGGGTTAGCAAGGGCCAAGCTTGTATAAACACTGCTTCCAAGCTGAGAGATTGAGTTGGCCTCAGGGTAACTGGGGGTGTGGGCTCTGAACACTTGAGAAGGCTGCCCTGGGCCCATTACCCCCAAAGCCATGAGAATGTTGGCCTGGAGCCATTTCTGCCTCACCTAGCTAGTCAGGCTGAGCCCCAGGCCATAAGCAACAGGGCTGGGGACTGGGGGAATGGGGAGAGGGACAGAGAAGTGGAGGATAGTCAGAACTCAGATCAGCCTCCAGAGATGGGATCAGCTCCTGCCCCAGACCTTTAGCCTCATGAGCAGGTCCAGCTCCTGGGGTGTCTAGGCGCTAGAGTGGCCTTAGCAGCACCTTGGTCCTTGTCTCCTGGGGAAGGGCCGGCCACGCTGGCCTCATCACCAAGATAGTCACCTCTAATTCACCTAACGCCTCAAACAGCCTTTGCAGAATGGGACTTTTAAAACAGTAGTAACAGGACATTTAAATATTCACGACGTGACAGCTGGGTCCTTGTCAGACCCCGCTGGGCCACAGCACTGCCTGCAACATGTGACCCTAAATCCTAGATCTCAAAGGAGACCCTGATGTGGAGCAGGTTTCCTGAGGGATCTGCTGTATGCCAGCAGCGGAAACCCGGGCTTGTTGCCCACCATGTTGGCAGCAGGGGTCTTGTAGCCTTGGAGGACAGTGGGGTGGGGGCAGGGGGACATCTGACCAGCAGGTGTTGGCAAAGGGGGACCAGGATTGGTGGCATCTCCCAGAGGGGGCTGAGAGTGCTAGTGCTGGCTTCCACAGAAGGTGCTGGGTCCAGCCAGGAACAGAGCTGTGGTGCCTCATTGATAACCACAGGATGCAGTGACCACAGGGCCTCCTCCTGGCCTGGTCCCTGCCTCCTGATGGGGCCTGGCCTATACCCTTGCGTAGGGAGCAGTTCACCCAGGACAGAAGGCTGGCAACTGGCTGCCAGACACCCACCCTGGGGCACAGCCACCATCACTCCCTGCCTCATGCTCAGCCTAGGCCAATGTACCTACCACTTCAGCTGCACGACCCCTGGCCTAGGGCCCTTCTGGCCCCGGTGGGCAGTGGCCAGAGCTGCCCCTGAGACCCTGATGAGGAAGGGCCTGGCTGGCCAGACCGAGTGGACAGAGAGGGCTCTGGGCTGCTCACACCCACTCCTGGACTGGCCGCTTATAGTAGGTGACAGGCTGAGGGCCTGCCTTGTTCTTGAACTGGAAGATGGTGTAGACCAGCACCAGGATGCAGAGGGACAAGATGCAGGGGATGACCACAGCCACGGCATTCACAGAGCCTGGTACGTCATTGATGGTCACCATGATGTCCACATCGTCCTGGGGCAGCCGCCGCTCCTTCCGCCGTTCCACCTCCTTCTGGTTGCAGCCCATCCAGTCACGTAGGATGTTGCGTGGATAACCTGGCTCCACACTCAGTTTCTGGTTGTCAAACTTCCAGTAGTCCCGGCCCTTGTAGAAGTAGGTGTAATCTGCAGAAACATGGTCCAGCATCACTACTCCCAGGTACTGCCCTGCACCTGCTCTGGGCCAGAGTGAGAGGGCATAGGGTGCTGTGGCAGTGTGGAAGAAGGACGCCTCTCCCACCCTGGCGTCCCAGAGGAGCTTTGAAGGAGGGGTGGGCATATGAAGTGGTGGGAGCAGCGTGTTGGGTCGCTTGCAGGTGGGGGGAGGGCAGTGTGTAGCACACTCTGCCAACAGTGTGACAGGGTCTCGGAGTGTGACCTGCATGGTTGCAAAGAGGTGCGCCCGGGACCTGGAGCAGCCTGGCCTGTCATCTCACAGGTGCCAGGAAGCCACTGAGGGGCTTTAGGTAGAATTGATAAGTTCAATTTGTGCCTCCCTACCCTATAACCCTCCCCTCCACCCCGCCCGTGTTGGTGAGATCAAGTTCCCAACTATGGCTTGGACAGCACTGCCTTCATAGCTCTAGAGCCTCAGTCTAGCTTCTGCTTGAGGCAAGGGAGGCAGGGAGCCAGGTTTCTCCTTTGGTTGACAGCAGACACCACCTTTTCACAGTTGTGGCTTTTCTTTGGCTTGCATCACAACACAGATGCAGGATCTCTGGGACACTGCTGGGGAAGAGGCTAGAAAGAAAGGAGGTGGAGACTGGGGCACCTGGGTGGCTCAGTCAGTGAAACATCTGACTCTTGGTTTCGGCTCAGGTCATCATCTCACAATTCATGAGTTTGAGCCCCTCATCGGGCTCTGTGCTGATAGCCTGGATCTTGCTTGGGATTCTCTCTCTCTCCCTCTCTCTTTGCCCCTCCCCTACTCACACTGTCTCTATATCTCTCAAAATAAATAAACTTGAAGAAGAAGAAGGAGGAGGAAGAGGAGGAGGGGGAGGAGAAGGAGAAGGAGAAAGGAGGTGGAGGGGCTGGGCAGCCACACCAGGCTCCCAGCAACAGCCTTCATGGCTCAGACAGTGTACAGACAGCAAAGCAACTCAGACTCTCCTATTGGTTGGCTCCCCACTCTGGGACTTTCATTGGCCAAAGTCCTTGATGTCACTTGTCTCTGAGGCTCCCAGAAAGCAAGACCATGTGTGTAAAGCATCAGGTACACAGGAGAGCCATCAGTAGCAGCTCTTCCCCCGGGACTTTTGGCTTTCTTACCAGTGACATCTCCTTAGAGAGCCCTTCCTGACGAACCCTCTCTAACGGGCCCTCCCCAGCACCCCCCACCCCCACCCCCACCATAGCTCTTCGGCTGCATTTCTTTCCCTTAGAACATTTGCTGCCACCTTAGTTGTTTTCTGCCTCTAGAATGGGAGCCAGGGATGCAATGCAAGTCTTATTCTCTGCTCCTTCCCCAGCTCTCCCACAAAACTTGGCTCTCAGTAATCATTGTGGAGGGAATGGATGACACCTGTCATTCTACAAAAACTAAAACACACCAACAAGATGATGATGATGATGATAGCAGCTAAGTCTCACATGGCATGGATCATGTGCTAGGCATTGGTCTAAGTGCTCTACTTAATTTACCTTATTCTTACAAATCCCAATGAGGTAGGTACCATTATTATCCCCATCTGATAGATGAAGACATAGAAAACTTAAATGGTTTGCTCAAACTCATAGTAAGTGGTGGAGGCGGGATGTGAAGTCAGCCAGCCTCCAGAGTCTGTATTTTTGACCAGATCACGGGAAATGTATTTAACACACATTCATGGATTCCTGCACCTGGCAACACCCAGCCCCTCTTCTTGAGAAGCTTCTAGTCTGCTGGGAAGCTCCCAGCCTGGCCTCCAGGAGGAGCTTAGAAAATGTCTCATAAATAAAAAAGGCTTCTCTTTCCATCTTCCTGCCCTCAAGCCTTGTTTAAAAAAAAAAAAAAAAAACACCTTTGAAAGCACCTGTATCCATCATTGCTTTTCAGATTTGATAACTCGAGGAAGCCCTAGAGTACATCTGAGGTCCACTATTTGAGAAATGCTGTCTGAAAGAGTGAAGTCAGTCTATGAAAACATCTCTCAAATGTGAGTCATCTCTGCAGTTGAGAGCCTGGCTTGGTAGCTGGTAAGAGAATTAATTTACTGTGTGAACATGGGTAGATGTGAGGCAGTTGTCCTTACCATTAGACACCGTTTCTCAAACTTGGATACCCTGAGAGTATGCCCATGGGCCCTGTTGGGACCTACATAAAATCGGGCTACTCCCCACCCAGCCAGGCCCTTACGTACATCCTTCCTTGCTGATGAAGGCCCCCTGGGGAGCCTGTGGGATGCCCTTCCACACAGTGATGGGCTTGGGGTAGCCAGGGTCCGTGGCCCGCCGCTCCTCGCTGTAGCGCCAGTACCGTTCGCCTTTGAAAAAGTAGGTCTTGCCCACGGGTTCCCAGCGCAGAGCTGTGTCAATGCCTTCTCGGGGCAGACAGCTCCCCAGCTCCCCCAGGCTGTGGGGGTACCCAGGCTCCACCGTCACCTCCTTAAATACCCAGTACTTGTCACCTGTAGCCAAGAGAAACCCAGGATCAGCCTTTCCCAGTCACTCAATGCCAGAGGTTGTGGCTGGTGCCACTTGTCCATCTTTTGCTAGGACTGAAGTCATTCACAGAGCCACAGTGTCGGGGGAAACAGTGCAAGGCCTGATTGACAGCCTTTCTGGGAGACTGAGGCTCCTTGGCCCTGGCAGAGCATGGGGGCAAGAAGCCAGAAGCCAGTCACTGCAGATCTTGGGCAA